>NC_050576.1:367735384-368049796 GCF_011100635.1 Trichosurus vulpecula
TTTTTTTATTTTGACTGAGGGAATGATAACTCTTTGTTTTTTGAAGGAGTCAATACTAGTCTTTTCCCCTACCCCTGAAAAATTAATCAAGGAAAGTGCTTCCAGCTTCTGTGTCCCCAGGCCTGCATATAAACCGACAATTAGCCACTTAGGTGTCAAGAATGGCCTTGATCTCTGCCCCAGTTTCCATTCCCAGTCAGGTGGGGATGTTACAGCTGCTTGTGAACTCAGCCTTTTCCATACTGTGGCCAGCAGTGAGTATTGCCTAAAACAGGGGTGGTGAGCCTGCGGCCTCGAGGCCACATGTGGCCTCCTAGGTCCTCAAGTGGGGCCTTTGACTGAATCCAAACTTCTCAAAACAAATCCTTTTATTAAGTTTGGATTCAGTCAAAGGGCTGCACTTGCGAACCTAAAGGGCCACATGTGGCCTCAAGGCCACAGGTTCCACACCCCTGGAAACAACTCAGAACCCCACTCATTCTTTGCCTATTGTTCAGACTGTTGTTCAAATCCTACCTTTTTTCTTGCTGCTTAAGTGGAAAGATAGTGTGGTGTAATGGGTAAAGTGCTGAACTTAGAGCCAGGAAAGCCTGGTATCAAATTCTGATTCTTGCCTTTTCTCAGTGAGTACATTCAAACAAATGACAACTTCTCTGAACCTCAGAGCAGTGATGCTTTCATTCATTCTTCTGTAGGTAGCATTTTTCTTACTTGTAAAATGAGGAAAATAAGGTCTGTAGTATCTATCTCTTAAATATATGTTGAGCCTCAAATGAGATAGCATACTTTGAATATTAAACATATTAAATACTATAAAAGATCATACAGTTTAATTACTTTTAAAATCTTGGCAATTGGGTTTCTGACTTTTTTCTGCCAGAGCCTTTACCCTTGTATTCTTTGTTGTCTGGTTTCCTAACCTGAATCCCTGATTCTTCACCCCACTTCCTACATTTTCCTAGCCTGGGTTCCTGAGCCTTGCTGTATGATTCTTGGGTTAAATTCCAGGTGTGCCTGGATGGATAATCCAGGTGATGATCTTCTTAGTATTAACTTCTAGCTGACCGGTCTTAGGATGGTGACTATTCTTTCTAGGAATATTCTTGGCTTTATTCCCCTTAAGCTTCCCCATGCTGCCTGTCCTCTCCTATTTCTTCCTAAACCCAAGTAATCTTATATCAGCATAATCATATTGTCATCATAAAATAATTCTGTCATTTCTCTAGCTGGATTCTTCACTCGATTTTAAAAATAAAACAAAAATACCCTTTATTCATAGATTTGTAGTTTCTTTTTTGACTTGCCATATCTGGTGGACTTTCTTCTGCAGGTTTTGTACTAAAGATATTTTAATTTTGATGTATCTGCAATTTCATTGATGTAGGTGCTCCCTTCAGTATGCAGGTAACATCTTTTTTCGTTTTTTTAATTTCCTGGCCATGATGATCTTTGATGATAACCTTTACACTCTTTGTTTTGCATGATGATACTTCCCTTCTATCCTTCCCAATATACCCTTCTTTACTTTGCCAATTACTTATAGTAAGCCATGTAATTCCCAGCTATCTCTAGGCCATGCTGCCTATATTTCCTCCATCTTTTTACTTCCAGAACCTTGGACTGTACTCCAGAACAGCGAGATCAGATAGGTGAGTTGTTGCCATATTTTGCTCAATGTCAGGCCCCCATACCACTTTCCTTTTATCTTTCCATCAAGCCCCTACAACTTACTTCTTCCTTCACTCCTCTTTCCTACCTCTCCTTTATGGTCATGCTCAATTAGAATATAAGTCTCTTTAGAGCTAAAGGCTGTCCTTCTTTCTTGTATATATACATTCAGCATATAAAACTGGGCCTGGTACATGATAGGCACTTAATAAATGTTCTATCTGTCATCTGTGTATATATCTATCATCTATGTATGTATCATTTCTGTATCTATGTATCTATCATACATATGTATGTATCATCTGTCATCTATATATGTATCTATGTATGTATCTATCCTCTATGTATATCTATCTAGCTATCTTTCATATGTATGTATGTATTATCTAACATCTATGTATGTATCTATCATCTATGTATATATTTATCATCTATGTATCTATCACCTATGTATATATGTATCTATCATATGTATGTATGTATCATCCACCATCTATGTTTGTATCAATCTATCATCTCTCTTTTTTGAGTACATAGGATCAAAGATTACCAAGTCATTTTTGAGTTAAGGAGGCTAGGGCCGAACAAGGTAAAGTGATTTGTCCAGGATCCCATAGGTAATAAGTAACAGAGTTAGGATTTTAACCCAGATGTTATGACTCCATATTCATTGTTTATAGGCCAATTCCTATGAGCCTAAACTAGGGTTCAATGCTCTTTTTTACAAGACTTCTAATAATTTGAGATAGCATTAACTTATCTAAAGCCCTTATATACCTTTTCCTGATGTTATAGTTCATCAACACATGTGACTTCATAAATAATTAAGGCCTTCTTGTCCAATTTTGTAACATCTCAATCCTACTAGAAAGTTGAGTTTAGCTGTATTTGTATTGTTATGTGTTTATGTGTGCTTTTACATTTTCATATCAAATTTAATTTGTGTGGCTATGTCCGTGTATTTTTTTTACTTATTTGTGTGTCAGAACATTATCTTTTTCTTCTTTTATACTCCCAAAGTATCTGGCATGGTGCCATCTGTTAACTGCTCAGCAGATATTGAATCTTTATTAGGTGGAGGTTTTAAGCTTCTCTATCATCTGCAGGAGGGATAAAATAATAGCAACAGTAATGAGTTGGTAAGAGCTATAGGTATAGTGTTTATTTTTAATTTTGGCTTCTGAAGGGATTCCTCTTGAATACAAAAATAAAATTGTCATATTTCATATATCCTATCATATCAATCATTACTTTCTCTCAGATAATATCTGGTTTTTTTGTGACCTTGCTACCTGATTGGTTAGAAAGAATGAGCTGTAACTGATAGGTCAATGCATTTGATGAATTGGTTTAGAAATTATTTTAGGGGAACTTTTGTTTTCCTAGCAACCCTACTGGGGAATCTAACACTTGTTCAAAAGCATGAGGATCTGTCTCTCGTAATTTTTCACTCTTGTTTGTGTAATGACACAATAAATTCCTTTCACACATAGAGGCACAGACAAATGTTATTGAACATCTCCAACCTGTCTTTGATAGGAGTAACACTTGACAATTTACTCACTTAGGGACTCTTTGTTATGCTGTCATGACTTTTTACTCTTTACAGATGTCAGCAGCATTCATCTTTTGAGAGTTTCATTGCTCTTAAGGTATATTTCTCAACACTTATTCATTCATTCAACATGTACTCTGCTGGAGCAAAGGATTGATGCCTATTTTCAATTTTACTTTGTTCTTTGGTCTCTTAGTTTGCCTTTTGCCGTGAATCGTAAGAGAATTTTATTCCTTGCATTCCCACCATCTGTCACTGTTGCCAGTTGGTTGTCAAAATGAATGCAAATTATTAAAATTTATTATATAATCTGCATTTTTACCAGATTTTAAAAAATCTTAGATTCTGATTTTGTTTTCCCATCTTTCTATAGATTTTTATGTAGCAGACACGTTTTCTGTATCTCTAGCACCACCAGTAAAGACACAGTAGGTATGACATTTGGTGATATGTACCTTTCCTAGTATGCTTGATATTGCCTTAGGAAAGTCTCATTTTCATTTTCTCTGTCTCTCTGTCCTTCTCTGTCTCTCTTTTTCTCTTTCCTTCCCCCATAGGTATGTATGTATGTATATGTATATATGTGTGTGCCTACTTATCTTTATGCCTGATCATCATATATGCAGGCTATATATCCAAATTGATTTGATCCAGCCAAAAATGAGGAGGCATAGGGATGGTCTGTGCAAAATCATGGAATTGGGAGATGGAACACATACATACACACACATACATACATGCATCTGCATGCACACGCAGATACATGCATGTGTGCATGCATAGATACACAAGCTGTTTAGCTTTGGAGTCATTTAAAATATTTGGGCCTCATTTTCTTTATACCTTTTCATATTTAAACTTTATAAATCTGTGAAATCAGTTCAAGTCTCTACATTTAAAAAAAACATAATCTGACCTTCTGTTCCTTTCAACTATCCGTCATTTTTCTGCTTTTCCCAGCTAAATTTTCCATTCTCGCATCTGTCCTCATCACTCCACTGGCAGTGCTTTCTTTGAGTTCATCAATGACCTCATTCTAGATTAATCCAAAGGTCTTTTTCACTTTTCATCCTTCTTGCCATAAACTGCATTTGGAACTGATCCCCATACCCTCCTTTGAAATATTTACCTACTTGATTCCCATTCCGTCAGAGTCATAGAATCACAGAATCTTAGAATGAAGGGACCTCTGAACCTATTTAACCCTGAATAAGAATCCCTTATATAACATATCTGAAAAGTAGGCATTCAACCTTTCTTTAAGGACCTCTAAGGAAAGGGAACCCACTACTTCTGAAGACTGCCCAATTCCACTTTGGACAAATCTAATTGAGTCATCTATAGGGGAAGCAGAAAGGTGGAAGAGGAGACTGGTGCTGACAGAAATCTGAGGCTCCTATTCACACAGCCAAGCAAGGAAAGAAGCTGGTTACTGCATTCTACCCTTCCACCCAAATGCATGCTTCTTAGGCTACACATTGCCTTTCTGGAGCTACTTTTTTTTTAAAAAAAATATGCATTATAGTCATGTTGTGAAAGAAAACATAAACAAAAAAAAACCTAAAGAAAAATAAAATAAAGGAAAAAAAAGTATGCTTCAGTTTGTATTCAGACACCATAAGTTCTTTCTCTGGGGATAGATGGCATTTTTTATCCTAAGTCCTTCAGAGTGGTCATAGATCATTGTTGTGCTGAGAATTGCTAAGTCATTCACAGCAGATCATCTTACAATATTGCTGTAACTTTGTACCTACTACATTTCACTTTGTATCAACCCAAGCCAGTCTTTCTAGGTTTTTCTGAGAGCATCCTGCTCATCATTTCTTACAGTAAAATAGTATTCCATCATAATTACAAACCACAACTTGTTCAGCCATTCCCCAATTGATGGGTATCCCCTCAATTTCTAATTCTTTACCCTCAGAAAAGAGCTGCTATAAATATTTTTGTATATATGGGTCCTTTTTCTTTTTGGTTTTTTATCTCTTTTGGGATATAGACCTAG
Source organism: Trichosurus vulpecula (assembly GCF_011100635.1). Lineage (NCBI taxonomy): Eukaryota > Metazoa > Chordata > Mammalia > Diprotodontia > Phalangeridae > Trichosurus > Trichosurus vulpecula. The sequence goes on from NC_050576.1 coordinate 367,740,613, forward strand.
TAGTGGTATTGCTATGCCAAGGGTATGCATGGTTTTATAGCCCTTTGGCCATAGTTCCAAATTACTGTATAGAATGGTTGAATCAGTTTACAACCCCACCAACAGTACATTAATGTCTCTTTTTTTCCCACATCCCCAACATTTGTCATTCTCCTTTTCTGTCCTATTAGGCAATCTAATAGGTATGAGGTAATACCTCAGAATTGTTTTAATTTGCATTTCTCCAATCAATAGTGAGTTAGGATATTTTTTTCATATGGCTATAGATAGGTTTAATTACTTTATCTGAAAACTGATTATATCTTTTGATCATTTATCAACTGGAGAATGGCTCTTATTTTTATAAATTTGACACAGTACTATATGTTAGAGAAGCAAGGCCTTTATCAGAGAAACTTGCTTCAAAAAGCTTTTTTTCAGAGTAACTATTGCTAACTGTATTTTCCTCCTGTAGGGTAAGATAGATTTCTATACCCCATTGCCTGTGTATCTTATTCCCTCTTTGAGTTCTGATGACAGTAAGGTTCACTCACTCTACCTCACCTTCCCCCTCTTCCCCTCCATTGTAAAACCTTTTTATTGCCTCTTTTATGCTAGATAATGTACCCCATTCTAACTCTCTCTTTCTCTTTCTCCCAGTACATTCCTCTTTCATACCTTTATTTTATTTTTTAGATATCATCCCTTCATATTCAACTCACCCTGTGCCCTGTCTATATATCCTCCTTCTAACTACCCTAATAATGAGAAAAAATATTATGAGCTACAAATATCATCTTCCCATGTAGGAATGTAAACATTCCTTATTAACCTTATTAAGTCCCTTATGATTCCTGTTTACCTTTTTATGATCCTCTTGAGTCTTGTATTTGAAAGTCAAATTTTCTGTTCAGCTCTGGTCTTTTCATCAAGAATGTTTGAAAGTTCTCTATCTCGTTGAATATCCATTTTCTCCCCCTGAAGGATTATGCTCAGTTTTTCTGGGTAGGTGATTCTTGGTTGTAACCTTAGTTCCTTTGTCCTCTGGAATATCATATTCCAAGCCCTCTGAATCTTTAATGTAGAAGCGGCTAAATCTTGTATAATCTTGACTATGGCTCCACAATATTTGAATTGTTTCTTTCTGGCTACTTGCAATATTTTCTCCTTGACCTGGGAACTCTGGACTTTAGCTATAATATTATTGGCAGTTTTCCTTCTGGATCTCATTCAGGAGGTGATCAGTGGATTCTTTCAATTTCTATTTTACCCTCTGGTTCTAGAATATTAGGGCAGTTTTCCCTGACAATTTATTAAAAGATAATATCTAGACTCTTTTTTTGGTCATGGACTTCAGGTAGTTCAATAATTTTTAAACGATCTCTCCTGGATCTATTTTCCAGATTAGTTGTTTTTCCAATGAGATATTTCACATTTTCTTCAGTTCTTTTCATTCCTTTGGCTTTGTTTTATTGTTTCTTGGTTTCTCATAAAGTCATTAGCTTCCATTTTCTCCATTCTAATTTTTAAGTAATTATTTTCTTCAGTGACCTTTTGGATCTCCTTTTCCATTTGGCCAACTCTGCTTTTTAAGGCATTCTTCTCCTCATTGGCTTTTTGCACTTCTTTTGCCATTTTGACTATGTTTTTTAAGGTGTTATTTCCTTCAGTATTTTTTTTGTGTCTTCTTCACCAAGCTGTTGACTCTTTTTTCGCTATTTTCTTGCATCACTCTCATTTCTCTTCCCAATTTTTCTTCTACCTCTCTTACTTGATTTTCAAAATCTTTTTTGAGCTCTTCCATTGCCTGAGACCATTTCATATTTTCATTGCAGGCTTTGGATGTAGGAGATTTGACTTTGTTATCATCTTCTGAGTGTGTGTTTTGATCTTCCTTGTCACCATAATAACTTTGTACAGTCAGTTTTTTCTGGTTTTTGCTCACTTTCTTAGCCTATTAGTTGACTTTTAACTCTTTGTTAAAGTGGGGCTCTGCTTCCAGGGTAGAGGGTGCACTGTCTCAAGCTTCAGGGGGTTTGTGCAGCTATTTTCCAAGATACCTGGAAGTTTTCAATTCTTCCAAGGTAGTATGATCTAAGGAGAGGTGTTTGCTACTCTCTTGGCCTATGCTCTGGTCTGTGAGTGACCACAAGAACTCTTTTCTGATCTGGAACTTTGAGGAAGGTCCCCCCTCCACTGTTGCCACAAGCTCTGTTATGCTAATGCTCCTCCTGACCTTGGAACTGCCACCCAGGACTGGGACCTGGATTTGAGTGTGAACAAAGCAACAGAGTCCTACCTCAGTGCCAGCAAAGAGATCCCTATGATCTCCTTTTGACCAGTTGTTCAACTCCCTTACCGTCTGTGGGCTGGGATTCCCAGAAGCAGCCACTGCTGCTGCTGATTCAGTCACTCCCAAGGCCTGTTCCTCATCTGCTGGGGCTGTACTGTGCTGGCAGGGCCTGTTCTGTACTGCTCTCCACGCCTACCTTGGCATGACAGACCTTCTAAGTTGTCCCTGGTGTCTGTGGGCCAAGAGGTCTGGAAACCGCCACAGCTGCCAGCAATTCAGTTGCCCTGAGGTCTGCTCCAGGCTCGCTGGTGCCTGGTCTGTGCTGGGGCAGCCTGTGCTGGACTGTATTCCTCTCTCAGCCTGGTGCAACAGACCTTTCCTACTGACCTTGTATGTTGTCTTGGGCTGGAAATTTGTTTCACTCCATATTTTTAAGAGTTTTGCTGCTCTAGAATTTTTTGGAGTCATTTTAAAAGGTTTTTGAAGGGTTTTGGAGGAGAGCTCAGGCCAGTCCTTGCCTTTACTCTGCCATCATGGCTCTACCCCACCCCTCTCAACTACTTTTAAATAGATTTTACTTGTGGAAAAATGAGGGTCAGAAGGGGGCTGGGCAAGGGAAGGGATGGTAATTTACCCTAGACCTCACTATTTTTTTTTTGGTTTTTTGTCAGGGCAGTTGGGGTTAAGTGACTTGCCCAAGGTCACACAGCTAGTACATGTGTCAAGTGTCTGAGGCCGCGTTTGAACTCAGGTCTTCCTGACTCCAGGGCTGGTGCTCTACTCACTGTGCCACCTAGCTGCCCCCCTCACTATTTTTTTAAGAGTGGTGCTGATTATGTAGCAAAAGAAACACATAGGGAGAGGGAAATAGCACTTTTTCTTGGTGTAATAGTCTTAACTAACATTTAGTTACACAGTTAGATAGTTCAAAGTACAGAATTATAGATTATTAGTGCCAGAAGGGATCTTAGAGATCACTTCGTCCAATTTCCTCATTTTATAGTTGAAGAAATTGATGTCTAGAGAGATGGTATCTTACCCAAAGTCATACTCATAGTGTATGCCAGAGTTAGGACTGAATATAAATCAATAAACATTTTTAAGCACCTACTATATATGAGGCACTATGCTAAAGAAAAATGCAAAATATGTCTACCCTAAGAGCTTACATTCTTTTGGGGATATAGAACTCATGCAAACATAAAGCATATACAAAGTAATCTTCTAAAGATGTTAAATTTAAGTCCCCTCACTCTAATTCCAGCATCTTTTGTCCAATATGCAATATTATCAGACTTGCAGTTGTGAAGCACTTCTCATACATTATAAACTATTTTATTTGATCCTAGCAATGACACTTTGAGGTTGATAGCTCAAAGTATTATTATCCTAATGTAACAAATGAAAAAACTTATAAAGGTAAACTGACTTCAAATCCTGGGTCATACAGTGGAGCCAATGCTAGAACTCAGTCATGTGAATACAAATCCAACATACTTTCCACTACATCAAACCCACTGAATATCTATAAAAAGTCAAATACATGTTAGCCATTATTAATTCCTATGACTGATACTCATCCTGGCAGTTAACATTGACTCTGATCAGCAAAACAATCAAAGATTGATGGAAGTTTCAGTGTAATAAAAAACACACATTAACAAATGTATTTACAGCCACATAGATATATGCACCTTAAATGAAAGAATATTTTAACTATCTTAATGAACTATATGCATTTTATTTATATGATCTAATAATTTGATCTTTAAGCCTAGTTTGCTACAATGAAATCTTTTAATGTTTTAGATTCCTATTATGAAGTAGAAGGGGGCTTATTCATTAGCATCATTCTTTTGTGCTTTTTGGGTTAAAATGAAACCTAAATGATGGTATGCTTATTTGGAAGTATACATAGGAGCACCTGCCTCCTTATGAGCGGTAAGAAGGTTTGAGTATGATTAAGCACAAAATTGTGTGGTGTGCCTAACTGATATTGTTTCTATACCATTTATATAAATGCAGGCTCTAAGGATGGTGATGCGAGACCAAAGGTTTCATCTGGTGGTTTTTATAAATAGCCTGAATGAACGGCTTTCCCTGAAACAGCACTTTTATGATGTGTTTCTCTTTTTCTCATTTTCAAGCTGCATTTGAAACTCATAAATTCATTATTTGTAGATCAAAAAATACAGTAAAAAAACGTCTACATAATACTATAATTTAACAGAAAGGAACAGTTAGTAACAAAAAGGGTAGGCAACTGCTAAAGGTTCTGAATGACCTCAGTGAGTGAAGGGTCAGTTCATCAAATGAGTCAGAAATGATTTACCCTGCATTAGTGATGTTTGATGGTACAATAGGTTGTGGAAATTGGAAAGAAATAGGTAAAAGTAATAGGTCCAAACTATCACATTGGCCTTTCTTTGCTATAATTTTGTGCTGTGAAGCACTGAACCAGAGATCACCTAGTATTTACAGGAAAAGAAAAAAAACACAGTGGCAAGTACATTATTTTTGTGAAAGAAAAAAAAAATCATTTGGACCAAAAAAATATCAGTTGGACACTTCACAACCATATTGTGTAAGCAGAATTCATATTTTGTAACACCCAGGACAACTACATTAATTGCTTATTTAGCACTTTTGTGTTACTTTAAGTGCTGGAGCCCTTATACTGTCCCCTGTATTCTCTCAGGTCCATGTGCACATAGGAGGTAGCTGTCTGTCTCAATTTACAATTCACAAGCCCCTATTTCCGTGGAATGTCCTTGACCAAGACAAAATATAACATGTGACATCATAGCAAAGCATTTACTTAAACAGATTGTAATGTTATTAAATCAGGCAACAAACAAGCACATTTGCCACTCTTTGTATAATGCTACTGGATCACTTGCCCACATGGAATAGGGGCTATTAGTCTGCTCCCTTTTCTCTTTCCTCATATCATCAGCATGAAAGAAAGACAGAGACAAGTTTCACCCATTAACTTGTGTGGAAGCATGAAAGTGGAATAATGGATAGAACATTAGGCCTAGGGTCAGGAAGACCTAAGTTCAAATCCATTCTCAAACACTTCCTAACTATGTGAGCCTGGAGAAGTGTAATGTTAATCAGGCAGGATTTTTTGCTGTTCTTCTCTTAAGTGCCTTTAATGAGTCTGGCTTTGAATGGGGCAGGTAAGGCAGGATCTTTTGCCTTGGAGTGTTTCTCAGCACTAAGACCAATTTGTATATGATGTGGTGCTTTCCCACTCTCTGGTGTTAGTAATTCCTCACACCCTAAATGGTGAGCCTTGTGCCCTTGGGGCTCTGAACACCATATATGTACTGAAAGGTTAGTGTTTCACTTTTGGGGGTACACTCATTGAAAGAGTATGGGTGACGAGACTCTGGGCAAGCCATTGAAATAGGCCTCTCTCCTCCCCCCCCAACTCAGCTTTGATAATCCAGACAGATATTGGTGCTTCTCTGGTGACTATGCACATTGTGATTTGGTTAGACAAAAATGTTGATCTGTTTATATTGTGTCTGTTTGTAATTTCTGTTTTTGCCCTGAAGTTGAGAGGGCTGATCTCTTCCCCCTGAACTAAGTGAATAACATATGTATGTTTAATTAAACAGAGATTGTTAACCCCTTAAAATTGCTTTCCTTAGAAAAGCAGATCAAAGAACTTGTGTTGGCAGCCCTTCTTGTGTGCTGTTGCTATTGGTCTTACACAGTCACAGTAGCTTCTAGCAACACTACTGTTACAGCAAGTCACTTAACCTATGTTTGCCTCATTTTTTTTTATCTGTAAAATGGGGATAATAATAGTACCTACTTTCCAGGGTTTGTGAGGACAAAATGAGATAAAATCTGTAAAGTGCTTTGCAAACTTTAAAGTACCAACTATTAAAACAAATAAATGCTACCTATTAAAATAGCAACACTAACATCAATAATAATTTGCTATGATGATGAGAATGGTGATGGTGATGGTGATGATGAGGATGTTATAGAAGTTAGCATCCACAAAGACAGTGGCCAGTCCACTTCCAACTTCTTTTCCTTCATACTGGATTCTCAGCACAGCGCTATATTCTAGGCAGGGAACAGAAATGTTCAAGACTTGCCAACTGGGTTAATTATAAAGCCTCAGTGTCTAGAAGGTGCTGCTTCTCAGCACAGAAATGATGAGGTTAAAGAAAAATGATGAGGTAAGGGAACCATGGGTTTCTAGGGGTGCTCGAGAACCCAAAACACCCACATGCTAGGTCCTGCCAAAGGAATTCGACTCAAGCCTTCTCAGCCAAGGAAAAGACAAAGTTTATTAAGGATTCACCATGTTGGGTTGTCTTAAGAAATCCTACCCTTTGTGATGCTTGTTTTCACAAGTGGGCCAGATTCCATCTGAGGTAGATGGAATCTGAGTGCCTTCATAGAAGCAAGATAGAACTTATATACAGAAAGATTGTGGGAGGGATTGAGGGGTGGTCAAGTAGTCTGGGGTGAATAGAGGAGGGGTTTAGGGAGGGTCTTGAGGAGGAGTCTAAGGAGGATCTTGGTGGGACTGGGGTTACTAGAGGGTCAAGACTCCAGGAAACAAGAGAATGGGATTTTGATGCTATCAAGGTGAGAAGCAACTGGATAATAAAGGGCTAGAGATTTGGGCCAAGATAATAAAAGGCTCATGGCCTTAGGGGAAGGCCAGATCAAGTGGGAAGCTTCAAGGAGAGTTCAAGGGGCTTCCCAGAGACTGTACCCTCATCAGAAACACTGAAGTATCAGTGACTCAAGGCTCTGGTATGGATACCATAGATTATTTTGGAAAATGCCATTGCTTCCTTTCAGAAACTGAAAAGGAGAAAGCTTCTTATCTCCACTTTTACCAGGGAGATTTAGCAGTGGTGTAATCTAGATGTAGCTCCCATTTTCTTCTCTTCTTCTATTTTTACCACCCTTGATGTGCTTAGTTTTTGATTCTCTCAAGACCTTTATCATGGCTTTCTAACCAGGTATACTAAAAGCTCACCTATTCAATCAAAGTCCATTCTGAGGCACCATCTTAAACTGCCAAGCTCATACAGAGATGCCAGGGGAATATGTTTCACAAAGAGAACATGATGTCTGTGTCTCCACTATTCCCTCTGTCTTCCACAAAAAAAAAAAATCCCTCCTCATGCCTTAAATGAATTAGTTTGCAACTTTTATAAATATTATGTAGACTTTAAAAAGTGTCTCAATATATTAGTGTCCAAACATTGCTAAATAAATCATTTTAATTGGATTTCTGAGTACTGGTCTTTTTCATATCACTTTCATAGAAATATAAACACTTTATTACCTGCAGTAATGTACAAAACAGTGGGATGTGTTTTTCAATGGAATATATAGGTTGACCACTGGTCTGAATATTTAAGCCATTCATTAAAAATAATCCCCAGGGAAGTCAATTATTTATTTGTTCATGCATTTTCATATTTATTACTTTATTTATGTGTTTATTTATTTATTTTTGGGTCTGGGGAGCTGGGACTGAATGTAATCAGCACCATTTTACTGTACTTTCTGACTTATCCATAAGTAACCCTTTCAAATGTGTATGTACTTCTGAAGCTTTTTTTTATTTAATAAAGGAAGCATTCCTCTTTTGTTTTGAGAGGTCTGATACAGCAATGCAAGTAGTGATATTTCTTTCCCTTTTATAAGAATAAATAAATGATACAAGTTATTCCCCAATTGAGAAATGGTCAAAAGAATATGAACAGGCAGTTTTCAGAGGAAGAAATTAAAGATATCTATAGGCATATGAAAAAAAGCTCGAAATCACTACTGATTAAAGAAATACAAATCAAAACAATTCTCTCCTGTCAGATTGGCTAAAATGACAAAACAGGAAAATGATAAATGCTGGAGATGATGTGGGAAAATTGGAACACTGTTACATTGCTGGTGGAGTTGTGAACTGATCCAGCCATTCTGGAGAGCAATTTGGAACTATGCCCAAAGGGCTATAAAAATGTTCATACCATTTGACCCAGCAATACCACTTCTAGCATTGTATCCCAAAGAGATCACACAAGTGGGAAAAGGATCCATATGCACAAAAATATTTATAGTGGCTTTTTGTAGTAGCAAAGAATTGGAAATCAAGGGGATGCCCATCAATTGGGGAATGGCTGAACAAGTTGTGGTATATGAAGGTAATGGAATACTATTGTGCTATAAGAAATGGGGAAGATACGGACTTCATAATAACCTGGAAAAACCTACATGATACAATGCTGAATGAGCAGAGCAGAACTAGAACATTATACACAACCACAGATATATGGATTCTGTGATGACTAACCTTGATAGACTTTGCTCTTCTCAGCAATACAAGGTTCAAAGACAACTCTAAAGGACTTATGATGGAAAGAGCTATCTACATCTAGAGAAAGAACTATGTATGGAGTCTGAATGCAGATTGAGGCAAAATGTTTGCTCTCCTCTTTTCTTCTTTTTTTCTCTCTTTTTTTTTTGGTTTTGTTTTTTCTTTCTCATGATTCATTCCATTGGTCATAATTCTTCTTAACAATTTGACTGTTGTGTAAATAAGTCCAATGCGAACTTATATGTAGAAGATATATCACATTCCATGCTGTCTTGGGGAGGGAGAGGAGGGGGGGGGTGAAGAAAATCTGGAACTCAAAATCATGCAGAACTGAGTGTTGTAAACTTAATATCTTAATTAAAAAAAGAATAAGTAAATGAGGAGTTCAGTAAGGATGTGACCTCCTCCTTAGAAGATGATGTTTGATAGAATTGACAACCTTAAAACTCCAGCATTTATCATTTTCCTCTTTTGTCATTTTAGCTAATCTGACAGGAGGGAGTTGTTTTGATTTGTATGTCTCTAATCAGTAGTGATTTCGAGCTTTTTTTTCATATGCCTATCGATGATGTTTGATAGAATTGACAACCTTAAACTGAGGTTCAATTATTCTTCAGGTGGTGTGATTCAGGGCATAAGAGTTTGGCAGCAAAAAAAATACAAACATATTGGCAGACATCAAAAACATCTATGGAAAAAAAATCTGTGCTTTGGAGATCCCTTAGTCAAATGGGAAAAGTTTCAACCTATCATATTAGGGAGGGTACTGTACTTGGCATTTGAAACTCTTCATTTGAATCTTGAGTGTGCCACTTCTTGACAGTGGCAGCTTCAGCAAGGGACATTTACCCATTAGAATCTTGTCAATAAAATGAGCAAAATTATAATACTTTAGCAAGATAGGTTAAAGGAATCTACATTCTGCTTGGAAGACTGACGTAGGGACATGATGACTGACTTCAATCAGATATTTGTATAGAAAAATAATTAAATTTATCCTTTATTCTGGAGTATAAAACTAGGACCATGGGTAGAAACTACTGAATGGCATTTTTTGGCTTAATATAGGGAAAATCTTGAGAATTAGAGCTAACATAATGTGGAACGGACTACTTTACAAGGTAGTGAGTTCCAGTCACAAAATCTCCAAGCCGAAGATGGATAACCACTGGGAGTGATATTTTAGAGGTGATTGAATTAATTAGCAAGCACTTATTAAGTACTTAATATGTGTCAAACATTGGGTTGAGTGCTGGCTGGGGATACCAAGAAAGGCAAAAACAATCTTTGCTCTTAAGGAACTTACATTCTAATGAAGGAAATAGCATGCAAATAATAAGGCATATAATCTATATACAGAGTAGATGAAGATGATCAGAAAGGTGAAGGCGTTAGTAGCTATAGGAAGCAGGAAAGGCCTTTGGCTAAAGCTGAGATCTGAGCACCTAACATAGCTAAAAAGCCAGCTGAAACAAGTGCTAGAGGTGAGAAGGCACAGGGGACAGTTAGTACAAAGACTAAGTGACAGGAGATAGAATATCAAATTCAAGGAACAGAAAATAGGCCAGTGTAGCTGGATTCCAGCTTTGCATGCAGGTTGTATTAGATGACTTTTAGCATCCCTTCCAATTTGGAGATTCCCTTATTCTATGAAGACAAAAGATTCTTTGCCATAATTTCTGCTCTGTTCCTGTTTAAAATGCAATTGTAGTTTTGAAAGTACTTTTTAAAGTTAAAAGCACTCTATAGCAACAACAAAAACATTATACAAAATACTTTCATGACCTTGTTTTAAATGGGAAAAGAGTGGAAGATATACAGAAGAGCATTATGTCTTCATAGATCCACGGAATCTCAGAAGTGGAAGGCATTTTGAATTAATCGATCAACCAATCAATAAATATTTATTAATCTGAATGTGGTAGCTCACATCTATGTTCCTTGATGCCTAGCAGTCTGAAGCTGAGTTTATTGGATCACTTGAACTCAGGAGTTCCGAATTGCAGTGGGCTAAAATCAATAGTGCCTGTACTAAGTCCAGCACCAATATGGTAAGCCCCCTGAAGTGGGGAGCCACCAAGATCTGAAACAGAGCAGGTCAAAGCTATTGTGTTGATGAGGAGTGGGATTGAGCCTGAGATAGGGAGACTCAGTCCCCTCAAAACAAACTCTTGCAATTATTAATCACCTACTATTATATAGCAGACATTTCGGTAACTCTGGGTAACTAGGGATACAGAGGGAAAAAAAGCAAACAAACAGTTGTTGCCTCAAGGATATTTCCTTCTCTCCAGGGAGAGGATGAGTACACATCTAAATACATGCAAATATATACATATAGATATGCAAAATGATAACAACAACCACAATAATGAGTTAGCATCTATATGGTGCTCTAAGGTTTGTAAAGTGCTTTACATATGCTAACTCATTTGGTCCTCATGACAACTCTGTGAGGTAGGTGCTACTATTATTCCATTTTACCAATGAGAAAAACTGAGTCACAGAGAGGTTAAGTTAAGTGCTCAGGGTTACAAAGCTTGTAAGTGTCTGAGGCAGGATTTTAACTCTAATCTTCCTGATTCCAAATCCTTGCAATCTATACACTATGCCATTTAGCTTCAGTGCGAATAAGAGAAAACACTTGGAAACTGGTAGGATCAGGAAAGGTCTTAAGCAGGAGGTGGAAAAAATGTAAATCAATGCTTTGTAGACCTTTTAGCTTCTTTTCTGTTCAGAATTTAGAGACATATATTTCTTTGCATCTCAAAAATAAAACCTTACAAGTTTGTGTATAATCTTGATTTCTGTCATTTTCTTAGGGTTATGTCCTGTGCTTCCCTCCACTGTTACAGTCTATTATATCCATTTTGTATGGTGTCTAAAGCCTTCTCAAGCATATGCCTTGCCTAGCAGTTTTTAAGGAAAACACATATACTCCCTGTGAGATGAGTACTTTTTAATAAATGTATTATCTTGAACAGAGTCATTTTTGGCACACTAATTTTTTTTAAATTAGCTTTATGGTCTTGTTCATGGACTATCACTCATATTTTTCACTGGTATTTACCACAGTAAGGCCTATGATTTGCTTTAATACTTGTTTTTTTTTTAAACTATCTATTGATCTCATAGATATTTTCAAAATAGCTCATTTCCTTTGCCTTCTTCATAGGTTATTTTAAGATAATAATGTATGGTGTATGGGGTGTTCAGGGAAGACCAGTACCTCTGATGAAAGGAGCTTATGGAGCCCTTTTCAAAGCTGCTTACCCATCTTTGGTGTCCTCCTGTCACCCAACTCTCACCTGTGATTCTGGAAAACCATGTTGGCAGATGGGCTAAACCAGGCTGAGGGTAGTCAACAGACCTTAAATGTGTAGGTGAGTTAGGCAGCTGCGTACCCCAAGCTGGTACAAACTTATCCCAGCAGAATGGGTGGATGAGAACATCTTGTTCCAATGGCCATTAATTTTGCTGAAGCAGGCATCATAGAGTACTTAGAGCTTGGTCATACATCAAAGATGCCAAGACCATCCACTACATCCTGGACCACCACCTGTCATAATGACTTTTTTTGGTCTTGCCACTGGATTTTGATGACTCTGGAAGAGAGTGTGGGGCTTACGATACTGCACAATTCCAACTCACCCAAGACATAACCCATCATGATATCATTGTCCTTCTTTGTAAACAGAGGATGAACAACCTTTCAAGATTTAGTCATCATAAAATAACTAACAATGGTTAAGTAAGTAAGTCCTTAGAAATTTTTTGTTGAACAAAGAAACCTACAGTAATGCAAGTCTCTGTTATGTCAGGCTAGAATTTGAAGTACCATTGAATTTTTTCTCTAAACTCTAAGGACCATCCTTCTAGTTCTCAGCCCAAATATTTGCTCATCCCCCAAAGAATCTGAGATGATTATCTTAAGCATATACAATGCCCAAGGGATTTCTGGTTAAGTCCTCTACTGAATTGCTGCTTATATTTAATAAGTTATTTTGCTTTCAGAGCTGTGCTCCCTGCTGGGGAAAAGACTGAGGAGCCTTGTTCATTATGAAATTTGGCCTAATTTTCAGTCCTGTTCTTCAGAGTACAGCTAGAGCCTTTCCCAGAACATTTGGCATTTCTGTGAAAGAGGTGGAATTATGATGCTGGCAACACAATCTGGGGTGGGTATGGAATGCACCGGTGTTAGACAAACAGGCTGGCTAATTCCGTTGTTGTTAGAATGAGAGCTCCTCATGCCCTTAGTGAGAGAGTCCCAGTAGGGAAGCAGTACTGATTTTTGCCATGTCAGGAGGACAGCCAATTTTATGAGCTCAGATTCAGTCTCTTTTGGCAGTTGCCCTATCTAAGTTCTTGGCTTTTGCTCATGATTTTTAGAGCATGTGCTTCTCTAACATAGTAAAAATTACCTTAAGCCCAATGGGATTCCTGGTGGATACTGATAATCCCTGCTATATTTTTCTTCCAGTGTGAAGAAAGCTGTCTCTGTTATCCTTATTTAATTAAAAAAAAATAATCATCTATTTTTATTTTGATTTTTTGAGATCTCCAAGGCTGGCTTTAATTTCTCTGGGTTTTGCTTTGCTTGAAAGAATACCTTTGTGCAGCTCTACTATCTAAGCATGAGGAGTCAGTCACTCTGAGTATACAGAGCATCCTGTCCAAGTAGTAGCATTAGATTACATCAGCTGCTGTCCTTCCTGATTTGATCTGAGGTTGATGCTTGAATTCTTTGCTCAAGCCCCATTAGTAAGGTGAGCAGACACAAACAAAGCTTTGATTTCTTTGTTTGATGAGAACTCAGCATCCTGCTTGCAAGATGGTGATTCTTTGTCAACCCTTTTGTCCTCTCTGGCTATTTTCCTCAGACTCTGTCTGTAATCCAGAGGGCCCATGGTGCCTTTTGTGATGTATCCCAGAGTGTTTATAATTGTGTTACATACACAGTGCTGGGAATTGTGTACATAGGTGCATATGTGTATGTATGTGTGTGTGTGCGTGTGTGTATATGTGTGTGTGTGTATGTGAGTGTGTGCATGTGTGTGGTATGGAGTGGTTGGGATAAAATATATTGAAGAGAAATTGGTGCCAGGAATTGGGTGCTCTTTTTTTTGGAGATGCCATAAATTTCTAAGTGAGTTTCTGACGTGCTGAAACGTTTTGACAATCCATCGTTTGCATAGAGCTTTTTGTATAGCAGCCTCATTGACTTGTTTTTGTTTGGTCTGGTTTTTATGTGATCATTTCTACCTCTTGTTGAATTGGTAAAAAATAATTTAACATTTTTTAGAGGCTCTGGCTGGTGTAAGCAAACTGAATCTAGCCAGGGATTTTTCTATGGCCTAATTTGAGGATAGCAATGAGCATAAAATTTGCATTTGGTTTTATTTATTTATTTGCTCTCTTCTTTCTGGTATTTATGCAATGCAAAATTAAATGTTGCAGAGTGTTAATTAACCAGGAAGAGCCATAACCATTGGCACAGACTATACTGTTAACCTGCAAAATTTATGGAAACTCAACTCTGATGGTAATTTGGTAAATTGTTACTTTTTGGAGGATAGTGGTTGATCTTGTACTCAGGCAGAATGCTCTGTTGAAGAAGTTCTCACCAAAATTTAAGGGAAACATTCTTCCATTTATATACATACACATGTATGTTTTATATGGAGGGGGAGAGGGAGGGAGGGAGAGAGAGAGAGCACATTGTCAAAGAGACCTGCCTTTAGGTTGGGCAGAAATATGCCCAGTATTCCTCTCTTCTACCCTCTGGGAGTTTGGCCTCAATGTGTGACCATCAGGGCTGGCCATTTTATTGACAAAGTATCCCATCCTAAGGGATTGTTTCTGTGTGTGATGGTGGTGGTTATGGAATAGTTATGAAAGGCTTTGAGGAGTCACAAGAAAGACACAAAGAAGGGGCAGCAGTACCATAAGTTGGCCTCAAAGACTGTGGCTCAGTGGCTGGATTGTGCATGGCATCCTGTGTCAGTGACAATGTTATGTGCCTTCATCATTATCCCAGGACCTTTATATATACAATACCTGAAAGTGGTGATTCTTTATTTCTCTCTTACCCTCAGGTTACTTTGCTACCCTGCTTTGGAAAGGGTGGGAGCTTGATGTCTTCCTTAAGTCAGGGTATGGGCCCTTTATCTTTTTTCTTATAAATTTATTTGGCTTTCCACTTATTGTTTCTCTTAAGCTGGCAATTATGAAAAATTTTTTTAAAACAGGCATTACTAATCAGAGTGTATTTATTGGGAATTCAGTACAGGGGAATGATTGGAGAGCTACTTCTGGGGAGAGCAAGGGAGAAATAGATTTTTAAACTGTAGTATTTTTGCCAGGAATTTATCAGCCAAGGTCTCAGAGCTAGAAAAAAAAGAAATATAAATTCCCAAGGGGTTGGGGGGGTGGAGTGTAAGGGCAAGCAAAATGGGACATTTTACTGTTTTTTCTTTTGGAGTGCTTCTCAGCACTAAGGAAATCAAGTGCCTTTGAGTCTTGCCTTTGTTTGTAGGAAAGCCCATACCATTTTGCTAATTAGGTCACTAGAGGTGTGAAGCCCTCAGGCCCTGAGGGTAGCTGTTAAGCTAGAACTTTCAGAACTGTTGGAGGAGAGGTTTTGCTTTAGGGGTTCACTCACTGGAAGTGTCCTGTGATTTGACCAGAGGAGACTCTGGGTATCTGTTGGAGTCCCCAGACGTTGGTGCTTCTCTCTCTGATAACTATGTATATAATGTCTTGGACAGACAGTTAGAAGCCTGTATGCTAATTTGTGTTATTTTGCTTTGTTTATATAATTTCTGCTTGTAATTTCTGTTTGTGTTTTCTCTGAAGTTCAAGGTACTGACTTTTTCCCCTGAACTAAGTGAATGATATATGTATGTTTAATTAAAGTGAGATTGTAAACCACTTAAAGTTGCTTTCCTTGGAAAAGCAGATCAAAGAACTTGTGCTAGCAGCCCTCCTGTGTTCTGGTGTTATTGGTCTTACACAGCCACAGTAAGGACAAGTAGCATTGTTGTTGCAGGGGGGGTGGAGAGAGAGAGGGAGAGAGAGAGAGAGAGAGAGAGAGAGAGAGAGAGAGAGAGGGAGAGGGAGAGGGAGAAGGAGGGAGAGGGAGAGGGAGGGGGGAGGGAAGGGAGAGGGAGAGAGACCTGACAAAGAGACCTGCCTTTAGGTTGGGCAGAAATATGCCCAGTGGGGGTGGGGAGGGAGGGAGGGAGAGAGAGAGAGAGAGAGAGAGAGAGAGAGAGAGAGAGAGAGAGAAAGACAGACAGAGAGAGAGAGAGAGAGAGAGAGAGAGAGAATATTAATGAAGGGTATACCCCTAGGTCAGGGGTTCTTAACCTGGATTTTGTGACTTATTTATAATTATTTTAAAATTATATTTCATTATATTGCTTTCCTTTGTAATCCTATACATTATATTTCATGCACTTAAAACATTCTCAGAAGTGTCCATAAGCTTCTGCCGACTGTCAGAGAGGTCCATGACACACAAAAGGTTAATATTCCTGCTCTAGACAATGAATGATTCACCAGTACCTGGGGAAGTCTGTGTTAGCTGAACTTGTATTAAGATATAGCCTCTGCCACTCTTCCCTGGGCTTGGTTCAAGAGAAACCAAGGGTAGGTGATAATTACACTATGCTTTCCCTGGCCAAACAACATCAAAACTCTAATTTTGACAGCAATTTTTAAAGGACACACGTTGTCCATTTGGATTTTATTCAGGATCTCCTATCTCGATGATTAGCAGATTCAAAACCCTGTCAAATGAGGTTCCCTTGAAAGAACTGCATGTTGTGTCTTGCCCAGGGGAAAATGGCATTTGCTGATGACTTTAGCAGTTGCTGGCACAGGGGAGGAATGGGGGTGGGGAGGTGATGAGGCTCAAATTGGGATCCGAGCATGCAATACTGAGACCTTATTCCAGTTCATACAAAGCTGTCTTTGGAGCACCGAAATCCAAGCCTTTGAATGAAAATGGGAAACCAGTTGTAAGAATGAAGATTGAATCTAGCAAATTAGTAGATGATCAGAAAGCAAGATCCAGGTGTCAGGGAACTATCAGTCTCACCTAACTTATCTCCTTACAGTTTTAGAACTTTTATAGTGTTTTCATTTCCAATCCCTTCTTACATTCCAGATCCATCATACCTCTTCCAGAAATTGCTGCCTCAGTAAAATTATGACCTTAGGCTCTGGGGATTTGTAATAAGGAAAATAAAGATTTAGGGAGGATCTGATCACTGTCTTCAAATATGTGAAGCATTTTCATGTGGGAAAAGGCAGAATACTTCTTGGCCTTGTCTACAGAGAGTAGAACTACGTCTAGTGGACTTAACTAAGAACATTTGGAAGTGAATTTTTGTTCAATATCGAACAAAAAGCATTTATTAAGTATCTATTTGTGCCAGGTTCTGTACTGGTAATATAAGGTAGGACACTCAAACTGTTACCAATGGCAGCAGGTTGGGCACCTAATATATGTGGTCAGCCAACAATAGCTGTCATTGTGGTCCTGAGCAACATACTGGCCTGTAGCCCCCTCTTAGGTTTCCTGAAGACAACAGATAAAAGCTAGGTGAGTAAAACTTCTGGGTTGGTGTTTCTTACTGTGACCCAAGTGGCCATTGAAGATCTCTTTGCTTTTGAATAAGGGAGTGATAGTGAACCATGTGCCCTTTGTCTGTAGGAGAGCAATGCACATATTTGTCTGGGGGTTGGAGTGGTGGATGGTGTCTGCTGTTCTTGAGTTCTCTTTCTGTGTGCCTTTGTGTTCTCTTGTGCTCTAGTCATTGCCCTAGGAAAATTGTATGTTTAAGATGATGCAATTAGCTCAATAAAGTCTTGAAGGATTTGGTGCTCTAGTCATTGCCCTAGGAAAATTGTATGTTTAAGATGATGCAATTAGCTCAATAAAGTCTTGAAGGATTTGGATAATGGTGAACCTGCATCATTAGGCCATCAAAGGGCTGCATCTTTGGCACCAACTTTTGAATTCTGTCCTGATTTCTTAGGCCCCTTGTCAGATGTAATGGTACTTTGGCCCTTTGACTTTTGAAGGCACTGACAATAACAATTAATAGCTGTCTAACAATGGAACGCTTCGCAGGTAGTGATATCTCTGTCCCTGAAAGTGTTTGAACAGAGGTTGAATGACTTTTAGGACATGTTATAGAGTAGTTTCATGCTTTAGTTAGGTGTTGATTTTAGACAATAATTCTCATGTCCCTTAGAGCTCAATTAATAAATAGTTATTGAGTACCAAATGTTCATGTATCCTTAAACTTTTCTGGGCAATAGGAACATTTCAAAGGTCTTGATATCTTCTTTACTATTTGGCAACTTATTTCATCTTTCAGGTGCAGGACTGCCCATTTTGTACCTTCCTCTCCTGGGCCTGGTCTTTATTCTAAGCTATACAACTAAAATGATTTTGGATCTCCTCCAAAACTGTTCTTGTGCCCTTTTATAAGCAATCGGTACAACCTTCTTTTTACTCCCTTTTCCCTGTTCAATCATTTGCACACATTTGCACATTATCTCTTATAGCATTTTGCTTAATGACTTTGCTAATTGTGAAATGCAAGGGGACATCCTTTGTTAAAGAAAATGACAACACACACACGCACACACACACACACACACACACACACACACACACACACACCAATAGCCTATCTAAATCCCCCCATCTAAGCAAATCTATTACAGTTATTGTCGAGTACTTCAGAAGAAAGAATAAAGTGACTTCCAAGATCTCTTCCCTAGCAAAGCACCTGTGTTGCTTGGGTTTGAATACTACACATGCCCTGGGCTACCACTGCTGGAGGCTGCTACTCAATCCTTTCTCTAGGACTTGGAAATCACAAATAAGTTCATCTGGTACTATTCAGATAAATAACATTAGGCTGAGTTTGGCCTTACATATCTTACATCATCTTTATCTTTCCCAGTTCTGGCACACATTCATTAGGTTGCTGATCAGCCTGCACTATGACCCTGCATTGACAAAGGCATCTCAGGGATGGCACAAAAGAAAGAGTTATAGGACCAAACATTACTGCTTCTGCCACCACACCACAACTCCCAGGCTTAACTGACCTCTGCCCTGATCTAACTTCCACTCACTATCCCTCACTCTGCTCTCCACCAAGTTCCGTTCTCTCAGGACCAAACACAGGGAAGTTTCCACATGCACCAAAGCCCTGTGTATTGTAAGCCACCCCTTAACTACCCTTCAGAAGTGCCTGGGCCATCAGCTTTCACTTGGCCCAGTTATTTCCCCTGTAGTAGCTGAAATGTTCAATGAGAGCTTCTCTATCTTGTGACCAGCACTGCCGCTGCCCTCTCACTTAAGCCCTGTTTTTTCTTTCATTCTGACACTAATGATTGACTAGAAGTGGCACCTATTTTAGTTTTTTAGGAAACATTTATTAGAAACCTTTTGGGGGCAAAAGAGCATAAAGTAGTTTGAGGTTTACCTTGAAATAGATGAATTGGTCCATCTATTCCACTCCCTTTCTTCTTTGCCACCCTTAATCCTCTGACCTATTCTCTCTTTTGTACTCAAGCCCAAGTCTAAACACATTTTCTCATCAAGTCTCTTCCCTTCTATTATCCCAACAGTTTTGGATAGCAAAGCACTCTTCTCACTGTACACTCTTTGTCTCCCATTGCCTCAACCTCTTTCCATGTCACCTTCAAATACCTTCTTGCTCCTGAATGGCTAAACCAATGGGAGGAGAGATACTGGCAATTCTAGTTATTGAGACATAGTTAACACTATCCTTTAAATGAGTGTGTGTGTGTGTGTGTGTGTGTGATAAAGTGCAAACTTGTATGTGCTGAAGATAGGGTTATAGTTTGATAAAGATCTTTTTTGTTTCCCTGGGGAATTAGCAAAACATGAAAAGAAAACTCTCCAAATATATATTTTTAAATATTTTCATTGGTGCCTTACCTTTATGTTACCAAAATTTCCTCAGTGTTCCTCCTCCAGTGAAAGCCATCATATATAACAATTAATAAAGACAAAAACAAAAAACCCAAGAGATAAAAATCATCAAAATTGATAAATTAATTGGGAAAAATCTGAAAAAATATAATGCAACACACTTTTGAGTCTCCTATCTCTGCAAAGAAAGGGATGAGGTAAGGGTATCTTTTCACATTTTTTCTTTCAAGCCATGCTCATTCTTTGTAATTTTGCAACATGTTCTTTTGTTTTGGGGTAGGGGTATTCTTTCTGTTAGTATTCTAGTAATTGTTCCTTTTGTTTTCTTGACTCTGCCTACTTCACTCTGAATCAGATAGTGTAAATCTTTTCATAATTCTTTGCGGGCATAATCATAGTTTCATAGAGCACAGAAATATTCCATTACATTCACATAGTACAATTTTGTTTAACTGTTTCCCAATTGATGGGAGTTGCCTTTGTTTTGAATTCTTGGCTATCACAAAAAATTTAAATATGATTTTCAATATAAATATAATACTAACTGCAGGGATTTATCTTGACTGTTTTCTTACTACAAAATACAATCACAACTTTTTACACCATTAAATGTGTCTTGTAGAATTTCAAATTCTGTGATCATTCATTTGCCCATTCTTTGTGGCTTATTGTTCATGTGGCATGGTAGTGTCTTCACAATTTAGCAAAATGAGTGGGAGTATTGGCAGGATCTGACCCTTCCCTAAAGAAGCAGGCCATTTTGAACATAAGTAACAGTTGATAGCAACGCATGAACACATTGTGTACATAAATATAATTTTAAATGGGAGTATTGGTGTTGGGAAGCACTATAAATCTATCCCCATAACAGTTTTTTGTCTCCTCAAAAACTATCATAATTCACAAATATCCAATCTACTATGAAGGCATGTAATAATGGATAGAGAGTTGGCCGTGAAAGTCACAATTTCTCTGAGACTCATTTTCTTCATTTGTAAAATGAGAATAATAATAGCCCAAAGCTTTCAGGATTGTTGTGAGAATTAAATGAGGCAATATATTTAAAGTTCTTTGTGAACCTTCAAGTGCTTTAAAATATTAGCTGTGATTGTGGGTTACAAATTGGAGAAGGGTCACTTGTCTATATGGGTAGAGGGAGTTTCCTTACCAGAGGGTCTCTATAACAACAAAATTATGTTGACCTAGACCCTAACCCCTTCCCCTAATAAATTAGATTAACAGTTCTCTGATAGTAGTCCTGCCTCTCCTGTTATTGCCTGATTATTGGATAATTGAAGGTCTGGTAAAACATTCTAATGTCTACTTTTCCTGCTGGCAGGTCAAAATCATTGGAAGATTAAGGGAGTCATATTTTCAGTTATGTGATTATCCAAGAAACATATTCCTATTCAGAGTAAGCCCTAAAACTCTGGGATTTGGTTTATCCCCCAGACCTTTGGCTTAGCCTCTTCGGTCATCATCCAGGCAACCAGTCCCTATGGAGAAGGGGCAAGACAGCCTAAGTGCCACCTTTGGGGTAGGTAAGAAAGTGTAACTAGAGAAGCAAGACCCTTTAAGAGAAAAACAGAAGGCAGCATGTGCTAGGCAAATTAAATCATCACCACCATCTCAACCACTACCTCCTTTCAGACCCTAATGGAGATAGTCCAGGATCCTGACCCCAAAAGCCCCAGGAAAAACAGCATGCCCCAGACCACTAATCAAACATTCAATATGCCTCCCTACCCTGCCTCTACACATATACCTCAATAATCATCCACGGAATCAGTCTTTGTGCAGATGAGACTTGGAAACTTCCTCTGCAGGTGCTCTAGGTGCCACCTTCTTAGCAGCCACAGCCACTTCAGACATAAATTCTTGCTACTCAAGTCTTTCGTTTGTCAAACGGCTCAGCATCAGAAATGGATATGATTGCATTACCAATTTGCTTTGCTACTGGACCCTAAGTAACATGGGTGCCTTTCCATCTGACTTGTAGATGTAAACTCCTTGAGAATGATACAACACAACACAAAACACACACACAACCCATCTCACTGTGTAATTTACAACATGTTTTCAATTCCTTATAACATCTCAGTAAGATAAGTAGTACCAATATTATTATTCCTATTTAAAAGGTAAGGAAACTTAGGGAAACTAAGTGTTGGCCATCCCATGTTTACTAACAGGTGACTGCATTACAAAACCTGGTTTTCTAACCAAGTCGAGTGTTTAATCCAGTAAGACAAAATGCCTCTGTATAATATGCATTATTGAGGATATTACTGTAAAAAATGCAAAAGGAGCATGTCATTTCTAATTTCTTAGTTTTTCTCCTTTCGATGGAGGTCACTAGCCCATAAGCCTTGTTTTTCTAGGAGACTCTGCATTTAACTTGCAAAAGGCCACTTTTGAAGGTATGACTATTTAGTGGTGAAAATATTTCTATTCTATTCTATCTGTTGATTTAGTACATATGTGCTAATTTTAGTATGGACCCACTTTATAAAGTGCTGATGGGCACAAACTGCATCACTAGGACCTTTTACTTGCAATCTTGAAAAAAAAAAGGAATGAGGTGTCTAAGAATAAATTGATAGAAGGGAACGGAAAGAATTGACTTGAATAACTGTGTACTTCTGGTTCACTTTTTGAATCAAATTTTAGCTATACACCATTTTAGCACATTTTCTTTATTGTTAACGGGCACCAAATGCACTAAATGTTTACCTATTTTCAGGCTGACTCAGATTTTTAGGTCAGTTTTAAAAACTCTTCAGTGTGGAGATTTGTAATGGAAACAGTTGCAAAGCCTGTACTTTTACAGAACAGAGGGGCTAGGTCAATGGAATTACCTCACTGAAATGATTGAATCCATTTTTAAAACCTATCTTTGAAGCCACATCTCTTGAGTTGAGTACTCACCATCTTGCAAATGTTCCTCCAAGGATGAGTAAGTAGTGTTATCCTCTGCAGAATGGTCAATTTTCTTGATTTTCTTTGCGTGTACATGTATAGCTGAGTTTTGCAGATGTAAGTGAAGTT
Organism: Trichosurus vulpecula; assembly: GCF_011100635.1. Taxonomy (NCBI): domain Eukaryota; kingdom Metazoa; phylum Chordata; class Mammalia; order Diprotodontia; family Phalangeridae; genus Trichosurus; species Trichosurus vulpecula. The sequence continues at coordinate 367,763,278 of NC_050576.1, forward strand.
ATTAAAAAGAGTTTGTTATAGACAAATTGTTAAAAGGTAAAGCTTATTTTTGGTTCTTTGTATCCAAGTGTGGATGAATACTCAATAGCAAAATAGGCTTTTATGCAATGTGTGTAATTTTTTTTAAACTATCCTCCTGGTACAAATTATTATTTTCTACATGAAAGTGGAGGTGGTAGAAGCAGTATTATTCTCTCTCTTTTTCAAAAGCAGATCGGTAGCATTCCAATTTTTCAAGTGAGGAAAAGAGAAATAAATGGTCTAAGTTGTCCAATATCTCCAAATTTGATCATTAGCAACCCTTCCACTCCAGCTATGGCCCCACAAATGCACTTTCCTCTGTTGTATAGAGTATATATGTGTTATCTAATTCATATATTCATTTAGTGCTTTTCTTAATTCAGTTGTCTGTCCCTCCACAATCTCTACTTGTCATCATTTTTGTATTGAATCATGAGTTAACTCACTTTGTAGCTCTTAGAATTGTGCCCCATATAATTGAATGCTTTGAAAAAGCTTGCTAAGATGATGATGGTGATGAATGCGACAGTTTGTAAACTGAAGATTCCTCTGAAGCCTCTATGTGTATTTACATATATATATATTATATCATAATATATTTAAATGAAAGATAAATTCTTCAGAAATGATCTTTTCATTAGTCCTTAGTGAGTTGCAAATGATAATTAGGCTCTTGGAAACTTGAAATTGCCACTTTTTATGAGAATATAAAACAGTAAGTAAATAATGTCCACATAAAATCTGGAGTGCTGTTGGTAATGTAAAGCATTGCAAAAGATGATGAAATTATCCTGGTTTATTTTTTTGATTATTATTCTGCCTTTATCCTGAAACTAATTTTAATAATATAATCCTTATTTATCCCTTAACCAGTCTACATTTGTTTGAATTAGATTGTAACCTCCTTGAGGGCAGGGACTATTTTTCCCCTCTTTTTTATTAGCCCCTTCCAACACTTTTAGCACAGTTCCTGATATATAGTAAACACTTAGTGTTTCTTGATTGATTGAATCGGAATTCAAAAAGATTTCCATAGACTAGAATAATGGGCTGAATTATTCAGTCAACAAACATTTATTAAGCACTCATATTCCAGGCACTCAATCAATTGTCTGAGATACAAAGACAAAAGTAAAACAATTCTTTCCCTCAAGAAGTTTATATTCTAACATTGGGGACAACATGTACATAGATAACTAGATAACATGTCCATAGATAAGTAGATAAAATACATACAGAGGTTTACAAAGAAGTTTTGGCAAGGAGGGTACTGGAGCTGAGGCTATCAGAAAAGAGTTCATGTACAAGCTGAGACTTGAGCTGGTTCTTGAAGGGATCTAGGAATTCCAAGAGGTGCTGAAGTGAGCAGGGAGGGTATTCCAATGATCGTCACATAGACAAGGAGATAGAGGTTTAATCCCATGAAGAGAAACTTGATAATGACCAACATATTTCGTTTCAGTTTAAAAAGAGCAGCTGCACAAATACAGATGGGAGAGATATTCATTTTTCTGTTTACATCTTTCATCTCCTTAGTAGTATATAAGCTTCTTGAGGACAGAGTCTGTTTTTATTTTATGTTTGGATCTCTTGTTTTTAGTACAATGCCTGACACATAGTAGGGACTTACTTAGGTGTTTCTTGAATTGATTTTAAAAAGAATAACCTAAAAAAACCCAATGTGATCCTTTAAGAAAAGAATAGTGTCTAGTAATCTGCCTGGCTAGGACCAGATCTGGGGTATTGTCCTCAGTTTTTAGCATAACAAAGGACGTTGATGTTTGGAAGCATCCAGAGGGCCACAGATAAGACATGCTGATCATTTGAAGGGACTTGGGATGTTTAGCCTAGAAAAGAGATTAGGATAGACATGATTTTTTTTATTTGAAGGACTGTCACATAGAAACCTTGTTTGTTTGTTTGTTTGTTTGTTTTCCCAAAAGATAGACCTAGGACTAAAGGGAGGAAAATTTTGTTTTGAGGTAATAAAAACCTTAATAATAATAAGAGCCATCCAAAAGTAAAATGGGCAGTTTGGAATGGTCTGGAGTTTCTATTCCTGGAACTCCCATCCCTGGAGCTCTTCAAGCAGAGCATATGCCAGGTACTATATGCCAGGTACTCTCCTAAGTGAAGCAGGGTGGTGTGCTTGCTCCCATGCTTTTTAGGATGATGTTTTCTGCAGTGTTGTCAGACACCTTCAGCAAGGACTAAAATAGCATCAAGGTCAGGTACCGCACTGATAGTAAACTGTTTAACCTGAAAAGACTACAAGCCATGACGAAAGTGGAGGGAGAGCTGGTGTGAGACATTTTGTTCATAGATGATCATGCACTCAATGAAGCCTGTGAGGCTGAGGTGCAACAGGGTATGAATTAGTTCTCTGCTGCTTGTGCCAATTTTGGCCTGACAATAAAGACCAAGAAAACAGATGTCCCTACCAGCCTGCACTATGCCATCCATACATGGAACTATTGGTTACATCCAAAGGAGAAACTTTGAATGCTGTAGATAAGTTCACTTACCTTGGCAGTATACTTTCCAGAGATGTCCACATAGATTATGAGGTCTGTTGCATGCTTTAACAGAGCTGGTCAAGAATTTGGGAGCCTCTGAAACAAAGTATGAGAGATATTAGGCTGTCTACCAGACTGAAGGTCTACAGAGCTCCTGTGATGATTTCACTTCTGTGTGCTTGGGAAACCTGGACAGTTTGCCAGCACCATGCCATAAAACCAAGCAACTTTTGCTTCAATTGTCTTAGGAAGATTCTGAAGATCACCTGGCAAGGTGTATCAGACACTGAGGTCCATTCTCAAACTGAACTGCCAGGCTTTCAAACTCTACTTCAGAGAGCAAAACTCTGATAGATTGGCCCTGTAGTCTGAAAACCAAATGATTATCAAAAAGACTGTTTTGAGAAGGACTTTCACATGGCAAGTCCTCACATGGTAGTCAAGAGAACAGGGGCAAGGGCACTCTCAAGGTCTCTCTGAAGAACTTTAGTATTGATTGTGAGTCATGTGAGACTCTGGCAGGACTGCCCAGCATGGCATACCTGCATCAAAGAAGGTGAGCAAGGCAGAATCTCAATAGCGGAAAGGAAACAAGAGCTGCACGAAACCAGAGACATCTCCATTCCAAATATTCTACTAGACTACTTGTGTTAGTGAGTGTCTGAGGATGGGTGTGAAATCAGTTCATTCTGACTCCAGGCAGAGCACTTCCTCCACTGAGCCACTTATCTATCTCCAATGGTTTGAGACCTGGTGATTGTTTGGATGTGAGGGATGAGGGAGGGAGAGACAGAATCATTAGAGAGGACCATGAGCTTATGCATGATCACTTGGAGGTTGTTAGTGCTCATGTCTGAAATAAAGAAGTTTGGAAGAAAGGAAGTTTTTGTTTTCGGTTTTTTTGGTGTAGAGTAGGGGGTAGGATAAGGAAGGGAAGTAAGGGTGGAAATAATGAGTTTCACTTTAGAAATGTTGATTCTGATTTTAAGATGCAGACAGTGCAACCAGATACCTAGATTTACAATAGATTTATTTTTGTTACCCTCAGTATTTCCACTTTTGAATTTTTTTTTTTAGCTTTTAGCTTGTGCCTCACTCCTTTTGAACATCATAAATTTCCCATTCTCAAGCTGGGTCACTTTTGGGGTGTACCAAACTTCATTCAATGAATTACTGTCATAGCTTATAGTTGAATGAGAAAATGCTTGTTTTCTTGGTGTCAATATATGAATCACAGGAACATGATGCACACAGCAAACATAAACAATATTTCTGAAATGGACAACTAAGTCTTTCTTGATTATAGTGTAGTTGCTAGACTTTCTAATGGAATTGCTTCTTAATTACAGACCTTGTCTTTGATAGCTATAAGAAAAAATTGGATTGGACAGTATTGATTCCAAGCACTTCTGTTCCTGTTTAGGGATAGTCTGAGCTGACAAAACACACACCGATGGGCAGACAAGACTGCTTAGTTTGCCCTCTGCTAAATTTGATCAATAGGAACCTATTTCTGGAGCCAGGAGAAGTGGCTGTTTTAATTTAGGCTTGGAAGTCTCATCATTAGATGCTATTGAATTAGAAGATGCAAACTATTTTGTTAAAGATATCAGGGGAATGTCAACATTTTAACAAAGTTAAACCTTTTATTTTTCCCTTCCAAAATTTCAAGTGTTTCCTTGGGAAGTGTTTGTGATAATCCAGACTATAGCAAAAATTTTCAGCTATCTGGCACATGAGTCTGGATGTCCATTCTATTCCTTCTTGGTAGTAATGTCAATTCATTTTTACTCTTAGATTTTTCAGGGTTTGAGGTCAATGGTAGGAAGATTTTGATTGTAATGAATATAGGAGGCATAAGAAAATAACATGAGAGTGTTATTTTAGCAAGAAGTGTGCTTATGTATTGAGTCTTTGGAAAAAGTGTTATTGCTGAGATCTTGGCTTGTAGAGCTGTTGATTCTCTTAGACATCAGGGTAAATTATGCCTATATCCTGCTATCATTCCCTATTAAGTGGACCCCTAAAAGTACTCAAAAATTGATCTTAGGAGTGCCTGTCTAGCTTTTGTAGTTCCTATCTAGCTTTCCTCAAATCCTGTATTCCATTTCCCTTTGGCTTCCAGCTCTTTTCTCTATCTGGCTCATTAAGCTTAGAGTCTCTTTTAGGTGTTAAGGTCATACTTCCATTGACAAAAGCATTTCAATCGACTATGTATTTATTGACTTTCCCCTTGAATCAAATGCCTTCATTATATTGTCTTCTCTGAACTGGTTTAGAAACCACTCCCTCCCATACCACCAGCCCACCTACACTTGTAAACTTGACCTTTCCAGTCAGCATCAATATCACCTTATATTGAATACTGACTATTTAGCTAAGGCTTGGGTATTATCTTCTGGCTTCTGTAGCAGGTTCAGACCAGGTGAGTCCATCATTTCCTGACACTTTCAGGATAGACAGTGAGAAATATTGTCTTTTAGAAGTGAAGAGACAAAGAGGAGAACCAGCCCTGCCCCCACGCAACATCAATGCATATTATAATCAATAACCTGGGTCTAAATGATGCCACCATCTTTCTAAGAAATATAATTCTGAAGAACTAGCTACCCTCCTTCTAAGCAGTATTTGTAGGCTCAAGGATAAACCACAGGGGAATAGCCTTGAAAAGTGAGTACATCTATGTTCAAGCTGGAGTGGCTCTGATTTTACTTTTCTTTCTTTAAATTTAGAACAGTCACTAAGAGAATCACCTCTCTAACCTTTTAGCATCATCATGTTCTGAAGAAAAAAAAATTGGTCTTTGAATTACAGTTGGAGATTTGAAATTCCGTGATCATATTTCTATTTTGACTATACATATTCTAAGGGAATATGTTATTAAAACCAACAGGGAATTGGAAAGTGTAGATACTGATAAAAAAGAAGAGGTTTGTAAGAACAGATAATGTGGACTAGGAGAATGTTTATAGCTCAGGCTTTGTCTTGATGGGATGTAAATGGAAACAAGGAATATCTCCTGAGATTAAGATGCCAGGCTTATTTGACTTTTACCCATTCTGGGAAAAGAACTAAGTTCCCCTTTAGAGAAAAGAATGAGGAAATTTTAAGGTTTGAATTGTTTTATTTTTTTGAAGCCCAGGAAGGCATGACCTCAGCAATGGGATGCCTGAGTCACCATAGAGTTGCTTCTGCGGAAGCTAGTATTGATCACTGCATTAGAAACAACAATGAAAGTCATCCTGACAGAGTCATATTAAGAAAGATTGGTTATATGCTGACTCTACAGACACTGACCTAAACAGGGCAGCATAGTTCTCTAGCGTGTTTTGCAGTGTGAACCTTTATAGGTGGTTGCTGATTCTCTTTTGCTTACTATGTTATTTTGTTAGAATGTCACATTTTAAGAAGAGATAGATCTATCTATAATATATGTATATGTATATATACCTATATACATATGTATATACACATATATACTATACATATATACACATACATGTGCATAAGTGTGTGTGTATATATATATTTTATATATATGTATATATGTATATGTATGTGTGTATATATATATAAATATATATAATATGTGTGTGTATGTGTATCCATTTTGGATATAAAGGAAATTTGTACTGCCTTCTAACCTGTTCTAACTAACTAACATGAATCATATAAGCTCAGATGTAAAGGATACTTATTTTATTCCTACATTTTCATAGTTTTCAAGCAAAGTACATTTTTTTTAAAAAGGAATTGACAGTCATATGCAGAGTATAAAGCTTATGTTCTTTTCAAAAACTTAGGTGCCTTCTCTGATATGCTCCGAAATGTTGACTCAATGTACATATTTTGTTCTGCCAAGCTTAGTGCAATTTAAGGAATGATAAACGGAATAATTATTTTCTTGGGTTATGGATCAGTATTAGGCAAGACACAAGCCAACCTTCAGCATGACTAAACTTTAATTTCCAAAACAACAATGAATTATTGTGCTAAGAACATTGCAATCATATCCTTTGGGATGTAAAAGGTACAAACTCAAAAGAGCTCAAAGGGAATAAAATGCCAGTGTTGTAACACAGCACTCATTAGCGTATGTATATGACACCTTCCTCCCCTCAGCTGACATTATATTTTAATCAATTAGAGTACTTGCTTTGGTGAGGTTGTCTCTGAATTCTGCTTATATATCATTCTGCCTCAAGCAGCTGTGGTGGTCAGAGAAGAATTATTAGTTTAAAAAAATGTAGCTCTGGTAAGTGAGGATTCAAGAGGTATAGCCGAAAGATTGATCAATGTCAGATAACTCTAGAGGCAATACTTCTAACGGATCTGCTGTTGTCAAGGCACCGTGGGAGGAATTCTTTCAGATTTCATCAGCATGATAGGGCCACAAAAGCCCATACTTGGAACCTTTTAGAATAGAAGCCTCAGAATCTCACTTCTAGTAATAGGAATCCACCTCGGTCCAGTATCAGAATTCCTAGCAAAGACTGACTTGTGATACAGTGATAAAAGATGCTGATTCTGAAAAGTTTCAATACAGTTGAACAGGCATGAGAAACAACAGGCTTTACATAAACAATCAGAAGGGAGATGGTATATTGAGTTCTGGGGGATAAAACTTATCTAAAACACAGAATTAATGGAAGGCAGTAATAAGAAATGAGTCTAGAAGGCGCAGTGGACTTTTGTGGTTAGACCTTGTAACCACTAAGGTTTCTTATCAGGGGAATGATTTGGTCAGAGCTTTAATCTAGGAAAATTAGCCTCGTGGTGGTGTACAAGATAGACTGAAAGTTGAAGAGGTTAGGGAAAGCAGTTGGGAGGAAACAGTACAGACAGGAAGGCCTGAAATACCTTGTTGGCAAAGATAATAGAAAGGAAAAAACATACTAGAAATATGGTGGAATTAAAATGTATAGGACTTGGTGACTTTATGTGAGTGGTTCCACTATTAGGAAAAGTCCTAGGTGTCTTGTAAGTTCTTAACTCTAGTAATTTGAAAATTTGTGGTCTTCTCAACCAAAATGGTGAAGTAACAGAAAAAGCTAGAGTTTGAGGAACATTAACACATTTGACCTGGTTGCTCTTTTATGAATGTTCCCCCATTTCAAGGTTGCCCTTGGTATTGTGCAGGATAGAGAGGTTAAAAAATAAAGAAAAGAAGATAAAGAAAACCAAAAGATTTGAAAGATTTCTGGTCTCTGAACCTATACCACTCACATTAGAATCAAATATTTCTAGAGAAAAAGCATGCTTGGAAGCCAAGCCTTTTATCTGACTAACAAGAAAATTGAATTCCAGAGAGGTTACTTTACTTGTCCAGGGTCACGCAGTTAGTGGCAAAGCCAAGTTTATAACTCAGATCTCTTGACTCTCAGGTCAATATTCTTTCCAATACAGCATGCTTCCCTGATGGGCTATCTAAATCATTCTTCAAAATCCCTTATAGATAATATATCATAGGCTTACTGTTGGAAATTACTTTTGAGGTAATCTAGTCCAAACTTCTGAAATCAGTATCAATTCTGTATCATTTTCTTATTGATCTTATTTATAGGTAATTGATTTGGACATATAACTGCTTAAGTTGTGATTCTTTGTCTCTGAATTTAATTCAGAATTCAGCTAGTCTGTAATGGTTTAAGTTTAAAAATCCAGCTCTCCTGCTAATCACTGAGCTATTTGACTCAAGGAATTTATCTGACCTTGGTGGATGCTTGTGACTCCACCAAGCATGTCTAGTTTGTTATTTTGTACCTTGACTCTCAGGAGGGAAGGAGGGGGTCATACTAACCCTCATTACCAAACTTCTAATGAATCAAATTGTTCCCAGTGCCTCCACTCTGTAACCAATCATGTCTCCAATTCCATGATGTTACCAATTCTATAACCAGTGATATGATTTTTCTTCTCTGTTCCATCCTCATAAAATGTATTGCACCCTCAGTTTAGGGCCTTTTGACTATTTGAAGAGTCAAGACCTGCTTTATTAGTGAGTAGCATCCCTACTGATAAACCTTAACTTTACTCAGAGAAGGCTGCCTTGATTTGTCATTTTGTTAAATGTCAATAGAGACACTAACTTTTTGTTTTTGTTTTTACTTTAGACTTATGATTTATTTTATTTATGTAGGCAGCTCCCTGACTCCCCAACCCATCAAACTCTTCTCCTTCTTCTAATGCTGATTGACAATGGCTCTGCAATTTACATATCTTAGAGAGTCATCTGTGGCCATGAGATGTTAAGTGACTTCCTCATGGTCACATAGCCAATATCAAAGGCAAAACCAGAAGCCAGGTCATCTTGACTCTGAAGCCAGTTTTCTACTTACACCATGCTAGTTCTCCAACAATCTCTTGTTTTACAAATGAGGCAACTGAAGTTAAGATGTGAAGTGTCTTTCTCAGGTCATACAGGTAGCAGTTAGTGTCCAAGCTAGATCACTTTTAACCTATGTTCTCAAGTTGCAGATCCAGCATTCTTAAGGCAGTACTAAAAGCTAATTTTAATAAATACAATTTTTATGAGTTTCAGATAGTTTACATTGGCATCTCAAACTCAAATAGAAATAAGGGTCACTAATTCATACATAAGGATCTCTTCAGTGGCATGTTAACTTAATTTAAAAATGTAATGTTATGTACCTTTTATTGTATTTTTATTTATTTTGTTAAATATTTCCCAATTACATTTTAATCTGCATACAGCCTCATTCCAGAGGGTTGGGTATTTGACACCTCTGTTTTACATTGATAACACGGTTAAAATATGAACTCTTTGTGAGGAGGGATTGTTTCATCTTTTGTATTCGTGTCCCCAGTTCCTGACATACAGCAGGTGGTTAATGAATGCTCCTTGATTGATTGATATGCTTGAGGGTTTATGTAGGTCTTAAAAATACTATAACATGTTGTAGAATCAATGTGTTAAACACATTTATTTTCATTTTATAATGTACACCTGCACTAAAATCTTTCTCTGTTGCATCATTATGCCACAGTAATGAACCTTGGTCCTTCCATTAGAAAGCAAAAGTGGGCAAGGCTCCAGTCAACTAATAGCCCAGTGATAGATATTTGCTGTACCAGGAACAACTACGTGAGTTTGGAGGAACTCACCATCAGGTTGGCCACAAACTGATGCTTTTTTTTCCCCCAGCTATAGCAATGTTTGGAGACTATATACTAAAGTGGATAGGGTTTGCAATCTCCCCCAGTACTTTTGTGCCTCTGTGCCAAGGAAACCACAGGTTCTTGAAGTAATGAAGGCTAGCACAGCATTTAGCATAATACCTGGACACAGGGTAAGTGCTTAATAAATGTTTATTGACTGACTGACTGACAGGCTGGAAGCATCGTAAGGAAGGGTAATTATTGAATGAACACTGTATGTAAACATCTGGCAAGTCTTGGCAGCTGAGGTCCCCTAACAGTTTGCTCTAGAGCAGATTCTTAACCTTTCTACTAGTCATGAAGCCCAGTTGTAATGTTAATACAATTTGAAGATCTTTCCCATCCCTTAATAGGCCTATATGACCTACTATGAATCTAAGTCACATGAGCCTGGGTCAAAAATGTTGTGATGCCCTCTGGAACTGAAGAAGTATATATGTACTCTGAGGTTTGCATTTTGCTTTGGGGCTCACCCATTGGAAGAGAGTTACCATGATTTAGCCAGATGAGACTCTGGGTAGACGTTGAGGAGCCCCTAGGCTTTGAAAAACCCAAATGTTGGTGCTTCTCTCTCTGGTAACTATGTATGTATTGCTTTTCATCAGACAGTTGGAACCCCTGTTTGTCGGTCTTCGCTGTTTGTATTTGCTCTGCTTATATAATTTCTGATTGTAATTTCTGTTTCTATTTCCTCTGAAGTTCAGGGTGCTGACTTTTCCCCTGAACTAATTGAATGACATGTGTGTGTGTGTGTATGTAATTGATTTTGACATATAACTGCTGAAGTTGTGATTCTTTGTCTCTGAATTTAATTCAGAATTCAGCTAGTCTGTAATGGTTTAAGTTTAAAAATCTAGCTCTCCTGCTAATCACTGAGCTATTTGACTCAAGGAATTTAACTGACCTTGGGGGATGCTTGTGACTCCACCAAGCATGTCTAGTTTGTTATTTTGTACCTTGACTCTCATTACCAAACTTCTAATGAATCAAATTGTTCCCAGTGCCTCCACTCTGTAACCAATCATGTCTCCAATCCCATGATGTTACCAGTTCTATAACCAGTGATATTATTTTTCTTCTCTGTTCTATCCTCATAAAAATGTATATATACATACATATATATACACACACACACGTATACACACACACTTGATTAAAGTATATATAATCAAACATATATATATACATGCATATATACATATATATGTTTGATTAAAGTAAAGATTGTTGATCTCTTTAAAGTTGCTTTCCTTTAGAAAAGCAGATCAAAGAACCTGTGCTAGGAGCCCTCCTCTGTGCTGGTTTTATTGGTCTTCCACTCCCACAGTAGCTACAAGTAGCATTGTTGTTACACTAGTGAAGCCTGATACTACCATGGTTTATTGTCCCCATTAATAATGAAAGGAAGTGCTAAATTTCAGTTAGAGGTTAGTGAAAATAAAGATATGTGTATATATATATATATATATATATATATATATATATATATATATATATATATATATATATATATATATACTCATCCATCCATTATAGGTGTATATGTGTATAATACATATGTATGTATGTATATTTTATACACACAGACACACAGACACACACACAGACACACAGACACAGACACACACACACATATATATATATATATACACACACACACATACACACACACACACACACACGCACATATATGTATGTATATTCCTATCCAAATTCATGTACTTCCTAAAAATCTATCCATGGATAACCAAGGATCCCTTCCTCAGGTTAAGGTCTCCTGCTCTAGAACCTACCTATTAAGCTCCATCTTTCAGCATCTCTCAGGATGACAATGTGCTTGTCAGTGACAAAGCACAAGGGTAATAGCTCAGATAAAGTGCATTCCTTAATTTCTGAGAATCACGTGAGGCAAATACAACCTGATTGTTAACAATAACTTCAACAAGTCCATGAGCTGTTGCATTAAGGGGTTTGGAATGGAATAATTTAAAAGGTGTGCCACAATTAAGGAAGTATTTCTTGGCATGGTCCTGCAGCATTCAATTCAGTTCAGTTCAGGTCAGTTCAGTTTGGTTTAATTGATTCGATTCAAGAAGCATTTATTACTTCCTGCTATGTGCAGATCCCTGTGCTAGATGCTTGAGATAAAAGGAAAGAAAAAACAGTTTTTTTTCTCAGTGACCTTATCTTCTACTGGTAGGGAACAACACATACAGAATTGAGTAAGTACAAAATATATACAAAAGCACAGAGTATTTCTTTTGGGGAGTAGTAGTAGTAATATTTGGGGAAAATCAAGAAAAACTAATAAAAATTTTTATTAAGGTCACTGTATGCTGAAAACATGTTCCTTTGGCAATTTAGATTGCATAATCTGACATAGTTTGCTCCCTTAGACTCTTTTTAATATCAGAAAGAATCTTAGGTCACTTTAGAAAATCACTGTGTTCATGTAAAGGTCTTCATGTGCTTTTGCTATTGTGGCCAAGATAATATGGCAAACACATTCTGGAATATTACCATGATTTTGACATTTAAAAGGTATCCTTTGTAGGCAGATGGCTCACCTAGATGATTTTACAGTAGCTTGAATTTATGAGTCAGTTTTTCCTCCTGGCCACCTATAACAATATGCTGCTAGCAGCTGATGGGAGGTGTAAGACCAACAACAAGACCAGTAACACTGGCACACAGAAGGGCTGCTAGCACGGGTTCTTTGATCTGCTTTTCTAAGGAAAGCAACTTTAAGGGTTTTACAATCTCACTTTAATTAAAAATACATGTCTCATTCACTCAGTTCAGAGAAAAAAGTCAGCACCCTGACCTTCAGAAAAACACAAACAGAAATCATAAGCAGAAATTATATAAACAGAGCAAATAACACAAATCAGCAAACAGGGCTTCTAGCAATACATGCATAGTTACCAGAGAGAGAAGCACAAACAGCTGGGTTTTCAAAGCCAGGGGCTCCTTACTGGCTACCCAGAGTCTCATCTGGCAAAATCATAGGAACACTCTTTCAATGAGTGAGCCCCTCAAGCAAAATGCTAACCTTATATTATATATACACTTCTTCAGGGTCAGCCTACAGAGGGCATCACAACCATGTGACTCAAACTCGTGTGACTCGGCCTTTCTTGTGACTTAAGCACGTCATCAAAGACTCTTGATTCAATCAAAGACTGTTGATTGAAACAAAGGCAAGACTTGATCAAAGGCACTTGATTGCCTTAGTTCTGAGAAGCATTCCAAAAGAAAAAAAAAAAGAGAAAATCTCTGTTTGCTTGTCATCACACCACCCAGGATATGTTCATTTAAAAACCTTGGGACATATAACTAGGTTCATGCCATTAAGCAAATATTTCCCCTCTCTTTTCCACAGTTTCCTCATCTGTATCAACGAATCAATCAGTCAGCAAACATATTTTAGATGCTTCCACCTTTCACTGGCTACTTCAGCTGCCATCCTGGGGCCTTTCAATAGTCACACCTATGTGACAGTTCTCTGGCCATCTTCAAGGCATGCCTAAGAATGCCACCTCTTTTGTCTTGGGCTGTTATGAATATCAAGTTTAGTTCATTTAAGAGGAGAGGCTACAGGAGGGGTTAATTATGAACTGCAATTTGTATTGTAAATATAAAGTAATTCCACAATACATGACATCTAAACAATTCCAGAACTTTTTGCATTAAAATGGGTGCCATAGCTCAACAATATAGATGGCCTCATCAAGATGTTGATTTTGGCAAGGCCTCCTGAATAAGAACTGGTAAAAACTGGTAAAAAGAAAAAGAAGATTCCTTGTAGGTTGCCTGAGGTATAACTTCACGCCTGTCAGATTGGCCAAAGGAGAATAATAAATGTTGGAGATATGGGAAAATTGGGACACTAGTGCATTGTTGGTGGAGTTGTGAACTGATCCAACTATTCTGGAGAGCAATTTGTACTATGCCCAAAGGGCTACAAAACCATGTATATCCTTTGATTCAGCAATAGCAATAGTCTGAATCCCAAAGAGATCATAAAAAAGAGAAAATGACCCACAGGTACACAAATATTTATAGCAGTTCTTTTTGTGATGGCAAAGAATTGGAAATTGAAGAGATGCACATCAATTGGGGAATGGCCGAACAAGTTGTAGCATATGAATGCAATGGAATGCTATTGTTCTATAAGAAATGATGAGCAGGCAGATTTCAGAAAAACCTGTAAAGACTTATATAAACTGATGCTGAGTGAAGTGAGCAGAACCAAAACGTTGTACACGGTAATAGCAACATCGTGTGATGATGAACTACAATAGACTTAGCTCTTCTCAGCAATACAATGATCTAAGACAATTCTGAAAGACTCATGATGGAAAACGCTATCCACATCCAGAGAAAGAACTATGAAGTCTGCATGCAGGTCAAAGCATACAATTTTCACTTTTTTTTTTGTTTTTTTCTTTCTTGTGTTTTTTCACTTTTGTTCTGATTCTCCCTTCACAACATGACTAATGTGGTAATACGTTTAATATGATTGTGTGTGTAAAGTCTATACCTGATTGCTTGCTTTCTTGAGAGAGAGAAGAGGGAGGAGCAGAGGAGGGAGGGAGGGAGAAAACTTGGAACTCAAACTTTTACCAAAAATGAATGTTGAAAACTATCTTTACATGTAATTGGAAAAAAAAAGTCAAATACCATTAAGGAAAAAGAACGTTGCCTCATAAATTGTACAATATCATGTTTTATAAAAAGCAAGAATGATGAGAAACTCTTACATATACACAGGTTGGGGCCCTACCACCTTTCAGGAAGGCTCTCCATCTTACTTTCAGTAATCTAGACTCAAAGCCACTTGATACACAAATCTTGGAGGCACCTAGGTGGCTCAGTGGATAGGCTTGAAGATCCGAATTCGAATCCAGCCTCAGATGCTTACTAGCTGTGTGACCCTGGGCGAGTCACTTAACCTTTGTTTGCTTTAATCCACTGGAGAAGGAAACAGCAAACAATTCCAGTATCTTTTCCAAGAAAACTCTGTACATGGCAACAAAGAGTTGAACAGGACTGAACAACACACAAATATTAGGAAAGAGTCTTATTGACATCTGACTTCACAATTTCTCAGAGCCAATTTTTTAAACTTCAGGTCTTCATAGGCTCCAGGCTGGAGGTATGAAAGGCTCCCTGGAGCATTTAAGAGTGGAGTTTTACCACCCTTGGATGTCCTGATAGAACAAATCCTATTTTCATAGTACTAGAAGGACCCAAGAGACTGAGGTTGTATCCCAGTTCTGCCAATTACAAGCTATGTGAGTGATGCTAGTCAAGTTTCTTCACCGGCCAGGTGAAGAATATACCAGGTGAATAATAATTCTTGAACTGCTTACCTGACATGGTTGTTTGGAGCAAAGTGTTTTGTAATGCTCAAACCTCTCTATAAAGGTAAGTCATTATTATTGTTGTTAGAATCAGTGTTTTGTCAGAAATAAGAAATAGGCTTTTAGGGTGTTTGGGGGTACAGAGGAGTTATGATTTGCTCTTGGTCACAAAGCCAGTATGTGTCAGAGTAGGACTTCGACTAAGGTCTTCCTGACTCCAGCATTCACCCCATTAGCCCATGCTGCTTCTCATTTTTGGAGTATGACTCTACGGTGATTATAGGGCCTCAAAAGGTTGTACAAATGTCAAAAAGCTCAAAGAGAGTAAAATAGCTTCTTTGTACTACAACATTGCTAACTTGCCCTGTCAGCCAGGCAGGACATTTATGAAGCACCTAGGCACTGTGTTAAATACTGTGGATACAAATAAAGGCAAAAGACAGTCCCTACTCTAGTAGGGAGATCACAATTTAATGGGGGATACAACATGAAAACAATTACGTGTCATTAAGATAATTTGTAGTTGATGAACACAGGGAAGGCACTAGTATTGAGAGGGATTGGGAAAGGCTTCTTGTAGAAGGTGGGACTTGAAGGGAGCCAGGGAAGCCAAGAGGTAGAGACAGGGAGGGAGAGGGTTAATTCACCTATTAGTAAACTTAAACATATATTCCAATGCTCCCTTTTAATATATGATCTTTAAATGTTCTATGCAGTATTTGAAGGCTGACGTCAGAAAAATTTTGAAAGGTAATTGCTTGGTTCTGTGTTGACAATGAATGAGAAAACTGTTTAACAAAAAAGCCTTGATTCCCTCATCTGTAAAATGGGAGTGATAAAATCACCTATCTCAAAGAGCTGATGTGGGTTTTAAAGGAGATAACACATGTAAATTACTTTTGAATCTTTAATGTAACATAGAAACTCTATCATTATTATTTAAATTTTAATAATATTTTAATTTAATAGTTTAATAATAATAATAACAGTTCACTACATTGCCACAGTTACTAAAACAAAACACACATCTTGGATTCTTTTAGTTGTAACCCTAGATGGATCCAAGAATTTTCCCATGATATGACAAACAAATGGAATCACTTTGATGTAAAGGTATTATTTTCCCTTCCATTTAACCATTTCTTTGCAGTTTGTGCAATGTAACCACTGTACCAGTCTTTGAGAAGCAGAAAGTAAACCTGGCTATGAACAGATTAGTCAGGCTTCACTGTCCAAGACAGGAGGAATTTAAAAGATAAAAAGAGCTTACATAGTGGAAAGCAATTCACATTGTTTGGGATTTCTTCTGCTTTATAGCCAGCTAAGTATTGATAAAGAAATGTTTTTTTTTCTTTTTTCTTTTACAAAGAGAATCCAGTGACCAATTCTTCACTTGGCAGTGCCTCCTTTATAAGACTTGTATGTTTTCTGAAAGATGCATCTGGTTTTCTCTAGTGTTACTGGTATCACTCCATCAAGTTTGGTCATCTGACAGCCTCTTGCTGTCTCCAGGCTACACAGGCAGCTGGATCAACACAACCATTGGCCTGCCCATGTTCTCCTGTCTTTCACCAGGTGCAGTCCTTTATTGTGATGCAGTTTATTTACTGTAGGGAAATATATTTGCATCTATTTCGATTTTGCTATCTTATTCCTTAGCAGTCCCCTCATCCACACCTTTATTTACCATAACAACAATATTAATTTTTAAAAAAGTATCACAATAAAAAAGCTTATTTTTATGCAATATTCAGTCAAAAAATAGGCTTAGCAGATCACCTACTCTGCTTTGTTTGGTTTGTGAATGAAATCTTTCCTAAAAAACTTCTATTTTAATGGTACATTCCAAGAATACTGTCAAAAACTCTAACCTAAGCTCAGCTATGCTTACAGCAGCAGGATATCCTGCCACAGAAGGGATATCTAGAGGATAGCATAAAAAAAAGCATCATCAATGTTTTTAAAAATCACTGTAGGCTTTTATTTATCCAAAGTAAATGCAAGTTCCTCGAGAAAATAGGAGATGGGCTAATTAAAGATAGTAAATTAACTCCAATGTAATATTTAGCAGTTTGTATCACAGTTTCCTCGGACATATACTAAGCATTGTTTTGGTATGATATTAAAAAAGCTTCATGTTAAAACCTAGGCACATATACATACAAATAAATAAATATATACCCACATGCATATGTATGTGTATACATGGTTGTATATATGTGCATATGTGTATATCTTAACATGGACTAGGTGCCATGGATTCTTCAGTTAATGATGAACTACTAGCCACAGCAGCTATTTTCACAAAACACCATATGTGTGGATGCTGTGTTCATGTTGAAAAAAGCCTCAGAAACATGTTTTTTGAGGGACCAACCACAGATTCTCCTTATGTCTGTTCTGATAGCACAGAACTTCACAGGGAATACTATCTCTCACCCTCCCAAGAGAAGAGTCCTGGTTGATCCCTATCGATGGGAGACTTGCTGCTGCTATTCAATGCTGATGTGAATATTTGAGTTTCTCTTACAGCAAAGCAAAATTCTATTCTGTCTCTGAACTATCAGCGGTCTCATTGGAGACTCTCTTGTTGAGAAGTTGGTGTTGTTTGATTCAACTCAGTACTACAGTAGCGGAGGATTTTTATCATTCCTCATTCTCTAATGCAGTTGTACAAAAGTCAGCGTGACATAGTGGATAGGGAGCTGGCCTTATAACCCGAAAGATCTAAGCTTGAAAAGCCACTCTGACACACATTGGTTCTGTCAGCAACTCACTCCATATCTCAGGATTCCAGGAACATCCCCAAGACTATAAGTTGCAGAAAAGGGACTGATGAGGCAGAGCCAAGATGGTGGAGAAAAGGCAGTAAGTTGCCTGACTTCTCCCCAATTTCCCTCAAAACAAATTTCAATCAAGCTTCTGGAGTGACAGAGCCCATAAAAGGAGGGGTTGACTTAGAAGAACTATGGCAAAGGTCTGGCTCAAATTCCAGAACTCTCAAGGTCAAGGTCAAGGAGAAAATACTACAGGTAGCCAAACAGAAATAGGGGTTGACCTACATTTATAGATAGCTCTTTCTAATTTGGGGGCCATCAAAAAGCTTATGTTCTAGTGGAGATGCCCTGTAACTATAGAGATCAATATACAGGATACATACAAATACCTGGGGTGAGGTGGGAAGCTCTTATTGCAGAAGTTGGTATTTAAGATGACATTTGAAGACATCCAGAGATTCAGACATGAAGTGAGGAAGAAGGGCATTCTGAGACTGACAGCTACTGCAGAAGAGACATGAAAGTGGAAAATGGAGCACCACGTTTGAGGATGGGCAAATAGGTTGAGAATGCTGAATTGTAGAGCGTGTGGACGGGAACAGTGTGAAAGGAGATTAGAAAAACAGGAAGGGGCCATGTTATGAGGAGTTTTAAATGCTAAAAAGTGGAATTTTTATTTATTCCCAAAATTAATTGATAAGTTATTGAGTGGGCAGCTAGGTGGCACAGTGGATCAAATGCTGGGCCTGGAGTCAGGAAGACCTGAATTCAAATTTAGCCTATATGATCCTGGCCAGGGCAAGTTACTTAACCCTGTTTGCTTCCGTTTCCTCATTTGTAAACTGAGCTGGCAAACCACTCCAGTGTCTTTGCCAAGAAAACCCCCAAAGGGGTCACAAAACATCAGACACTACTGAAAATGACTAAACAACAGTAACAAAATTATTGAGTGTGGGATCTGTGATGTGGTCAGAGCTGGGCTCTAGGAAAATCACTTTGGCAGCAGTGTAGAGGATGTGTTGTAGTTGGGAGAGATTAATGTTGCTGCTGATCATAATCCCTAGATGGATCTATTTCTGATAACTCAAGGAATAAATTACACTGAAGTCAGAATAGAATCATAGACTAAACTGTTGCCTACAATCATGTGGATATAATCCTAAAAAACATTATAAAATCCCATAAAACATTATTTTACAGTTAATCCCATAAAACATTATCTTTAATACCATAAAACATTATGAATAGTACATAGCTTAAAATAGTGTATTAGAAAATTTAACATAAAAAAAGAAAATTTAACATAAAGGAATAATGGGTGGATAATGACTTGTCCTGGGAATGTTTCTATCTGAATCCCATAAAAATCGAGATGAATGATGATGATAATATAATAATACCATTCCATACTCATCATCTAATCATTTAAAATATATGAAATAGATTAAAGCATAGGGGAAATGTGAGAGTTCTTGATTTCTCTCTTCTCTATTTAAAATGTACTACCAACACAATAATAATCAAGAATAATCGATATAAAAAGTGGCATCTTCCAGGAAAACAGTTTAAGCCCAGTATGGTTATATGTATCCTTAAAATCCATCATCTTCCCTCCTGAATGGAACTGGACATGGCTTTCAATTCCAAGATTGAGTTGTGCCACATCATATAAATCACTTGATGTATGTAGATGGCATCAAATTATATGGCTCCACTAAAAAAACTCATTAAATAGTTACTTCATCTCATGGAAATTTTCTTCAGTGTTAGCAAAATGTCATTTGGACTTGATAAGTCTAAAATTCTTTAGTAGTGCCAAGGAAGAATGGAGAATGAAAGCTTGCATTTGAATCCAGAGCACAAAATGGACCACTAGATGAAAGCAATATTTTGAAGTTGGCATTTTCTCCATTCAAGAGGAGGCTAATGAGGAGACAATTATAAAGCTGGGTATGGATGCTGAGAGAATGACTAGCATTCCGCAGTCAAAAAATTAACTGGGAGAACAGATTTATTCAAATAACACTTTCACTATACAGGTTTTAGTTTATACTCTGGTGGGGCAAAATGGATAAAAAGAGATCCAGAAGGTATCGAAACAAAATTAAGAAAACATAGTGTGTGTTCACAAGGTTATTGTAAGAATATTAA
Source organism: Trichosurus vulpecula (assembly GCF_011100635.1). NCBI lineage: Eukaryota > Metazoa > Chordata > Mammalia > Diprotodontia > Phalangeridae > Trichosurus > Trichosurus vulpecula. Next base: position 367,783,288 of record NC_050576.1, read on the forward strand.
TGTTTCCTCATCCAAAAGGGGAAAATGATATAAATTCTCTGAGAATATGATAAATTTATTTTTAAATGTACAAAAATAATTTTGTATCAAATAAACCACTTCATAAAACATTAAGAAAGGCTGACAAACAGGTATATGCCACTAGATTTGTTGAATAGACTCAAGAGTCATTTATCTCTGGATGAAGACTGTGAAATTATTAAGATCCAAGAATGGAATTAAAACTTTATGGACAACATACACAAGAACTCAACCAATAACATGTTTACAAAGATTCATCCAAATAAGGGCTATATCACAGAGATTTGTTTATAAAAACAGTTGGATTTATGATAGAAATACAAGATAAGGTTATTACAACCAGAAATTACCAAAAGGTTATCCTGAAAAAGCCAGGACTTATTGATCAATGCAGATTATGTAAGACAATAGTATAGATTATGTAATAAGATGCCTTTCATCCTTCCTGATGCTATGGTTGTCCTGAATTTGTTTCTGGTAAATCTATAGAATATAAGTTTACAATGCAATAATTGCAAAAATTCTCTGACAAAAGTGGTAATTTATTCACCTGTTCAATAGTCCACAGAATAGAAATCTAAAAAAAAATGACAAAAAGTGTCTTGTCCTTGGATGCTTTTTTCAGAACCCCATTTGAAGGATGAGACCAAAGATGAACGTAATGATGGTAATTGTAAAACTAATGATAATGGAAGAGGAAATTTCCTCATTTCAAAGTTCCCTATATCCCTACATTGAAATGATAAATAATAATGCTAATATTTAAGTAACAATAACTTTTTAATTATAACTAAAATAAAATAGATCTAGTAATTGTGCAAACAAAAACCCGTACAATATTCCAATATATCCTAAGGTAAAAGAAAAAGATTGATTGATGTTTTCAGAGAACATGATAAATCAGGTTAATAAAATACAGAGATAAACAAACCCCACTTCACAAAGAAATAGAAAAGACTGGCAATAGCTATTTCAATGTAGTTATATATGTACATACTCTGACACACATGTATCTTTGTCAGAGAGAAGTCAGATTGAAACATTCTTATACATACAGAGGGGAGCTGGTAAATGTTTAACAACCAGATCTATAGAAAAAAAGTTAACTACACTAAGTTTAATTTGTATCATTAACATTTCTGTATCACTTTCTTAATTCTAGAGAATCAACAAAGCAATAAATCAAACCTTGATTTGTTTTTGCTAATTTCCAAGGTGTAAATGCTCACACTGAACATCTAACAGTCATCTCCGGGGAGCTGATTTGAACTGACTCCAGCGCATTTCCGAGTATGTTTCTCTGTAGTTGTCAATTGAAACTTCAAGTAGCTTATCTCCAGATGCACCTAAGAAGTTGCTCAGACCCAAGAGTCAAGTTTCTATCTGCATTCCATCAAACAGAAGATGAGAAGAGGAGAATAATAATATACCAGACATATACCAGAAGTTCACTATTTTTCATAAATTAACAGATGAGAAATCCCCATACTACATATACAAAATTCTAAATAATCTTAAAAATTTAACAACTGAGTGCTACTAAAATGAGAGCATCATTACAGACAAAATCCTCCAGGGCACTACATTGATCCACCAAAATTGAAAAAAAAAACAAAACCCTAACCCGCCATGATTTAATAATGCCATATTGAACATTTATTTCTCTAAACTTAAAGGAATGAAAAGCTTTCAAAATATAAAGACCTAGTGAAAAAAATAAGACAAAGCAACTTGGGACCAAGAGGGTACATATCACCCCTAGCATACTATCTTCTCCCATAATTGTCCTAAATATGCTTGTATTCCAATACTATTATTCAATTAACAAAGAGAAGAAAAATGTCTTCTTCTACCCAGCCAATAGTTCACTGAACACAAACCAAAATGATATCAGAACCAAAACTTGTCTTAGGATTGTTTTACCTGACCTTCATTACAAACAAATATGAAAAGGATAAGATAGTGATGTTGATACTGATGCTGGTAACTCACATTTATATGGTGCTTTAATGATATGCTGAAAGTAGGACGCATGCTTTGAGTTGTTCTCTCCAAATCAGTGAAATATAGATTGTTCTGAGCTGCCCTCCATTCTTCAACTTTGTTTGTTCCCATTGGTGACTAGCATATAGTTATAAGGGAGCCCAGTTAGAGGTGGGTGGCTCTGTAGCAGCAAGCATCCTAGCATACCCAGGATGGCCTGCTACCACAGGTTCTTTGATCTGCTTTCCTAGGAAAGATTGCTCAAAAAGGGGTTAACAATCCTACTTTTAATAACATTCACTAGTTCAGGGGAAAAGTCAGCCCCCTGAACATCAGAGAAAATACAAGCAGAGAAATTAGCATAACGACCAACAGACAGGACTCTTAACTGCCTGATCAAAGCAATATTGCTACAACACTTTACATATACCACCGGATTGAGAGAGCCTTTACATCTGAGCAATTGGGGGTCTGAACATATGGCTACTTATAGTCTCAACCAGGGAATCACCAGATTGTTCTCATAAGTGAACCCCCCCAAGTAAAATACGCACTCAGAGTATATACACACTTCTCACAGCCAGAAGGCATCATAACCCTCAAGACTCAGTGCCTAATCAACTTGGTACCAAAAGGTGTGAAAGCCCTCCTACAAGCAAGCCTCCTGTAAGCAAGCTTTCCTTGATGAGCTCCACATGAGACCTATTAATGGGCAGGGAAGATCTTCCTATCCCATTAACATTACAGGCTGCAGCAGATTTCAGATTAAAAGATGAGTTCTGGAAGCTAATTTTTGGAAAGTTCATTCCTCAGAAAATAAAAACACACCATTTTGCTTAGAAATGTGTGATATTGGACTTTGGTATCATCTGTGTCTACAATAATAAATAACATTATACATAGTGAATATGTCAAGGTGACTATACAATTTAAGTGTCTGCTGAGTACAAGAAATTGGGTCTTCTCACATTTAAATAAGTGTGACTAAGAACACAAAATTAAACTGATAGAACATTCATTTGGTTATCTGGACATTTTAATACCAATTTGATAGTAATGTTGGCCCATTTAATAATAATATGTCACCATCTGAATGTTATACTGAAGGTAAAAATAAATGCAAATTTTTGTTTTCATGCCATTAATCACTCCCCTTTTTTTAAACCGAGGAAGCTGAATGCAAGAGAAGTTAAGGCTATATTTGAATTATAGGCTCTCCTGGAAATGTAACTTAGTTCAATTACTCAAACATATTGAGGCAGAGAAATTATCGTCATATATGATGATGTACTATACTGGCTATCTGCAAAGAGGCCAAGTTATGGTTGCTTTGGAAACAATAACTTGGAATATGCAGAATTGTATATAAGTAAATTACTTATCTTGACAATATTTTTGCATCAAACATAAAATATTACAACTTCCCCAGTTATGTACCTTTACGTAATCTCTTCTGTTTTGCCCAGCCTTAAAAAAAAAAGGCCATTTTCAATTACTTCTCTGTATTGATCTCCTTCAAGGAAGCTACTAAATAATTTCAGCACCACTGTTTTTTTCCTGTTTATTCATGTCTTTTACTAGACAGGAGAAATATTTGCTAATGGAAGAAACAAAACAAAATATTTACACCATGCTGTGTCTTTCTTTTGACAAGGCCAGGATGCAGGAGGGAAGCCTTCTTTTCCTCCATAAAATTGTTTACATGAAACAGTAGGAGAATGCCAAAGAATAACAGTTTTCCTTTAGCAGCTGGAAGTTGTCTGAATAGAGTCTTCAGTTCCCATGCATGTTTTGTAATGCAGATTTCTTAGAAAATAGTCTTGCCAGTACACCTTAAATACATTTTAGAATTATTTTACCATGAAATTAGTTTTCTCCGTCATTGGCTTAGTTGAATCCTTCTTTTTGATCAATGCTGGGACATTAAAAATAAAACCCTGGCTGCACTTGCTATTTTTGTAAGCTCCTATCAAAAATCCATTCTGTAGCAGCCCAATGCCCATTGAGAGTTGAGGTTATTACTGTAGCATGGCTACTATGTGGCCTGCTTCTTCACATCTCGCTGTGAGGCTTAATTCCCCACTTTCTACCCCTGCCACTTGGTCATATTTACTTATTTATTAACCAGAAGTAGGGCCCAAGAGGAATCTCAGATTCCAGAATTTAAACAAACCCAGAACTATGCTAGCATTATATTAGCTCTGCCTATAATTAATGAGTTAAATGAAACACCAGCTTTGGGAACTGTTATAAATATACTCACGTTTTCTAGGAATAAACAATACTCGTTGGGAAGCCAGGAACTTTTTAATTATATTTTACTTTTATTTGTTCTGAATAAATGGGTACATCCCCTGAACAGAGTAAAAGGGAGTAAGTACTAGGGACTCAGACAAATGCCAGTCCTTTTATCGGCTCCTAATTCAGATCTCCCTCTTGGCTCTTCATTGGCCATATGCAACCCCCTGAACTGCCCACATCGTGCCCTCCTCAAATGACTCGTTTAAGCATGCATACAAGCCTAACCTTTCACCTGACAGAAGCCTGGTCTCTGCTAAATCCCAGTCACCTGACTTACATTCTGCTAAAGCTGCGTGTGGGGTGGGGTGCGGGGGAGGGGTGGGGTGGGGTATACTTTATACTCTGTGGAAACAAAACTGCTTCCACTATTTCTCACAGGGACCAAATGTTTTCTTCATCCAAGCCAAGCTTTTTGCTTTGAGTTTTAATATTATGTTCTTTTCCCATTACTATTTCTTAGCCCTTCTGTGTTCTAGTCTTTTTATAGACATAGGTAGAGGGTAGTATGATGTAAGTGAAAAGAAATAAAGCATTGGATTTGAGGCAAAAAGAAAAAAGAAACTTGGGTTCAAATCTGAATGCTTGACACTTACTACTTGTGTGATCATAAACAAGTCATTCAACCTTTCTAATTCTTAATTTTCTCACCTGTAAAATAAAAAAAAAAATGAACAATCATGCCCAAGACCCATTCTAGCACTAAATCAATGATCTTTTGACTTATAAAATTAGAGAGATTGTGTTGTTGTGTAAATCAGAGATTCTTAAATTTTTTTGTATCATGGACAACATCTTTGGCAGTTTGGTGAAGCCTATAGACTCCTGAGAATCTCTTAATACTTTTAAATGAATAAAATAAAATTAATAGTGTTATAAAATAAATCAACTATATTGAATAGACCATAGGTTAAAACCCTACAAAGGTGATCTCTAAAACTCTTTTTAACTTTAGTTGCTAAATCCTTTTCTCTGAGGTATTATTTTTAATCATGGAATTGAATGTGTATATGTTTAGAAGTTAACCTATTTTGAATTAGAGAAATGTGGGAAGCACTCAAATTATGACACATGGAGAAGAGTCTTCAAAGCAAGATCATTATTCACTTTTGTAGATTGATCATCTTATATACATTTGGGCCCCTTCGGGATCAGAAGTTGTTAAAAAGGTCTAGCATAGAAATGAGCAGGAGTTTTATTTACAGGAGCCCTCCCTCCAGCCCCCCCTTATTTTTCCCTTTACTATTTATATAGGCACAGTCTTTGTAATATCATTATTGGACATTTTTCCCATGCTCCATATTGTAATATGGAATTATAGGAACAGCATGTTGGTGAAACTTTGGGCAGAGAAATTTAGAAAAAAAGTAACATTCTCTGGCATTTTAAATGAGTAGGATAATGTGCATTTTTTTTAAGATTTGTGTCAAGCAGTCAGCTTATAATAAAAACCATTTAGTTTTACTAAACATACAGACTTCAAATTGTAGCCTTTACTTTTTGACTTAGTGTTATCCTCCTTTCCATTGCCTATACCTTTCTTACAAAAAGCCGATCACTCTAGAATCCTGATGAGACACTTGTCTCTCATGTCATACTTTACCACCAGCTTAGCTGTTATGCTAGAGGAATCTCACCCCGAAAGCAGACCAAATCAATGTTATCTTCAACACAATATGTGGTAATCGTACCCTCCTCATGTCCGTTTATTTGGTCTCTAGTCTTTCTATCCAGGGGTTGAACCTGTTAATAGAATCCAGTGCCTTGTCTAGCTGCTTGATTTAAAATCAGGTCTGAACAGAATTCTATTTTCAAATGGTTTAGGGAATAAGGAACTTCCCTCAGTGTTAAAAACAAAGCCATCCTTTGTGTACTTTCTTATTTGAGTTTAGCTTTAGTACCCAAGTGAGCTTGAGCCCATGATGAAAAAGCAGAAGCCTTTTTTCTCCAATTTTGAAATTCTGACCCTTGAACATAATAACACAGATTTATTTTCTTATTATTTGCTTGCTGTTTGTCTTTAGTTCTCAAAGAGGACCGTGACATCAGGGCAATGATACTGTGCATGCAAGTGAATTGGATTTAAGCAAGGGAGGTCTGTGTAAAGTCACCAGCCTCACTTTCACCTTGGGAGCTATCTGAGTGCAGTGGCCAGATATAGATCAGAACAACTGAAGGTGGCCCAGGATGCAGTGAACAACCTTGGCTTTTTTAAGCTAAGGTCTTTAAGCTAAGTTTGACTGAGGCAATGCCTTTTTAGTGATTAAGGCTTAATAAGAAATGAGGCAGGGGGAAGAGCCAAGATGGCAGCTGGAAAGCAGGGACTAGTGCGAGCTCCCTGCCAAGTCCCTCCAAAAACCTATAAAAAATGGCTCAGAACTAATTCTAGAACTGCAGAACCCACAAAATAGCAGAGAGAAATAGGGCTCCAGCCCAAGACAACCTGGATGGTTGCTGGGTAAGGTATTTCGCGCATGGAGATGAGAGCTGAGCAGAGCGGAGCAGAGCCCAGCATGGGCGGTGCGGACCAATCAGACCAGGAGCCAGGTGGAACATGCCCTAGTGACCTGAATCAGTGAGCTGTAGCAGTTACCAAACTTCCTAACCCACAAACACCAAAGACAACAGAGAAGGTTAGTGGGAAAAGCTGCTGGGGAGAGAGTGATAAAAGGAGTTTGTGGTTCAGCCACCGGGCCCGGGGCAGCGGAGGTGGGGCAGCTAGAGAACTACAGCTGCAATTGCTTCTGGCCCCAGACCCACCTGGTGGGAGGAATTAAGTGGTGGATCAGAGCAAGAGTGCAGAGCCTGCTGAAGATCTACGTCCAGTTCGATTTGGGGGTTCTTGCAGAAGGAGGAGGGCTGGTGTGGCAGAGCCGGTGCATCCCCCCAAGCTTGGAACATAGTTCTCTTTACTCTACAAGCAGTCATACCCCACTGAAAAACTCAAGGGGCAAGTAAGTTGGCTGGGAACATGGCCAGGCAGCGAAAATGCACCCAGATTCAGTCTCAGACTTTGGAATCTTTCTTTGGTGGCAAAGAAGACCAAAACATACAACCAGAAGAAGTCAACAAAGTCAAAGAGCCTACAACAAAAGCCTCCAAGAAAAACATGAACTGGTCCCAGGCCATGGAAGAGCTCAAAAAGGATTTGGGAAAGCAAGTTAGAGAAGTAGAGGAAAAATTGGGAAAAGAAATGAGAAGGATGCGAGAAAACCATGAAAAACAAGTCAATGACTTGCTAAAGGAGACCCAAAAAATACTGAAAAATATACTGAAGAAAACAACACCCTAAGAAATAGACTAACTCAAATGGTGAAATAGCTCCAAAAAGCCAATGAGGAGAAGAATGCCTTGAAAGGCAGAATTAGCCAAATGGAAAAGGAGGTCCAACGGACCACTGAAGAAAATAGTGCCTTAAAAATTAGATTGCAGCAAGTGGAAGCTAGTGACTTTATGAGAAATCAAGATATTACAAAACAGAACCAAAGGAATGAAAAAATGGAAGACAATGTGAAATATCTCATTGGAAAAACCACTGACCTGGAAAATAGATCCAGGAGATATAATTTAAAAATTATTGGACTACCTGAAAGCCATGATCAAAAAAAGAGCCTAGATATCATCTTTCAAGAAATTATCAAGAAGAACTGCCCTGATATTCTAGAGCCACAGGGCAAAATAGAAATTGAAAGAATCCACAGATCACCTCCTCAAATTGATCCCCAAAAGAAATCTCCTAGGAATATTGTCGCCAAATTCCAGAGCTCCCAGATCAAGGAGAAAATACTGCAAGCAGCCTGAAAAAAGCAATTTGAGTATTGTGGAAACATAATCAGAATAATCCAAGATCTAGAAGCTTCTACATTAAGAGATTGAAGGGCTTGGAATATGATATTCTGGAGGTCAATGGAGCTAGGATTAAAACCAAGAATCACCTACCCAGCAAAACTGAGTATCATGCTCCAAGGAAAAATATGGATTTTCAATAAAATAGAGGACTTTCAAGCTTTCTCAGTGAAAAGACCAGAGCTGAATAGAAAATTTGACTTTCAAACACAAGAATCAAGAGAAGCATGAAAAGGTAATCAAGAAAAAGAACAAGAAAAAGAAATCGCCAGGGACTTACTAAAATTGAACTGTTTTGTTTATATTCCTGCATGGAAAGATGATGTGTATGATTCATGAGACCTCAGTATTAGGGTAGCTGAAGGGAATACGCATATATATCTATATGTATATGTATGTATGTATATATATGTATATGCGTGTATATGTATGTATATATGTAGATGTATATATATGTGTGAAGAGAGAGAGAGGGCACAGGGTGAATTGAAGATGAAGGGATGATATCTAAAAGAAATAAAATCAAATTAAGGGATGAGAGAGGAGTATATTGAGAGGGGGAGAAAGGGAGAGATAGAATGGAGTAAATTATCTCACATAAAAGTGGCAAGAAAAAGCAGTTCTGTAGGAAGAGAAGAGAAGGCAGGTGAGGGCGAATGAGTGAATTGCACTCTCATCAGATTTGGCCTGAGGAGGGAATACCATACATACTCAATTAGGCATCTTATCCCACAGGAAAGAAGAGGGAAGAAGATAAAAAAGGGGGGATGATAGAAGGGAGTGCAAATGGGGTGGAGGTAATCAAAAACAAACACTTTGGAAAAGGGACAGGGTCAAGGGAGAAAATTCAATAACGGGGGATAGGTTAGGAAGGAGCAAAATATAGTTAGTCTTTCACAACATGAGTATTGTGGAAGGGTTATACATAATGATACACATGTGGCCTATGTTGAATTGCTTGACTTTTTAGGGAGGGTGGGTGGGAAGGGAAGAGGGGAGAGAATTTGGAACTCAAAGGTTTTAAAACAGATTTTCAAAAACAAAAAAAATGTTTTTACATGCAACTAGAAAATAAGATACACAGGCAATGGGGCCTAGAAATTTATCTTGCCCTACAAGAAAGGAAGGGAAAGGGGGATGGGAGGGGAGTGGGGTGACAGAAGGGAGGGTTGACAGGGGAACAGGGCAACCAGAATATACACCATCTTGGAGTGGTGGGGAGGGTAGCAATGGGGAGAAAATTTGTAATTCAAACTCTTGTGAAAATCAATGCTGAAAACTAAATATATTAAATAAAAAAAGGGAAGGGAAAAAAAAAGAAATGAGGCAAAGAATGTCCTCTTTAAAAAAAAGAAAAGATCTGGTAGTAGAAGACCTTCAGGGTTTCTGGCCCAAACAGAAAAAATTGGTATTTACATTCAACATTCATTCTGAACCACTCAGGGCCCAAACAATGACCAAGTAGGGCTTGGCCTGGTCCTATTATTGGCCAATCTGAGAGTTAGAGTGATTTGGAAAGCCAGGGTCATTTGGGATTAAGACTGATCTTTAAGACAAAAGGAAAACAAAATTCCTAGATTAAAAATTTACATTCCCTTTGGGATATGATACCCTATTTAGTATTTACATTCACTCTGTGCTGGGAATGAAGGGACCTATTGTCCAATCTACAAGCTCCAGAGTGAGCTAGGCTTAAGGCTTGGTTTTTGAGAAAGAAATCCAGCCAACAAAACCGAAGTTAAGGAGGCAGCCTTCTGTCATAGATATGTATCTTCCTTTGGGCTAAGGAGGCAGAGGCAGAGAGAGAGGGAGGAGAGGGAGAGGGAGAGGAGGAGGGGGATGTTGAGGGAAGGGGGAGTAGGAGGGGGAGGAGAAGAGGGAGAGGGAGAGGAAGCATTTACATTCACTCTGTGCTAGGAGGGCAGGAACCTGTTGCCCAATCTATGAGCTCCAGAAAGAAATCCAGCTGGTAACTGCTTTCTTTTGGCAAGGAACTCTGAGGGTCTTCCCCTCACAGTCTGATTTTTTTTTTGAGTTTTGATTAAAGAGGCCATCCTAAGATTAATTTCTTATAGAGGCCTATTCACTTAATGGGCCTTACCTCACTCAAAGTAAGAGCCTGAAAAGACCTTAGCCTAAAAGGACCAGGGTCTCCCCATGCATCCTGGGCCATCTCCAGTCATCCTGGTGAATATCAGGCCACTGGACCCAGATGGCTCTGGAGGAGAAAGTGAGGCTGGTGATCTTGCATAACCCTCCCTCACTCAAATCAAAGTCAACTGCAAGTCATGTCATCATTCCCCTGATGTCATGGTCCTCTTTGAGAATGAAGGACAAATTCAACCGAACAACAATGATATCCTATGTGGACAAAGGGAAAGAAAGGAAGAAAGGAAAGAAGGAAGGAGGGAGGGAGGGAGGGAGGGAGAGAGAGAGAGAGAGAGAGAGAGAGAGAGAGAGAGAGAGAGAGAGAGAGAGAGAGAAACATAGAAAGAAAGAAAGAGTTGCTCAACTGGCCAGTTCCACTTTGGGCCACATTTATAGCTCATTCATGTATATTCCTGGTCCATGCCAACCAAAAATATAGTATGTGACTCTAAACTTTTCTCCAATTCTATGTGAACACTAAGAGTCCCATCGCAAACCTGGGTTATTCCCTCCTTATAGTTGGGTATGAACATGTCATGACTGTTCCTTTGCCAAACATTTCCTGGTAACAGCTTGTACATGGAAGGTTTTAATTACATTTGGAGCTCTCTTGCTCTGTCATTGACTGATGTATAGTTAAATGCTCAGCATGATGTACCCTTGCTGGAACTCTAATAAGGAAAATGGAGACTTAATTTGCATTAGTTGTTATTAGGTCATTTTCTTATTGGGAAAACAAATGATGATTAATACAGTAGGTGCCAAATGACTCAATATGCTAGTCATGGATCCAATAGGCATATTTATCTTTATTGTGAGCCTGCCAGTGTCACCATGGTCTCAGTTCTCTCTGGGGCCTAAATAACTGCCATGACACATAATGGTAAATAACTTTTTAAAATGTGTAGGCTGACATTTTTAGAATGCATATGCTGCTTAAAAATAGGCAGGGAGGTTGACAAACACCTGATTGCCTCTAGAGATGAAATCTGAAGTGCCTGACATTGCTACCTCTGCTTGGGAGCAGGATTTTAGTCATCTCCCCTCTTGACTTCTGCTGTGCAACAGAATAGATGAATTTTGGTTTGTAGGGTTTGTAGAACTGATATCCAATTACTCAGAGTTTCTGTTCCCACTCCTTGGCATTAACTTAAAATTTCAATGCTTTTCTGAATCTATGAGTTCATTGCTGTGAAAATTCCTTCTGGTGTTATAGGTTGCAATCCATCCATACCTTCTTATTCTGTTGATTTATTCTTAGACTGTTGTCTATGTTTTTTGAATCCTTCACAGGGTTTCACTTAAAGAGTAAAAGTCCTTGCTCTAGATGTCTTGATACCATGTGAGTACCAGTGCAATATATGGACTATCCATCTGCTATCCCTCACTCTTCCTATGGCACTGGCTTACTTATGTTTTTTGATTATGAAAGTATAGCCTAATAAATGAATTATTTGACATTTATAACTGATGATGTAGTCACACAGAGTACTTTTCTCATTTTCACTCACCACAAGGAGAGAGAAATTTTTGATGATATCTTTTATGATGCTTTTTGTATGTAATTCATCATTGATAATATGCTACAGTCTATTTACACTCACCATGCATCTCTCCATTGCCCTTCAGGTGACCTGCAATTCCAATTCCTCAGAGCCTGTGACACTCCATGATTTGTAGCCATATAACACCCCTGGAAGAATATTCACATTAAAAAGACTGGTTTTTGTTTAAGGCATGAGCTTAAACTTTCTGTGTATCACAGACAATGAATGGCATTTGTGAAATATAGTCTGTCTGGAATAGGGGAAGTTAGCCCTGAGGTAACTCTGCCTGAATCACTTCAAATGAGGGAGTTGGACTAAATGTTTTGTAAGATCCCTTATAGCCTTAACATTGTATAATCCATGATTTCCCTAGGAAAAAAGAACCATGAATGTAATCACCTAAGGCTCCAGAAAATATATATTTATGCAATTTTTAAGCTAGAAAAGACCTAAGAAATCATCTAGTCAGATGAGGAAACTGAGGTTCAGAGAAGAGACATGACACATAACTAACAAATGGTTCCCCTCAGGCCAGTGTTCTTTACATCAGGGCTGTCCAAAATGCAGCCTCCGTGGTCCCCAGTATGATTTATCTGGCCCACCTACAAGCATAGAAATTTACATAAATGCTTTAGTAAACCAAACAGAGCTACCACAGACCTCTCACTAAAATGGCAAATCAAAATATATTGTCTATTGTTTCAATTAAAAACCTAAGGTTGGACAGCCCTGCTTTACAAAATGCCTGTAAGTGAGAATAGTTGTACTATTCTATTTTGTCTTTTTTAAGTTTTATTTAACATTTTCATTTTATTTGATACTTTTCAGTGGACAAAAATCTATTCTCTCTCTCTGTCTCTCTGTCTCTCTGTCTCTCTCTCTCTCTCTCACACACACACACACACACACACACACACACACACATATCTTTTTTTAACAAAGATAACTAACTCCCTCATTAGTTATATCCAAAAAATATCTCTCAATCTGCACCATGAATCTATCTCTATCAGGTGGTATGTAACATGTTTCATCTGAAATTATGGCTGGTCATTACACTTATCAGAGTTCTTAAATCTCTGAAAGTACATTATCTTTAAAGTACTGTTATTATTGTACAAATTGGTCCACTGGTTCTGCTCACTTCACTTTTTATCTGTTCATAAAAGTCTTCCAATGTTTCTCTGAATCTGTTCCCTAGATTGTTTCCTTCCTTCCTTCCTTCTCAATCAGGGTAAAGTCACTTACACAGAGTCACACAGCTAGTAAATGTCTGAGGCTGGATTTGAACTCAGGTCCTCCTGACTCTCAGGGACAGTGCTTTATCCACTGCACCACTTAGTTGCCCCTAGTTGTTTCTTATATGACAATAGTATACCATTACATTCATATAGCTTAATTTGTTCAGCCATTCTCAAACTGATGTTTAGTTTCTAGTTCTTTGTTACAACAAAAAAGTTGCCATAAATATTTTCAGACAAAGGAATCCCTTTCCTCTTTTTTTATAAATCATTTTGGGCATAGACCTAATACTGTAGTTGTATTACTGGGTCAAAGTTTCTTTTTTCGAATTTTGGGGTTTAGTTCCAAATTGCTTTCCAAAATAAATTGGTTCACAATTCCATCAACAGCAAATTGATAAATGTTTTCTCCTCTTTAGACCCCTCTGACATTTGTAATTTTCCTCCCTGCCCCCCAACATTGTCAACATGATGAGTGTGAGGTAGAAACTCAGAGTGACTTTAATTTGCATTTCTGTAATTATTAGTGATTTGTAACATTTTTCATATGGCTATCTTTAAATTGGATTCTTTTCCTCTGAAAACTAGTATATTAGTCTTTGAGAAATGGACAAGTACAAAATGGCCTCATTTGTTCTGAAGATTCTTATAAATGTGAGTACTATTTTTTTAAAACTAAATTCCTTTTCATTCTATTTATGTAAACCCTAGAGGTAAGTGAGAGCCAGACTAGATGTTGCAGCAGTTCCAGTTTGGTTGTTTTGGACTTCTCTAGGAACCGAACAAGTGCTTAAAAAGTAAAAGAAGCGGACTTGGGGTGGAGCCAAGATGGCGGCTGGAAAGCAGGAACTAGCGTGAGCTCCCCACCAAGTCCCTCCAAAAACCTATAAAAAATGGCTATGAACCAATTTTAGAAGTGCAGAACCCACAAAACAGCAGAGGGAAGCAGGGCTACAGCCCAGGACAGCCTGGATGGTTTCTGGGTGAGGTCTATCCCACATGGAGCTGGGAGCAGAGTGGAGTGGAGCAGAGCCCAGCGTGAGTGTCATGAACCAACCAGATCAGGAGCCGGGCGGAGCGTGCCCTAGTGCCCTGAATCAGTGAGCTGCAGCAGTTACCAAACTTCTCAACCCACAAACACCAAAGACAATGGAGAAGGTTAGTGGGAAAAGCTGCGGGAGTGGAAAGAGTTCATGGTTCGGCTACCGCCCCGGGGGCAGCGGAGGTAGGGGAGCTACAGATGTACAGCCGCAGTTGCTTACGGCCCCAGGCCCACCTGGTGGGAGAAATAAAGTGGCAGATCAGAGCAGGAGTGAAGAGCCTGCTGAAGTCCAGTCCGGGTTGGGGGTTCTTGGGGAAGGAGGAGTACTGGTGTGGCAGAGCTGGTGCATCCCTCCAAGCGTGGAACATAGTTCTCTTAACTCCACAAGCAGTCTTACCCCACTGAAAAACTCAAGGGTCAAGTTAGTTGGCTGGGAATATGGCCAGGCAGCGAAATTGCACCCAGATTCAGTCTCAGACTTTGGATTCTTTCTTTGGTGACAAAGAAGACCAAAACATACAGACAGAAGAAGTTAACAAAGTCAAAGAGCCTACAACAAAAGCCTCCAAGAAAAACAGGAACTGGTCCCAGGCCATGGAAGAGCTCAAAAACGATTTGGAAAAGCAAGTTAGAGAAGTAGAGGAAAAATTGGGAAGAGAAATGAGGATGTGAGAAAACCATGAAAAACAAGTCAATGACTTGCTAAAGGAGACTCAAAAAAATACTGAAAAATATACTGAAGAAAACAACACCTTAAGAAATAGACTAACTCAAATGGCAAAAGAGCTCCAAAAAGCCAATGAGGAGAAGAATGCCTTGAAAGGCAGAATTAGCCAAATGGAAAAGGAGGTCCAACGGACCACTGAAGAAAATAGTGCCTTAAAAATTAGATTGGAGCAAGTGGAAGCTAGTGACTTTATGAGAAATCAAGATATTACAAAACAGAACCAAAGGAATGAAAAACTGGAAGACAATGTGAAATATCTCCTTGGAAAAACCACTGACCTGGAAAATAGATCCAGGAGAGATAATTTAAAAAGTGATTGGACTACTTGAAAGCCATGATCAAAAAAAGAGCCTAGATATCATCTTTCAAGAAATTATCAAGAAGAACTGCCCTGATATTCTAGAGCCACAGGGCAGAATAGAAATTGAAAGAATCCACAGATAGCCTCCTCAAATAGATCCCCAAAAGAAATCTCCTAGGAATATTGTCGCCAAATTCCAGAGCTCCCAGATCAAGGAGAAAATACTGCAAGCAGCCAAAAAGAAACAATTTGAGTATTGTGGGAACACAATCAGAGTAATCCAAGATCTGGCAGCTTCTATATTAAGAAATCGAAGGGCTTGGAATACGATATTCTGGAGGTCAATGGAGCTAGGATTAAAACCAAGAATCACCTACCCAGCAAAACTGAGTATCATGCTCCAAGGCAAAATATGGAATTTCAATAAAAGAGAACTTTCAAGCTTTCTCAGTGAAAAGACCAGAGCTGAATAGAAAATTTGACTTTCAAACACAAGAATCAAGAGAAGCATGAAAAGGTAATCAAGAAAAAGAACAAGAAAAAGAAATCGCCAGGGACTTACTAAAGTTGAACTGTTTTGTTTACATTCTTACATGGAAAGATGATGTGTATGATTCATGAGACCTCAGTATTAGGGTAGCTGAGGGGAATATGCACATATATATATATTTATATTGATATTCATATACATATATATATCTATATGTTTATGTATATATAATATAAGTGAATGTGTATTTATGCATGTATGTGTGTGTATATATATATATTTATACAGAGAGAGAGAGAGAGAGAGAGAGAGAGAGAGAGCGTACACATGGTGAGTTGAAGATGAAAGGAAGATATCTAAAAGAAATAAAATCAAATTAAGGGATGAGAGAGGAATATATTGAGAGAAGGAGATAGGGAGAGATAGAACGGGGTGGATTATCTTGCATAAAGGTGGCAAGAGGCAGCAGTTCTGTGGGAGGAGGGAAGTGGGAAGGTGAGGAGGGGATGAGTGAGTCTTGCTCACATCAGATTTGGCCTGAGGAGGGAATACCATACATACTCAATTGGGTATCTTACCCGACAGGAAAGAAGAGGGAAGAAGATAAAAAGAAAAGGGGGGGATGATGGAGGGGAGGACAGATGGGGGTGGAGGTAATCAAAACAAACACTTTGGAAAGGGGACAGGGTCAAGGGAGAAAATTCAATAAAATGGGATGGGTTGGGAAGGAGCAAAATATAGTTAGTCTTTCACAACATGAATATTGTGGAAGGGTTACACATAATGATACACAAGTGGCCTATGTTGAATTGCTTGACTTCTTAGGGAGGGTGGGTGGGAAGGGAAGAGGGGAGAGAATTTGGAACTCAAAGGTTTTAAAACAGATTTTCAAAAACAAAAAAAATGTTTTTACATGCAACTAGAAAATAAGATACACAGGCAATGGGGCCTAGAAATTTATCTTGCCCTACAAGAAAGGAAGGGAAAAGAGGATGGGAGGGGAGGGGGGTGATAGAGGGGAGGGCTGACTGGGGAACAGGGCAACCAGAATATACACCATCTTGGAGTGGTGGGGAGGGTAGCAATGGGGACAAAATTTGTAATTCAAACTCTTGTGAAAATCAATGCTGAAAACTAAATATATTAAATAAATAAATTTAAAAGAAAAAAAAGTAAAAGAAGCTACCTTCTGTGAACAATGAGCAGTCAAAATCAATGAGGGGAAAATGGTCCGTTTTCACTTTATTGATTTTTGCTGCTCAGTGAGTCTTATTCATTTTGTCTTATACCTTTAAAAATATCTTTGGAAATTTTTAATATCACTGCCTTGCTTTGCATTCAATGCAGCTAACACACTTGACTGGCATGCTTCCTCTTTTTCGTACAGTGGGTATCAATGATGCAGTTGTTACGTTGGAAGGGCTTTTCTTATAATCAAAACAATGCTTTGGAAAGATGCTTCTAGCTTCTGGATGTGGGTTTGATTGTTGTAGTAGGAGGCTAAAGGGAGATCAGCAGAGGCACTGTGCTATCAGTTTAGACATTTGTTGTTTAGAACTTTGACTAACCATTGTTTTATTATGTGCTCATTAAAAATGCAAAACACACAGGCACATACACACACACACACACACACACACACACACACCCTGCAGACTTTTAAAATAGGAAACATGAAGAAAAAGAGCACAAGACTGAGAACATAGGACTGTGCATCTGATGATGGCTAAGTCATTTAATGGAAACTAAGCTTTAGTTTCCTTATTTTTATTTATTTTTATATATATATATTTTTTTAATTTCTTTATTTATTTTTAGTTTACCACACACGGTTCTACATAGTTTTGAGTTCCAGTTTTTCTCCCCTCCCTCCCCAAGACGGCCTGGAATCTCATATAACTATCATGTATAACTTCACATTGAATTAATTTATGCACTAGTCAAGTCGTGGAGAAGAATTTTGACCAATGGAATGAATCATGAGAAAGAAGAAACAGAACCAAAAAAAAAAAACAACCCAAAAACAAAAACAAAAAAGAAGCAAAAAAGGCGAGCATGTAGTGCGCCTCGATCTATATTCAAACTTCGCAGTTCTTTCTCTGGATGAAGATAGCATTCTCCATCGTGAGTCCCCTGGAGTTGTCCTTGCCCCTTAGGTTGCTGAGAAAAGCGCAGTATGTCAGGGTTGGTCCTCATGGAATCCATATATCTGTGGCTGTGCACAACGTTCTCCTGGCTCTGCCCCGCTCAGTCAGCATTATGTCGTGTAGGTTTTTCCAGGTTGTTATGAAGTCTGCATCATCCCCATTTCTTATGGCACAATAGTATTCCATCACCTTCATATACCACAGCTTGTTCAGCCATTCCCCAATTGATGGGCATCCCTTTGATTTCCAATTCTTGGCTACCACAAAAAGAGCTGCTATAAATATTTTTGTACATATGGGTCCTTTTCCTGCTTGTGTGATTTCTTTGGGATACAACCCTAGAAGTGGTATTGCTGGGTCAAAGGGTATGAACATATCTACAGCCCTTTGGGCTAAGTCATTTAATGGAAACTAAGCTTTAGTTTCCTTATTTGTAAAAATAGGTATAATATTTGTACTTATGTGACTTTTTCAGGGTTATACAGTTAATAAATGGAAGAGACATGATTCAAAACCAAGTCTTTTAACTCGAAATGTAGCAAAATGTAATTAATAGAGTTAGGTAGACAGATATAGCAATACATATTGCAAAATGTAATGTAATACATATATGTGTATATAGTTATATATATATACACACATATATATCTGTATGTCACATCTCTTTTCTCTCCCTTGTTAAACTACTCATTATCAGAGCCTTTCTTTGTATTAAGTCATACACTGAACAAATTACTGCCTTTGTAATAGACTAAAGGTCAAAATTAGTCCACTTCTCTTAATGTCAATCAGAATATTTTATCTTTTTAATTTATTTACTTGGATCAATGGTCTTGAATCAATAACCTCACATAGAATTTAATGGATAATAATAATATAGTAAAAATTTTCATTTTATCATTTTAAGGTTTATAAAATAAACACAGCACTGTGAGGTAAGTAGTGTGATTTTACTAACTAATCCATGATTTAATAGCAAATTGACATGTATATGTGGCTCTGACTGTTTTAGCATCCAAATGTTAGTTTATATGAACAGTTTAAACAAATTAATGAATCAAAACTAATAAAGAAACATGTATGAAGCACTTCCTATGTTCTATGTGTTAGGGACACAATTAGACAAACAAGGTAGCCTCTGCCCTCAAGGACTTTATATTCTTTTTTTTAATTTTATTTTAGACTCTAATAAAAGAATACAAATACAGAATAAAGAAACAAAAACATATCATAAACAAATACAAAAGAAAAAAGAAAAGAAAAGCATGTCGTGCCTAGCAGAACATAGGAGAGGATTCAAAATATGTAACAATAAATTTTCATTTCAGGAAAGCCTGTATGAAAATACACATTGTGTTAAGAACTGTCCATCTTTTCTTTGCTTTCTTGTAAGTTTTCTTTTGTTCTTTGCTGTGTACTTCTTTACTTTGTTCTTTTTTTCCCTCCCCAATCTCCCCCAGGATACAATGAAGTTTGGATATATTTCTCTATAGCTATAGATATATACATACACATATACATGTATACATATATACATATATATGTATATATATATATATGTGTGTGTGTGTGTGTGTGTGTGTATATATATATATATATATATATATATATATATATATATATATAGAGAGAGAGAGAGAGAGAGAGAGAGAGAGAGAGTCATATACTTTCCCAAACAAATTCTACTACTGATCTTTATTTTTGTGTTTGTGCATATTTCTTGTTTCCTATCCCTCCTGCCTCCTCTACTTTACTTCTACCCACTACCTTGCCCTTCTATTATTTACCTACCCCCCTTCAAGGATCTTTTCCCTATCTTCCCATTCCCATAAATCTAAATATCCTTCTATACCCCACCTTTACATATTCCCTCATCCTCCCCTCTAAAGATCCCTCCTTTTTCCTCTTCCCTCTCTCTGTCCCCCTGCCATTTTATTTCTTCTGAATTTAGAAGACTTTTATACTCTTCTAAACATACATATATATATATATATATATATATATATATATATATATATATATATATATAATTGTTCCCTCTTAAATCAATTCCTGATGAAAGTAGGTTACCAGAACTACCAGCCCTCCTCCCCTATCTAATTCTTCTGTAGTGATTCTTCCTCTTGCGCCTTATTTGTGTAAAATAATTACTCTTTTTAACTGTTCCTAAGTGATTTTGCTTTTAAAATTCATATCATACTCAGGTTTACCCCAGTCTTTCTCATAAACTACCCAATTATTAATAGGAATCTTAGATATATTTTTACATATATAAAAAGTAAATGGTCTGTCCTTATTGAATCCCTTATAATCAGTCTTTGGCATGTATCTTATATTTCTCTCGGCTCTTGTATGTCAGATCTTCTATTAAGATCAGGTTTGTTTTTTTAAACAAAGTCTTGTAGGTCTGACTATTGATCAAATGTCCCTTTTTTCATTCAGGATTATGCTTAACTTTGCTGGGTATGATATTTTCAGCCAGAGCCCCAGTTCTTCTGCTCTTCAATATATAGTGTTGCAAGACCTGTGGTCATGCTAGGTCTTGTGTGATTCTAATTGTGGCACCATCATATTTAAATTGTTTTATTCTTGTTGCTTTTAATACTTTATCCTTGAGCTGGGGGTTTTAGAATTTGACTATGATATTCCTACGAGTTTTCCTCATAGAATCTCTTTTAAGTAGTGATTGATGGACTTTTTTTTTTCTATTTCTACTTTCTGCCCTTGTTCTAATGCTTCAGGACAATTTTCTTTAATTATTTCTTGTATTATTTTATCAAGATTCTTTTTTTTTTTGCTCATAACTTTCAGGTAGTACGATTATTTTTATGGTTTCTCTTCTTGATCTATTCTCCAAATCTCTTGTTTTTCTTATGTTTCACTTTCTCTTCTATTTTTTCATTATTATATTTTGTTTAATTATTTCTTGATATCTTATAATTTTTCTGGCTTCACCTTGACCAATTCTAATTTTCAAGGTATCATTTTCTTCCTTAAGATTCTGGATCTCCTTTTCTAATTGGTTGGCTTTCCTTTCATAATCTTGCTTTTCTTGGATTATCCTTTTTTGTTGTTTTTTTTCCCTCCATCTCTATCATTTGATTTTTAAAGTCTTTTTAAAGATCTTCTATGAATTCTTTTTGGGCAGGTGACCATTTGATGTTTCTCTTTGGGGGTTTCTTTATTTCAATATCCTCCTCTGAAGATGAACCCCGGTCTTTACTATTCCTATAATAGCATTCTATGGTTGGATTTGTAGTCATAGCTTAATTTTTGTAATTGCCTCTAGCCTGGAGGTATGGGGGATGGTGCTTCTTGCCCCAGATTTTCAGTTCTCCCCTCAAGGCTGGAACCAAAGAGAAACCTCCAACCTGGTGTAAGTGCCCACAGCCAGGGGTATTCTGTCCCACTGCTTCTGCATTCATCAGGCTCATGCTGTTTTCTTCTTCCCCACATGTTCTTCACAGGATAGATGGGTCTGGCATTCCTTGTCAGCAGAGGTTCCCTGGATCTTTCCCTGGTGCAGAAGCCCAACTTCCCTTGATGATGTTTAGATTGTGGGAGCCCCCTTGATCTCCCTTTGAATCTTCCCACTAGATGAGGCATTTGCCTGAGGCCATAAGCCTTTCATTATTGCTAGGCCCAAATCTCTAGGCTAGGTCATTCTTAACCTAGCCTAGTCCTCCATTGTCTGGCTAGTTTCTACCCTTGAATTATCAAAGTGTCTATGCCTAAATCTGTTACCCTTAAACTGGACTAGCCCTACATTGCCTGTTATCTCCAGGTAGCCTTCAGCTACTTCCCAATCTTAATCCCATTGTCTTGGTTCTTGGAGGTCCCTGATGGGACCTCACCCCAGTCCCATCAAACTCCTCCTTGGACTCCTCCTCAAGACCATCCCTAAACCCTTCCTCCCTTCACCCAGGACCACCCTAGATTCCTCCCACGATCTTTGTGTATATAAGTTTCATCTTGCCTCCATGAATGGGATCAGATTCCATCTATCTCCGATGGAATCTGGCCCATTTGTGAAAACAAGCATCACAAACTGTGAGATTTCTTAAGATAACCCAATATGGCAAATCTGTAATAAACTTTGTGTCTCTTTGGCTGTGAGAAGGCTTGAGTCGAATTCATTCAAGTAGGATCCAGATTGTTGGTATTTTGGGTCTTGAGCACTCCTAAAAACATATGGTTCCCTGACCTCTTCACATGGTTCCTTGACCTCTTCTCACTCAGTATCCCAGGGGTAAAAGTTCCTTTGGTTGGGGCTGAGACAACCTCTCAAACACACTAACCCCAGGGCTTGCTGCTTGTTGTCAAAGGAGACCCTAGCCTGGAGGTATTTACTCTTCACAGGACCAAACCTCATCCTGGGATTTTTCTTCTGATCTCAAATTTTCCCAGAAAGACCCCCTGTTGTGCCTCTATTCTTATTTATTTTTACCCATGCTTTGCCCTAAATTGCTATTTTATCTCTTTTGTGGGGGAAAATCTTGAGAGTTTGGAATTTTCTGACCTACTCCACCATCTTCCCAGAATCCTCTCAAAGGCTTTATATTCTAATGGTGGAAATGGGGTGTTGTTGTTGTTTGTCTTTTGTTCTCCAAGAGGACCATGATATCAAGAAGGTTATGCCATGATTTGCAAGTGATTTGGATTTAAGCTTGTGCAAAGTCACCAGCCTCTCCTCCCCTGTAGCCATCTAGGTCCAATGGCAAGATTTAGATCAGTTTCAATGGAGATGGCCACTACAAATATAAAGGAGTGCTGGCTGGGCACGGATGTTTTAATTTGATAAGTCACAGGGAAGTTAAGTAGAGCCATAAAGAACTCATTGATATGCTATGCCCTTTCTAGTAACAAAGACACTATTGATTTGATTACTATTCTAGAGCTGGAAAACATAGTGGTAGTGGGGGTTTGGGAGGGGAGATGATAATGTGTGGTCACAGGCTGATTGACAAGAAGATAAGTGCTGTCACTTTTCTGCAAGCCTGTGTGCAAGAGTAGTATGACAAGTCTGTAGATAAAGAGAATGCTGGGCAAAATGTCTGATGAGTAAGAGAATACTGAAATAATTAGACATTAATTGCTTATAGGGAAGCCAAGCCAATGTAATAAAAAGGCCAGGATTACCTAAACTAGTTTATTTTCAGCAGCATCAAAATCAAACTATCAAAGAATTACTTTGAAGAGGAAGAAAAAATAATGAAATTAAGGGAATAAAAGGTTAAGATTTCAAGGAAAATAATGGAAAAAGTGTAAAGGAAGGAAGGCTTAGTGGTACCAGATTTCAAACTATCCTACAAAGTAGTAAACATCAAAATGATTTGGTACTGGTTAAAATTAAATCAATTCGTGGAAGAGCCATTTGCCAGTTGATAAGTGATTAAAAGGTATAAACATAGTTTTCCATGAAAGAAATTCAAACTACGAATAGGCGTATGAAAAAAAAAATTGCTCCAAAATAACTAATAATTAGAGAAATGCACGTCAAAGTTAAGGTTCAATTCACAGCTATCGTA
The DNA here is from genome assembly GCF_011100635.1 of Trichosurus vulpecula. Classification (NCBI taxonomy): domain Eukaryota; kingdom Metazoa; phylum Chordata; class Mammalia; order Diprotodontia; family Phalangeridae; genus Trichosurus; species Trichosurus vulpecula. The sequence continues at coordinate 367,806,607 of NC_050576.1, forward strand.
TTGGCAATCTTGATAAGAAAGGAAAATGACAGTTGTTGGCAACAAGAGCTGCAAGAAAACAGGATCCTTAAAGTACTGTTGGTGTAGTTATAAATTGATCCAGCCATTTTGAAAGGCAATTTGGAACTATGACCCCAAAGTTCCTAAACTGTATATATCCTTTGACCCAGCAATTCCATTCCTAAGGCCATACCTCAAATAGATCAAAGAAAGAGGAAAAAGGAATATTTATTTATACAAAATATTTATAATAGCTTTTTATGCTTACAAAAAACCTGCAACAAAGAGGATATTCATTAATTCAGGAGTACTTAAACAAATCATACTTTAGAACACTATTGTGCTGTAAGAAATTATGAAAGGAATAATTTTAGACAAATTTTGGAAGATTTGTTTGAACTGGTGCAGACAGAAGAAAGAACTTGAATAATTTGTATAACAACATCAACAGCATTGTAAAAAAAGGTTTGAAATCTTTAAGAACTATGAATAATGCAAATGTATTACAAAACAAAATAACAATAACAAAAACAAATTTGTTAAAAATACAAATTTTGGTGATACATTGCAATTGACTTCAGGCAGGAAAAAAGGTGAAGGGTATATAAACACATCTCAGAAAACTGAAATTTTCTTTTTTTTCCTTTAAACTGAAATTTTCAAAGGAAACTCAAAAGAGATTGAAGGGAAGTCAAGGAACTGATGAAAAATACAGATGAGTTTCAAGGTCCTGAGGTTAAGTCCCACTATGAGCCAACGCTGGCCATAAATGCTAAAGATAATAAAGATGCAAAGTTGGAGGCAAGAGGGAAATTAAAGAAAGAATAGAAACCCTACTTATGGTGGATGATGAGATAGTAAAAGAAAAATGTAGAAGTCAAACAATTTACCCTATATTTATATCTCTAGATCCAGAGGGACAAAACAAAAATAATTTGTGGGAATTGCTCCTCAAGATAAGTGAAGAGTAGGTAAGAAAATTCCTAGTTTTCCTCAATTCCTTTTTGACAGCATTGCTTGACCTTATCAAGGAATTTAATGAGGACTTTCATTTTGTACTGTTGTGTTGTGACAACTCAACATTCCTTTTCTGAATCTTTTGACTTTTACACATTTTCTCCTCACAATAACCCTGAGGTGGGCAAGCAAGTAGTACAATTGCCACTTTTACAGAAGGGGAAACTGAGGATGAGAGAAGTTAAATGACTTGAGCATACTCACACAGTGAAAACAATAACAACTGATTTCTTTATGTAACTTAGTAAGCTTAGGAAATTGCTACAACAAGGCAAAAAATAATAAAAGCCTGTTTTAGGCTCTGTGGTGAAAGAATTAAGGTGGAGGAACTGAAATATTATACTAAAGAATTTCTAGGAGTGAGGAAGGCTCTTTGTAATCATGTTAACCTCTTGCCACTTCTCAGAAGCTTCAGGATGGCTGAGCCATCATAAAATCATAGATTTTTAAGCTGAGAGGGATCTTTAAGGTTATCTAGCACAGCCACCTTATTTTATAGATGAAGAAACTAAGGGCCAAAAGATTAAGTGACTTGTCTAAGGTCACGCCATAAATGGTAAAGCCAGGATGTGAACCCAAGCCTTCCAACTGCAAATCAAATGCTCTTCCCACCACCTTATGCTTCCTCAGTAGGAGAAGTAAGAGCATCCCTAAATTGAGAACATCACTCGGCTTTCTTATCCCTTCTGTTCAGTCTGCTTAAAGAGGAACAAAACATCCTGCTGAGATGCAGATTCCACATCAAAGTGCTAGAAACCTTGGCAAATGATAGATTTCCGTTTAGAAAATAACAAGCACCATATGAAACAAAACAAAACCAAAAGGTCTTTTTGTTGGAAGTATACACAATACACCTTTTAGCTGCTGTCATCTGTTCAAATGCAGCGAACCAATCTGAGACGGACACAGTAAAATCAGGTATATCTTCATCTCCCCAGGAGGTTTTCAGCTCTGCATGCACAAAATAATGAGGTTAATTTCCCTAGACAGTTACTGTGTATCCCTGGAGTAAGTGGAGAGAGGGTGTGGTGAAAGGATAGAATCTAAGGCTTTAATCCATCCTTCAGACAATTTACTTCCTCATGGTAGCAGTAGAGCTTGTGAATTTGCTAATTGTTGCTCACTTGGATGGGATCTATCCGTGGCTTAGCATCTTGAATCACAAATCTGGACAGGGAAACATCTTTGTGGTATTAATAGGGAGGAAACAGACTCCCTGGGGAAATGCTGATATCAAAGGCTAGTGGAGTGCAGCTCATAATAATAACACCTTGAAATGACAGAGTGTCCTTGAGTTCCTCTAAATAATTCAAAGTGTTTCACACATTTGAAGGATGTGAGTTAGTTGTAAGGAAGCATTTCCTGACAGTCAGAAATATTAAATATCAGATCAGGTGACTGAGAGAGGCTAAAGAATCTTCTTTCCTGGAGGCCTTGAAAATGAGGATAAATCGTCATGACTTAGCCTCATAGAATCATAGATTTTAAGCTGGAACAGAACCAAGAGATTGTCTTATTCAACTTACTCAACAGCGCTTGACACATAATAGGCACTTAATAAATACTTATTGATTTGTTGACTCCTTCAGTATGCAGACTGAGGAAACAGACACCTAGAGGAGGTAGGTGACTTGTCCAAGGTGACATGTGCTTGGCAGAGTGGCATAACAGTGGCAGAGAAGACACCAGGATGTCTTCTAACTCTAGATCTAGACAATTTTCATAAAATCCCCCTTTAATTTAGTGTGACAACTCCCCACGATAAACTATCTAAAGAGCAGCTTTGGTCAAGAATGAAATGAAATAGCCAATCAGAAAGACATCACTGATGATTTTTTAAAATCAATACATTCACCAATTATGTTAAAACAAAAAACAAAAGCAAAACATCTTCAAGGGATATTTTCCCCAGTTTTGACTTGCTGTAGGGTCTTTACTGTCTTCATGCAAACGCTGGAGCTGCATTCTGTCAAGTATTTGTCATGCTAGAGAATGGAAATACAGCTTCACATGATTCATAGCCCCTGGATCAAAGACTCTAAAGTCTTAAAATCCCAAATTGTCATTGCTCTATCAATACCAGTGGTACAAAATTAGTGGCGGTCTTGCTTGTCCACTTCATAAACAGACACTCAGGTTTTTGGTGTAGCATGTCTAGAGCAGTGTTGCGATCCTGATTTGTGGCTCTCTTGTCCATGTTGCGGAAGTGTTCCATGGCAGAGATGTTGTGCTGGATACTCTGTTTTGGAATGCCTAATTTGGAGATGAAAGTCAAGGAGCCAAGAGCATCGTAATTAAACAGCACTAGGCAGCAGTCATTGCCAGCAGCCACCCTGCTATTCTCAGAGACAAAGGACAGACTCAGGAGTGGGAGGAACTCTGTTTTCAGCTGTGAAACCATCATGGTTTTGGAGGCATCAGCAACTGATACCGCATTATCATGGCTGATCTAAGTGAGGTGGTTCCTACTTGCAGAGAAACTAACTCCATGGACCCAACCACCAAACTTTGATATCAGTTGACCAAAAAGTATCTTGGTACCCCATGGAGTACTGGCTGGCTTTTCATCAACTTCTTTAATATAGGCAGAAAAAAAAAAACTCTGCGTTTGAAGTCACAAGATCCAGCAGTCAGCAAAATATTGTTGGGGTGCCAGTCCAAACCAAGGAGAGTAGAACGAATCAGCTTTTTTATGTGTTTGCTTACCCACATCATTTTCAGACTTAAAGTAGCACATGGAAATCAGTCAAGCTCTGCTACTTACTGCAAATTAATAAATTTGATTAATAATTTGATTAATAAATTTGATTAATAAATTAATAAATTAATAAATTTGATGAATAAATTAATAAATCTCCAGGGGAGACCATTTCACAAAGGTGGCTGCGAGGTTAGTCCTCAGGATCACATGGTTGGTTTCCAGATGCCATCTTTCTGACTCCAGACATAGGCATTACGGTCTACACCACAAGTTACAATCTGAGAGCTCTTGGCAGCCAAGTCAGTATCTGTGATGTGTCCATTGTGTTCCTGCAGTTCATGAGCTTTCACCCACTGCTTCCCATTGTCCTTGTAAATGTGGACTTCATGATTATTAGAGCTAAGGGCAATCTGAATACATACAGTCTCTGTTCCAAGCATGGCAGGTGATTGGCTCTAGTAAAAATTGATAAAAGGACATTTTTCTTGGTGTTTTCAAAAGGGAAAAGGTAAATATGGAAGGTGCAGACTGGCCCCAGAGTGGAGGATTCACAGACTCTGGTCAGTCAACACGAATAAGCTCTGGTGGGTGGTGGGAGGAAGACAGAGGCTGGGCTCAAAAGTGTTTTTTAAAAACATGTTCATATAGTCCCTGGGTTTGTCTTGGCAGGTAGACTCCCAAGTATTTTATCATGTCTAAAGTTATTTAAAATCAATTTATCTTTCTATATTTTCCTTATGGATTTTGTTGGTAGCATATAGAAATGAAAATGATTTATGGGGGTTTATTTTATATCCTGCAGCTTTACTGTTATTTTTTTTCAACTAGTTTTTTACTTGATTCTTTAGGATTCTCTAAGTGTACTATCATATCATTGCAAAGAGTGATAATTTTGTTTCCTCATTGCCTATTTTATTCCTCCAATTTCTTTTTCTTGTCTCATTGCTATAGTTAGCATTTCTAGGACAATGATGAATAGTAGTGGTGATAGTGGACATCCTTTCTTTGCCCCAGTCTTATTGGGAAGACTTTTAGCTTAACTCTATTGTAGATAATTCTTGAGACACTTGCTCCTGGAAAGGAAAGCTATGGCAAATCTGGACAGTATACTAGAAATCAGAGACAACACCTTTTTCACAGAGGTCTGCATAGTCAAAGAAATAGTTTTTCCGATAGTAATATATGGCTGTGAGAGTTGGACTCTAAGGAAAATAGAATGGTGCAGAATCAGTGCTTTCTAATTGTGGTGCTGGAGAAGACTTCTCCTAGCCCCATTGGATAGCAAAGAGATTAAATCAGTCAATACTGAAAGAAATTAATTCTAGACTACTCATTGGAAGGACAACTACTGAAACTAAAGCTTAAATACTTTGGCTTTGGACACATAATGAGAAGAACTCACTGGAAAAGACCCTGATTTTGGGAAAGATTGAAGGCTAAAGGAGAAGGGGATGTCAGAGGATGAGTTGGTTTAGTAGTGTCATGGATGCAATGAACATGAACTTACACTTTGGGATATAGTGGAGGCCAGAAGGGCCTGGCATGGTATGGTCCATAATCCGGAAGCGTTGTACATGACTGAATGAATGAACAACAGCTCTTGATGTTAGATAGATACTACCTATCATTTTAAGAAAGGTTCTTGATTCTTATGCTTTCTAGTGTTTTGAATAGAAATGGATGTGTTGTATTTTGTCAAAAGCTCTTCCTGTATTTGTTGAAGTACTTATATAATTTTTGTTTTTCTTTTATTGATATGGTCAATTATGCTTATAGTTTTCCTAATATTGAATGAGCTCTACATTTTTGGTATGAATTGCACTTGTTCATTGTGATATATTTCTGTAATCTCCTTGCTAATACTTTATTTAAAATTTTCCATCAACATTCATTAAGGAAATTGGCCTATAATTTTCTTTGTTTTTGCTCTCCTGGTTTTGGGTATCAAAACCATATGTGTGTCACAGGAGGAATTTGGTAGGACTTCTTTTATTTTAACCTATTGTTTTTCAAATAGTTTTTATGATACTAGAATAAACTGTACTTTACATGTTTGGTAGAATTCACTTGTAAATCCAACTGGTCCTAGAGATTTTTTTTGTTAGGGAGTTCATTTATGTCAGTATGGATGGATGGATAGATGGATAGATTTTTATTCCCTCCAACTACCCTAATGCTGAGAAAGGATCTTATGAGTTACAAATATCATCTTTCCATGTAGGAATATAAACAGTTCAACTTTAATAAATCTCTTTTCATTGCTCTTTCTGTTTACCTTTTCTTGCTTCTCTTGCCTTTTGTATTTGAAAGTCAAATTTTCTATTCAGCTCTGTTTTTTTCATCAAGAATGCTTGAAAGCCCTCCATTTCATTGAATATCTATTTTTCCCCAGAAGTATTATACTCAGTTTTGCTGGGTAGATGATTCTTGGTTTTATCCCTAGCTCTTTTGCCCTCTGGAATATGATATTCCTTCCAATCCCTTAATGTAGAAGCTGCTAAATCTTGTGTTATCATAATTGTGTTTCTCCAATTCTTGAGTTGTTTATTTCTGGCTGCTTGCAATATTTTCTCCTTGACCTGTGAACTCTGGAATTTGACTACAATATTCCTAGAAGTTTTCTTTTGGGGATCTCTTCCAGGAGGTGATTGGTGGATTCTTTCAAGATCTATTTTCCCCTCTTGTTCTAGATCATCAGAACAGTTTTCCTTGATAATTTTGGGAAAGATGATGTCTAGGCTCTTTTTTTGATTATGCATTTCAGGTTGTCTGATAATTTTAAAATTATCTCTCCTAGATCTTTTTTGCAGGTTAGTTGTTTTTCCAATGAGATATTTCCCATTGTCTTCTATTTTTTCATTCTTTTGGTTTTGTTTTATAATTTCTTGATTTCTCATAAAGTTATTAGCTTCTATTTGCTCCATTGTAATTTTTAAGGAATTATTTTCTTCAGTGAACTTTTGGACCTCCTTTTCTATTTGGCTAATTCTGCCTTTTAAGCCATTCTTCTCCTCATTGACTTTTTGGAGCTCTTTTGCCATTTGCGTTAGTCTATTTTTAAGGTGTTATTTTCTTCAACTTTTTTGCGTCTCCTTTAGGAAGTTTTTGACTTGTTTTTCATTATTTTCTTGCATCACTCTCATTTCTCTTCCCAATTTTTCCTCTATTTCTCTTACCTGATTTTCAAAGTCTTTTTTGAGCTCTTCCATGGCCTTTGACGAATTCATGGTTTTCTTAGAGGCTTTGGATGTAGGAGCTTTGACTTTATTGTCTTCTTCTGGTTGTATGTTTTGATCTTCTTTATTACCAAAGTAAGATTCTATAGTCTGATTTTTTTCTTCCCACTGTTTGCTCATTTCCCCAGCCAGTTACTTGACTTTTTAGCTCTTTGTTAAGATGGATCTCTGCTTCTAGTGTGGAGAATGTACTGTCCCAAGCTTCAGGGGTTTTGCATGGCTGTTTTTGGAGACCTTTCTAGGGACCTGTAAATTTTCATTTCTTCCAAAGTGGTATGATCAAAGGAGAGGTGTTTACTCCTCTCCTGGTCTGTGCCCTGGTCTGTTAGTGACCTCAAGCACTCTTTTCTGCCTTGAAATCATAAGACGAATTCCCTCTCCACCACCACCACAAGCTCTGCCATGCCAGTGCTCCTCCTCAACCCAGGACTGAGACCCAGATCCAAGCAGGGGCAAAGCAAGAGGAATCCTGCCTCACTGCCACCAAAGTGATCCCTGCAATCTACCTCTCATCAGCCACAGCATCCTCCCACCATCTGTAGGCCAAGAGCTCTAGAAGCAGCCACTTCTACTGCCACCACCACCATTGCCTTGGGGCTGGGGCCAGGGCTGGACCTTGCTCCTCCCTCACCAAGATCCAGATAGACTTTTCTTACTGACCTTCTAAGTTGTCTTTGGTGTTTGCAGGTTGAGAAGTCTGGAAACCACCACAGCTGCCAATGATTCAGTCCCTGAGCCTTGCTCCAGGGTTGACTGTGCTGGCATGGCCCATGCTGGACTGCACTCTTCTCTCAGACTCTTCTCTCAGACTGGTGCAACCGACCTTTCCTGTCAACCTTCCAGGTTGTCTTGGATTGGAAATTTGTTTCACTCTGTCATTTTGTGGGTTCTGCTGCTCTAGACTTAGTTTAGAGTCATTTTTATAGGTATTTGGGTGGGTTTGTGGGAGAGCTCAAGCAAGTCCCTTGTTTTTACTGGACCATCTTGGCTCTGCCCCCCACTTCCAGCCACCACTGCAACATTTTTTTAAAATAAAAAAGATGTCTAAAGGACCTTGGAAAGTCCTCTTTATGCTGTGTTATTGAAATTTGGAGTATAATATAGTCATTTAGTCTGTTTGGATGTTTCTAATTTTGTGTTCTCAGGGAGCCCAGAAAGGGACTCTAGATTCTAAGTGTACTCTGGTTAGTATTGCAGTAGTTTTGGTACTCTGTTGTATGGAGAGTAGTAAAATAAATTATTGGGATATAGCAGCTCCTATCCATTTTAAAGGGCAACTAGGTGGTGCAAAGGTTAGAGTAATAGACCTTGAGAGGGAGACTCACAATTCTGAGTTGAAGTCTGGCTTCAGATACTAACTAGCTGTGTGACCCTGGGCCAATCACTTAACTCTATTTGCCTGTTTCCTCATTTGTAAAATGAGATAGAAAAGGCCATAGCAAACTACTCCATTATCTTTGCCAAGAAAACCCTAAATGGGGTCGTGAAGAGTCAGACACTCCTGAAACAGCTGAACAACAACAACAACAACCTTTATAAAATTCCGTATTTTTATATCATTATTACTTCCTGACATATCTCCTTTCTCCTTAGCCTATTGAATCTCTGCTATGACAAATAAACACAAATTAAAGAGACGGAAAAAGAAATCCTTGTGACAGTGTATGCAAAATTTCACATCCATATCCCTCCAATATTTCACTTAGCAAAAGGATGTGTGTTTCATCTCAGTAGCACCTCTCAGATCACAGGCTGTTTCCATCATATACACCACTGCCATCATCCAAGGAAGTAACCCTTGTGGAGAAGGGGCCTGCCATTCTCACCACCACCAACACAAACTCCTACCAAAGTATAGATAAGCCCAAGTTGGTAAACTGGGAGTAGCACACCTCTGAGAACAGTGGCTCTGCCTCCAGCCTGGCACCCACAGGCATGATCCAAGGAATCAAGTCTTATGGAGAGCTTAGATGTGCAATGTGTCTTTGCAGGGCCTGGCCTCCTCAGCAATTACAGCTACTGAAGACCTAGAATAGAAAAATATTCACTACCAAAATCCTTGATACTGTCAAATAGCTGAAGATCAGGAACAAGCACGTTTTTTTTAATGAATATGACATTTAAGAAGATGTATCACCATGTGCTTTGTCACAGTATCTTAATGACCCCTCAGCTTTTCCATCAGACAAAGCTAAAACCTCCTCTATGCATTATGTCCCCCTATAAGAATGTGGACTCTTTGAGAACAGAAATTGTCTTTTTTTCTCTACTGGTATTCTCAGTGCTTAGCACAATGCTTTGCAAATTGTTAAGATCTTAAGAAATGCTTCTTCATTCTATTAATCAAGATTATTCATTGCAATTAATCTGAGTTCAATTGCCTTTCAACATGGTTTTCTTTTAAGCCATTGTAATCATTCACTTTACTTGGTCTGTATCACTCTTGAAAGACCCACATTTTTCTGAATTCCTCATTGTTATCATTTCTTCTTGTGAGAAATTTTCCATTACATTGATATGACATATTTTGTTTAGTTGTTGCTCCATGAATAAACTACTACTTTGTTTCTAATGGTTTGGTACCACAAAGAATTCTTTAATCAATATTTCACCATATATAGGACTTTTCTTTCGGTCATTGACTACTTTGGGGTAGTCAAGTAGAAGCATCTCTGGGTCAAAGGGCTATTAGCAAATGGTAGCATCTTTTAGATTAACAACTTAATGCCTATTCATATATAATTCTAAACTGTTTTCCAGTTTATTGGGTTAATTCAAAGTCCCAATGACAGTATATTGGGGCAGCAGCCTCTCTCTTCAAGATTCAGTTGAGAGTGGGCTCAACTCCAGATAATAATGACTTTTGGAATTATCTTTGCTCATATCTTGCATATATCTTCCACATATGAGAATGTCTCCAGCCTTTTTATTACTTCTTTTTCCATCTTAGACCTCAACTGATACTATTTTTTTTCTCCTTTGGCCTATTCATTTATGTTCTTTATAGGTGATTTATATCTAATCTTATAAATGTATTTACTCTAAGATCTATCTGGATACTCATTATTCATTGTTACCATTCACAAGTAACACATTTAAATTTTAACAGTGATTTGCTACAGATGCTTTCATAGGAATTTCAATTTCTATGAAAAGGTATTGTGGGGTGAGTAGGTTGGGGGTTGAGTAGGTTGGGAGAGATTTAAAGATTCTTCAAATTAGGCCTAATGGGGAACCTACTTAACTTAACTATATAAATCTGCTTCTCTACCTATTATAAGTATCACACCTATTTAGAATGTAAGGACTTTGAGGGGGCAAAGATCTCATTGCATTCATATGTTGTGTATCAGCTACCAGATTTCAGTGTTACGTGTTATGAACATTCATGCAGATCCAGACCAAATAAAGATTGGGTTCACTTGTTTCTTTCAAAGTAATTCTCACTATGGTGGCTCATTTCCTGGTCTTTAGAAAGATTCTTGAACTTACTCATTTTGATAACATACTATGGGTTCTTTGCTAGTTTTTCCCATCATGTTGAATTTTATTCAAGGCATCATACTAGATATATATCATCTACCACCAAGGGGAAAAATGTAACAATGACTCTCTGCCACCTTGAAGTATCTGGTATGAGTGATGAACCACAGTACAAGCAAATTAACTCAAACCTATGGGCAGAAGTCAGAATTTAATTGAATGAATATAGTTGGAAGAAATAGGATGTTCTCTAAAACCAGAAGCTTTCTGTAAAGAGGGAAAATGCGTTTAAGGAATGGCTTTCTTTGGGAAATGATTCATTTAAAGCCTTGCCTGTTCTTTAGCTTTCATTTAAAAAATGATTTTGTTCCTTTTTGTCTCCTTTATTCTGCTGCTTCCTGCCACTGGCTGTGTGTGTGTGCCTCCTCTGAACAATGACTTTTCATATATGACAGGTAAGAAGGAAGATTTTTGCTGACTCTCATTTTCTTATTGCTCTGGCTATGTGGGTCTCTGAGCTTGGTACTATAAATCACTTTAGAGATTTTCTAGAAGTTTACTTTATGCACTAAGAAGAATATCTTGTTTTTAAGCATAAAAATTGATGCCTCATTGAATGTCACCATTATAAACTCTTCATATGATTGCCAGAGTGCGCTGTTATTTAGATCATAGGTCTTACTTGTATGTGCAATGTTTTCAGGAATATAGTTTTGTCTTACATTACACACTGCATGAATTTCTGAAAAGTTCACTGCAAAATCCAATCATTTTCCATGCTGGCTTACATTATAATTTCTGGGTGGTTTTATTTTCATTTCTGATTGATTTTCCACTGGCAGTAGTTCTGCACATTTTGGAAAACCAAAGTTTCTCTGTTTCTCTATCTCTTCATTAAAATAGTGTTGATCTATTGCCTATATTTAAATACCAAAATAGGGGCAGGAACACTTCTTGAATTCTTTTGTGAAACAGGATTTTTTCAGAATAGAAATAGTCTCTCCCTAGCTTATTTTATGTATGGATTCTGAATTTTTGTTTTTTCTTGGGGTGGAGGGCGGGGTAGGTCAGATGTACTCAAAAGGTCTGGTCCTTCATTTAGTTTGCATTCGTATATCCAGATCTTCATATACTTATTTTCCATATTGCCAATCTACATTTTTTTTCATTCTTTAAGGGGGAAAAGGGCCAACTTTCATGTAATTTTCAGAGAAAAATTTACAAAAATTAACAAAAAAATGGGGAGAGAGTGTGGCAGGCCATATTTGAGGATATGCAGTGAGGCAGTGTGGTCTAATGGAGAGAGGGTTGGAGGAAGAATTGAATGAAAATATTGCCTGGAAATATTTCACCTAATCTGTATATACAGGTATCTATCTCTATGTCTATCTACCTCAGAAAATTAATGGGACAATAAATAGCTGAAATGAACTCATAGTATTGTTTGAGATACACAATTTGAATAGATAGCAAAATGTTTGTGCATTTTAGCCTTTGTAGAAAGAATTGGATAATTAAACCAAAATCAGCATTAAACTTAAAGATCTATAACCTATATACTTCTCAGGTCATTATATACACAAATAATGAATGTGCATCAGATACATAAGTAATTAATACATTGGCATATCTGACATAGCCACAAACTCATTTTAGCCCAGTTAAAACAACAACAGCAAAACAAGGCATTGTCTTTTTTGCCTGCAGTGCCACAGAAGAGTTATATTTCACAGAGACCTCATATGAAGCTTGCACAGTAACATCACTCTATGAAAAACTTCTCTCCAGAGTACATATGTCACGCAGAGTGCTGAGCCATTAAATATGGTTCCTTTACTGCCTTTACAGAACAGGAGGTAGTTCTATTAGTGACTTAAAAGGTGGCATCTCTGTCACCATAGCTGTCTGTGGGACTCTAAACCATTGGTATGTTTTGCCACTGGCTATCATGTGACTAGTTTGATTGTAGCACCCCTGGAAAGCTTGAATTGACAGACCATGATGACTTGTGCTAACAGCTACTCCTATGCTTTAGTTCATTCCTTTTGGACATATAGATATGGTTGGGTGACAGCTTTTGAGTTATACTTGAAGTTAGCTGTAATGCCTTCATGGGTTACCGTTTTATAGGTAAAGCAATTTTATAATGAGGTTCTCATATGTCTTAAAATAAACCTTTTGGGATGTGGTCTAAGACACAGGTAGTGCTAAAGATGAAACAGCAGGGTATTAGGTCATTCATTTCAGCTGAAGGATTTCCCAAATTGTCTTTCAGTAACCAAGTAAATTTTTGAAGAAAAAAAATATCCACCACTTGAAATTGTTTCTGAGCCATATGAATTCCATCTGGCATTTCTTTTGTACATATGCTATGGATAATGTCTAAAGAGATCAAGGACAAAGTTCCATATTTCAGCTGAAAGGGAGACAGTGATAAAGGAGAAAAATCCTTGCTATTCTGTAAGGAAGGGAATTTTTATGATAGTACCTTGATATTTTAAAAATTTGTAATATAAATGTTTTCTCTGTCTAATCATGGTTTCATAGTTTCATAGATTTAGAGCTAGGGAAGATCTCAGAGGTCATTTAGTCCAACTCTTTTCTTTTACAGATAAGGTAAGTGTGGCCAGAGAAGTTATGTAAAATTACTCACCTGTGGTCAAGCAGGTTGTAAGTAGCAGATAAAGGACCTGAACCATCTCCATACTGCTAGTTTGGGGTCCACATTGCAGATAGGATAGCGTGGGACAATCTGTTTCATCAACTTCAACAAATATTTACTAAGCATAGCCCTGTGCAAGATGCTGTGGAAAACAAAATTAAATGAGGCATCATTCCTACCCATATGAAGCTGGCAACTGGAGATGAGAGAAGAGGAGAGGAGAGAAGGGGGGGGGGAGAGAGAGGGAGAGAGAGAGAGAGAGAGAGAGAGAGAGAGAGAGAGAGAGAGAGAGAGAGAGAGAGACAGAGAGAGAGAGAGACAGAGAGAGACAGAGAGAGGAAGGGAGGGAGGGAGGGAGAGAGAGAGAGAGAGCACCTCGTAACTTTTATTATGAAAACTTCTGTTGCCCACCTTCATTCGCCCTCCTTTTTTTTGCTTCTCCTTTCCCCTACCTTTTGGTACCAGGCCTCTTTAGCTTAGATTTACCTCTTCAGCTCTTTGCCAGTTTGGCATGGCACCCTCTATCTGTTCTTTATGTAACCCTTCCCAGCTATATCCTGAAGAAGTTTAATGGGTCTTCCTTGCTCCCATATTCTATCCCTTGCCTCGTTATGCCATTGAGAACAGAATGTGAAACAAGAAAAAAAAATGCTAGGTGGGTACAGAGGCCTACACAGAGTCAGTATGAGAAAATCCCATTACTTTCAGAATCAACTTGTTTATTAATAAGGGTTCTTGTTTCAAAAAAAGTTGTCACTTGTAATCCTTTCTGCCTCACTTAATTCCAATTCACTTGCAAGTCAAGACATTATCCTCTTGATGCCATTAGTCCTCTTCAAGAACAAAGGACAAACAACAACAACAATCTCCCCCAAGGGATGAAAAAGTCACAATTATTTATATATTTAAATACTTTTTCATTAAGAAAAGTGATTTAATTTCCTTTAAAGAAAATATCTAGAGTTTATTTTTCAAGCTCTTGGGTAGAGGGAGATAAAGGAAATCACAGGACAATGACAAGAGAAAATTGTTGTTTTGATGACTGTTTCCTCTGTTGAATTCTTTAAACTCAAGTAAGCAGTGGCAAAAGGTCATCTAAAATTTCTGACAGCATGATGCCATCACAGTGCCTTTTTGGGTTATATAGTAGCTTAACGAAAAGCCCAATCTCATTTCAACAAGGGAGAGGTGAAGGAAAATGGGAACTGAGCAGAGTAATTGATGTAGTTTCATAAGGCTCTGCATCTATGGGGTCATGAGATGATTGCATTTTTGTTATTTCTGAAATCTCATTTTCTTTCCCTCCTCTGATTTGTGATTAGGGCAGGGACTTTGGGAAGTTGAGTGTTGTGATACTAAGAATACTAAACCATGTCACTCAGAGAGTCAAAGGTGAATTCATGTCTCATATAGGAATATAATGAGTTTTACACAGCATGGACTAATATGATGTTTCTGTATGTAAGGGAAATAAATGGTCAAGGACTACTGAATAGGTGTGTTATGAACATTAGAATGTAAGCTCCTTGAGGACAAGAGCTCCTTTTGCCTTTCTTTATATTCCTAGCACTTAACTTAGTTCCTGGCACATAATAATTATCTAATAAATGCTTACTGTCTGATTGACTGAGCCGACAGAACTCATAGTATTAGCCATGTTGCTCACCTCAGGGGCATTCATATATTTATGAATTTTGGTTTTCCTTTGGTTAGGTTGAAGACTTGCTGGCTATAATGTGTGCATGGAGGGGAATTGTGTGGGTAATGTAGAAGAAGGTCAGGAGCACAGGGCGAAATTAGATGGCTCTGTGTATGCCTACTTATTCACTGAATACAAACACACATGACCAGTTAATGACCATCAAGGGTCAGTAGGTTAATAGATTATGCCAATGTTCACAATCCTGTTTTTAATTTATTGTTTTATTTGTTTAACTGAAGGTTATTATCCTCATTAAAGTCCCCAGTGTGTTGAAATAATTATGTGTCCTTTAAAAAAAAGTACAATGCATAACTAGCCTTATGAACATAAAAAATGAAATTTAAGAAAAATTTATTCCTTTTTTTTGCTAACCCCTATCATCTCCAAACCACATTGTGATAGCCTAAAAGTACTGAACAATAATAGCAAATCATTCTCAATATAGGCTCAGATTTATTCAGCTCAGATTGTTGAGAATATAAGCTAATTCATGGTTTGTAGCTCTAATATATATTATTTTCAAAGGTTTGCAAATGAACACATTGGAGGAATGTCAGGTACTAGTTAGCCAAAAATTTCACTTAGTTCATATTGCCCCTTATAATCTCCCTCTTCTGTTTCTTATTCTTCCAGCTTAGCCTTAAAAGTGGAAAAAAGTCAGAAAATCTGAGTCGTTTTATCTTTTGTTCCCTTATGAAAAAATATGAGTAAGGAACAGGGGTTTAATTCTTAAGAACTCTGGACTAGAAGTCAGGCTTTAAACAAGTCTTTAGTTTCTAACCAAAAATGGTGACCTCAGACAAGTCACAATGCATCTTTGATCCTTAGCCTTTTTCATCTATTAAATAAAGACAATAGTGTTTGCATTACCAAGGTCATAGAAAGGGAAGGTTGAATAGTGGATAGAATGTAGGATTAGGAGTCAGAAAGACCTGGGCTCAAATCCTGTTGCAGACACTTAATATTTTTGCATCTCTAGCAAGGTCATGTAGTCTCTGAATCTTAATTCCCTCTTCTGTAAAATGAGGGCATTGAAATAAAGATATGCTAATCTTCCAGTTTTAGCTTTGAATCTATGATCCTATGCTCTGAGTGTTGATGAGACAGAAGTTTTTGTAAACTTTAAAATGTTCTACAAGCTTATCATCATCATCATCATCATCAATTTAGTCTTATTTCCCAGTTGCCCAATGCATGACTTGATAATTATTTCATCTCCTTGATACTTATTTCTTCATTCATAGAACAGGAAGAATAACCACACTGTCTACTTTAGAGAGCTACTTTGACAATGAAACGAAATATTTGTGAAGTGCTTTAAAAGCCATAAGGTATAGAGTCATCTTATTCTAGGAAACCTAAAATACCAAAGTCCTAGTGCATAGAGTATCTACTCCATTTAGTTTAGGATTGCTGACAAAAAACCAGTATTTATACTGAATGAAATCAGATTAGGTGATTTCTGATATCCCATAGGCTCCTGGTACCTCATATAGGTCTCCCTCCTTCCCTCTCTTCCTTCCCTCCTTCCTTCCTTCCTTCCTTCCTTCCTTCCTTCCTTCCTTCCTTCCTTCCTTCCCTCTTTCTTTCCTTCCTTCCCTCCTTCTGTCCTTCCTTCCTTCCCTCCTTCCCTCCTTCCTTCTGGCCTTCCCTCCTTCCTTCCCTCTTTCTTTTCTTCCTTCCCTCCTTCCTTCCTTCCCTACTTCCTTCCTTCTCTTCTTCCTTCCTTCCCTCTTTCTTTCCTTCCTTCACTCCTTCCTTCCTTTACTCTATCCTTCTTTCCTATTATCAAAAATATTTTAAAGCCAGAAATCAGTTTCCTAAGACACAGAATAATAGCTGGCAAAATATGTGGAAAGTATTTGAGGATGAACACATTGGAATAAAACCCCCATGGTTTTTCAAAGTTAAAAAGATTGCTGTCAGACACTAAAAGTTAAATCCAAACAAGACCTCAAGGAAGGAGTCTAAGGAGTCTCCTGGTTGTTAATCATTGTTTAGGAAACAGTTTTCCATTACCACCCTCCCCAAATATCTTAAACAACAACCCTCTGATCCACCATCACAAATTTGAATATTAATATTTGGCATACTTTTCTTGTGAAGGCATAAATCACAGCCCATCTAACATGATAGAAACCTTTCCAAAACTTTCTAAATGCTCTCCAAAGCAGCTGAAAATATCTTTAATGTGTAACACATTCATTTCTTTGTAACTGCCACATTACATCCTGTGTAACCCCATGGGAGAATTCCCAGAAGTTTAGCAGTCTGCAATTTAAATCCATCAAAAGCATGTGAAAAATGTGAATAAGAAAGCTCCTGCAAAAGAGCATTAGTAAGAAGAACAAGTGTAGTCTACAAGTGAAGCCCCTACAGAATTATTAGACTCACACATACACTCACACATGTGCAAACATGCATACAATACCATCTGTAATCCTTTTTCTTTCAAAAAATAATGTTTCTCAGTTTGGTTAATGGTGTCTGAGAATTCCCAAGAGTCTACACCAGATATCAAGTAGAATTGAATTTTGTGAAGAATGTGACTTGGGGGTTTAATTGAATATATTATGATTTCTGTATAATAATGTTTCTGTTGTTAAGGCTAATTGCATGGCTCTTAAAGTCAGGACCTAGTCTTAGAATTAAACTTCCCCAAATCTACATCCTGCCATCATATTTGATACAGTGGTGGACACACAGTGCTTTTAAAGCTTAATACTTGTTTATATAAATACTTGTTTAATTAAATTCAGTTTAATGAAACTGTATTTTTCTTCCTCAGGAAGCTATTATTTTGTTATATTGATTGTATTTAAATCATCTTGCAAATTAAATTATATTAATAAGATATATCTTTTATTAATCCAATTAAGACATTTTAAAACAAGATTTTGAGCCTTTACTTGGGAAAATGTCTCTATAATCCCATGACAATACTTAAACACATCAATGGATATGTGACTTCATTGAAAGGATTCAGTTATGCTCGTGGTGAGCCATTCGTGTTCTATTATTTGGTGTAATTTTTCTGAATGCCCTCCCATAGCTTCTCCATCCTTCTCAATGTAATGTAGGTCTGTCTCTAGGTCCCTTAATGTTCCACAGGTACCAGTGCTGAACTTGGGGTGCATGTGCCTTATCCATTGCTCTAGGTGTATTACCAGCCCACCTCATAGTTTTTTTACCTGCTCTGATACTGTGAGATCTTGGGTAAGTTTCTTATTTTCTTTGGGTCTCTCTTTACTCACCTATAACAAAGAGCTAAATTATGTAGTCATTTTAGGAGTGGCAACTAGTTGGCATAGTGGATAGTGTGCTGAACCTGAAGTCAGGAAGATCTATTCATTTCCTTCCTTTCTTTTATGACATTTAAATAATAGATGTTTGAAAGTGCTTCAAGATTTGTGATTTGAAACCATTTGATAGTAACAATAATAGTAAAAACTTACATTTGTAAAGGAATTTCCTTTCCCAAAGTTAAGAGCACTTTGACAACTACTTTTTCCTTTTCCTCACAAAATTTTGATTAGGTAAAAATATGAAAACATTGGTATCTTTATTTTGCAATGACTGGGTATTATCCCTTTCCCAGATGGTGGCAGGGACAAAGAAGAATATCAGAGTCATATATGGGTCTACTTAAACTAATTTGGAGCCAGTTTTCAACAATGATCCATAATGATTCACACACATCCAGGAAAATCAGTTTTGAGCAGCATATGATTTACATCAAGATGTTGAAACAGTGGATACAATGACCCTAAGTACTGTGGAAACATAATCCATACTCTGTGGCAGTATTCTAGCAAGCTAGAAAGGGGAAATTGGGATGTTTGGGATAATGTGATAGAGAACAAATTGGATCACCAGCATTAATAAAGCCTCTAACACTAGATAAGATATGATTAAGTTAACTACTTCAGACAGAGACACAAAACATTTTGCTGCTCTACACTTAGCTTAACAGGGCATCTGTACCCTTTGTTCTCCCTGATCTTCTGTGCTGTAACAGTCCAGTTCTACTAAGAGTAGCTGAGTGGTGGCCTTGGCTTAAGCTGAGCATATGCATTCTATATACCACTGTGGGCCTTGGTTGTAGAGTCCTGTGGGGTCTGCATGCTGCCAGCTCCAAAGAATTAGAGCTGCTGATTATTAGAAAGAGAAACGAAGCATAGAAAAAGAGTGTGACTATTAATTCAGAGGATATCCTTGATTTTAGAATGTTTTTTCTGATTTTAAAACTATATTAAAAGGTTTTATTGATTAATATATGTTATAAAACTCACATTCATCCATTTCCCATCCTGAAAATCATCTTTCCCTCACTCCTAAAAGGCACTTTCTTCCAAAATCTGAGTAGCATAGTTCAATAAACTCTTTGATTTAGATGAGTGGTATGCAGCTGAATCTTGAAATAGCCACTCATTACTGTTCTTCCATAATACATTTAGACTGTATAGGGGAAACCTTAGTTTCCAGATTTTTGTACAGTTCTTTTGAACCATGACTTAATGAAGAGCTGGAGTATTGACCTCCTTCATGCTTACCTTATTATTCAATCTGTCCTATGGCCCTGAATGGATCCTTTCCTATTGATACAACTCTTATTCAAGTTACTAATTTTCTGTCTCTTTCTGTCTTCTGTCTCTGTCTTTGTCTTTGTCTCCATGCAACACCACCTCATGAACTTCCAAACACCTAACAGAAATATTCTCTCAGTAACCTAAACTCTTGAAGGTTACTCTATCCCAATGCTATCTCTCAGGCCTTTCTTCTTTCATCAAATCACGGTCAGTTTCCAGTCATTCTGCAATGAGAACTCATCCTAAAGTTAGCCCCCTGAGGTCCTCAAAAGGGTTCAAAGAAAAATTGGAAACTCTCCGCCCAGGCAGCTATCCCTCTTTTATTCATTGGCATCACAGTAGCTTCCATCTTTCCAGAATATTAGTGGGGAGACAGTTTGGAAAGGTTGCATATAGAAATTGTGTATGTCACTATTTCCTTTCTAAAACCTGGAATGAGACTGCCCTTTTGGTTTGCTATTTATTCTGCCATTGAGATCAGTTCTTCCTTTTAGACAATGATCCTTGCTTTGAATAAAATCAATGAACACAGATATCCATGTAGTTTCCATCCCCCTGTACAACTCATTGATTAAACTGTCATAGTCACACAGGTTTATAACAGTTGTGGGGTAGGTACAGATGTCCTTATGTTACTCTACTACTTATCCATATGCTAGTTTTATGGCTTTCAGATGACTTCCACCTGTAGCGTTGTGTAACTGAAAACCAATCACTTGTCTCCTGAGAGTGTAAAGACTTCTGCTGCTGAAATGGAAATTGACAGGTGGTGCTAACTACAACTGCACCTGATTGTCTAAATTATTTTGTATAATTGTTAAAACCTCACTAACACCTAATGGAATGAACATATTATTCCCTTTGCCGATGGATCTGGGAAGTCAGAATAAATATTGTGTGCCAGGATTTAAAGATGTTTAAGACTGTCAGTTCTTTAACAATGGGAAAATTAATTTGAATTGCTGATAAGGAGAAAAATATACAGTCTAAATTAAATTTAATAGATGGAAGAGTATATAGAGATATATATTTTGCACTTAACATTTCCATGGGGGGAATATGTCAGACCTCATTTAACTCAAATAACCAGAGATATCAAGAACTACTGGGTTGTGGCTTTTGCCTGAGAATTGTTGAATGTGTCAAGTTGGTATGTAAGTCATGTGCAATATTTGGGTTAACCTTACACTTTAATGTAAAAGATAATGATGTGTGTCACAACCAGAATATTGAGTGGATGTCAATGATATATGACACGTTTTCCATTTACTATTCCTTACAAATCTGCCACTATTCTCATGGTTGGTAGAATAGGGACTGACCTTAACAAGGTCTTTTTTGCCTTTCAGTGGGACCAAATATTTTTATTTAATGGCTGGGAAAAATAAAAGATAAGATGACTCCAATAAAAGTTTGTTCTCTTGGATACTAGTCAGAGTAACATTTCAGGCTTACCTTGATTTATATAACAATGATGAAAAGCAAGACTGCTAGTTATAATGTAAAAACGTTTTCCATATGTGTGCTATGCAATTTTTTTTGGTGGGGGGTGGCAAGGCAAGCAGGGTTTAGTGACTTGCCCAAGGTCACACAGCTAGTAAGTGTCAAGCATCTAAGTCCAGATTTAAATTCAGGTACTCCTGACTTCAGGGTTGGTATTCTATCTACTGTACCACCTAGCTGCCCCTTTAATATATAAATGCTGAAAATTGTGTTATAATTTTGTATAAAACATATTTCTACTTTTATGCAACATGCAAACATATCAAATATAAGCATAAAATATTTTATATTTATATAGAATTATGTAAATATTTTTATAAAATACATTTTCATATTTTCCTCAGTTGTACAGGATGAATAATACCTATATCCATATCTGTCCAAAAAGGTCTTGAGAGATTAAAATGTCTACCTAAATCTAATAAGAAGGAATCTAATTGAGATAAATGAAAAGTTTACTATTTTGGGTTTTTTTTTAAAAGCAGCTTCACAAATATAGGATCTGAGACATTGGGATAGATAGCAGTCTGCCTAAGAAAAATCTACAGTTTTAATAAATGTGAAGATTGATGTGAGTTAGCATTGTAGTATGACAGTCAGAAAACTAACAGATGCTTACACTACATCACAAGAGGTGTAATATCCAGAACAAGGTAGGTTATAGTCCTTCATTATTTCCACTTCTAGGTTGTTGTGTTAAGTTTAAGACATCACTTTTTAGCAAAAGCACAGATAGAGTGTAAGTCCATTCACAGAGGGATCAAACTTATTTCTGAAGTCCCAAATCAGATTACCTGAACCAGATTAAAATGAAATTGGGAAATGTTTAATAAAATAAATAATATTTAATATAATACAGATAACGTTAATTTATGATTTTCTAAGTCATTATATGGCAGCTGGAATTAATTTCTATTTGGTTTTGATACCACTGATCTAGAGGGTAGCTACTAAAATGGTAAAAAGTGTTGAAATTTTTCCATCTGAAGATTCTTTGGGCATATTAAACCTGGAGAAGAACATACATTGGGTGGAGGACCATGTAGATTTAATCAAACTTAGGAAATATGCAACAACCCCACCTACAGTTTTGAAACCCTTTCCTTCCCCTTTACCTTGTTGGGGATCTTACCTCATCATTCATCTTTGCTCCCTCATGTACTTTTAGCTTCTTCAACTTTATTAAAATCTTCCTTCTACTTGCAAATATGTTCATGCCTCCTTAGCCTGCAAAATATCTTCCCTTAAGTTGTCTTTATCTTTCCACCACAAGTGATCATCTCATTTTTCTCCTTCCCTTGCTGCCAAACTTACGGAAAAAGTAGTCTACAATCCCTGTCCCCAATTCTTCATCATGTATGCCTTAACATCTTGTAATTTGACTCCTAACCCCCACTCCTTTGAAACTGCTGTCTTCATGCTAGCTAATGACCTTATCATCACCAGATAAAAAGGTTCTTCGCTCTCCTTCATCTAGGAAACATTTGATATGGTTAACCACACATTTTTAAAAATTTTCTCTTGGTGGCTTATATGACACCAGATCCTTTAAGTTGCCCTCCTACCTTTCCAGGTGTCAATTCCCTTTCTCGTTTGCTGGTTCATTATTCTCCTTTTGATCCTCATATTTGGAGTTTGCCCATTTGCCCATATACATGATTCTTTTATCTTTTTATTCTATAGTGTCTCCATTTACGAGCTCATTCATTCCCAGTGTACTCAGATATGACTTCTTGGTAGATGGCTCCCAAACCTAATACCACCATGCATATCTTCTCTCCATACCCACATTTCCAACTGCCCCCAGCATATCTCCAACTCAATATGCTTATTTATAAACATTATATTCCTAGAATGGTACAGGGGATGGAAAAGCACTGAATTTTGAGTTAGGAGACCAGATATAGAAACTCAATTCTGATACAGTAACTGTGAGAATATCCATGTTATTTAAATTTCCGAGCCTCAGATTTATAATTTATAATGATAATGATGACTATACTACTTACTTTATAATTTAATTGTAAAGAAAGTTCTTTATATATCTTAAGTATTCATATGAACCTGAGAATTCATCTATTTAAGAGTTTCTTTCGGTAAGAAATGCCTCCCCATCCTGTGTGACTCTTTTCCATGGTCTGAAATTTGCCTGGTCTGGAATAAATTTGCCACAAAAAGTTCATTTAATGTGCTGAAGGCCTTCCTTGCTTCCTCTTGGTATCACAAAGCTACCTGTGGAGCATTCTAGCTCTCTACTTGTCGTCTCTTGCTAGTGCCACTTGATTATATAATTTATTGAGAACATCTTTTACTCTTGTTCTTCTATGATACTTCCTGTTGTTTATAATGCCACAGCCTGCTCATACCTACTGTGTGCCTCTCCTTTGCCCTCTGTGTGAAAATCATTTTCAGTTCTTCAGGGATTAAAGTATTCTGTGTTCCGTGGCAACATAGCTGTACTAGTAAATACATTAATATTTTAAAGATGTGTCTTTGCTTTCATTGGAAGCTTAAAGTCAATAAAAGAGCTTTGCCATTTCCCAAGAGCAATTCATGACACTCTCCTCCTGTTTAACGTGGGTCCCAATTAATTGCTTTTATATACAATCCCCCAGAGAATTACAAAAGAAATCAACTATTGAAATACAGTTTTATATATACATATATACACACACACACAAGTTCACAGACTCCAGGTGAAGAACCCCTACTTTCTGTTGTATTTATCCAAATGTATGTTGAAATCTTTCCTATAGTCTTTCAGATAGACAAGACAAAATCTTTGAGTGACTCACAGCTCATCCGGGAAGCCAGCCAATGTTCTTGGTCTTGACACCATCAGTACAATATCATCTGCAAATGAGAACAGCTGGAGAACCTCACCATCTAAGAGGATCCATATTTGACCTGGATTTTGCTCTGAATTCCCTTTTTTACAGTGACAAATGCCTTTGGCAAGAATACATCTTGTTTTCCATCTTGCCTGAGGTATTTTAAGTTTTCATGTTTTTAGGATAAGTATCTCTAGTTTCTTGAAACAATTTATGTATGACATGAATTCCAAGACCTTCAATATCCTGGTTATCTTTCCTGGAAACTCTCCAGGTTTTTTATATACTTCATAAAATGTATTGTTCATACATTAAATCTATAGATGTTGTCTGACAAAAACAGTAGAATAGGGCTTTCACCTCGTTATTCTTAGCACTGGCTTTTTTAGCCGCCTTGTCATTACTATTTCTGAGTTCAAAATCCATTAAAATCTCTATATCTTTTTTTTTCAGAAAAAAACTCATAAACCTTCCCCATCTTAGACCTATGAAACTGTATTTTTTAAAATTTTATTTAACTTGAGATTAAGACTTTAAATTTGTCCATATTACATTTCATCTAAAGTTAAATTCCATATTAGATTTGGCCCATGTTCTAACCTGTCAAGAACTTTTACAATCTTGATTGTTACCAGTTGCTAACTTTCCTTATAGTTTTATGTTTTCTGCAACTTGAGTGCTCTATCTATACTTTTTCGCTATGTCATTGACAAAAAAATGTTAACAACATATGCCTAAGCATACATCCTTGGCACTCCCCTGGGGAGTGCCTCCTTCCAAGCTCACATTTCACCATTAATAGCTGCTCTTTGGTTCTGGCCATTTAGCCAGTTCAAAATCTATTTAATTATGCTATTATATACTTCACATATTTCTTTCTTTTCCACAAGAATGACATGAAACTTTATCAAAGCCTTTGCTAAAACCTTCATATTAACAGCTACTCTACTACCCTAAAATCTTGGTATCAACCGCCACTCTACCCCCCTACTCTTCCTGTTCATTGATCCTATCAAAGAAAAAAAGAGGTTAGTCTGGCTTACCTGTGGCAATGCTGGCTCTTTTTGATTCCTACATCCTTTTCTATATGCTTACTGATCATCCTTTTAATAATAGAATGTTCTAGAAATAAAAGTCAAGTTTATAGCTTTCAGAAGCCATTCTGTTCTCTCCCCCCCAAAAAAAAAACTGGGACAATTTGCCTTCTACCATCCTGTGGTATCTTTCTCATTCTCCATGATCTTTTGGATATCATTGAAAGTAGCACAGGAATCACACTTGCCATTTTTAGTCTTTTATTCTTACTATATCATCTCTAAGTATTTTATTCTTTTCACTCTTACAGATAGTGAAATCGAGGTCCGCCAAACATAAATGAGTTGTTTGAAGTCACATGGCTAGTAAATGGCACAGAGAGGACTGGAATAAATATATTTAGAATTCTTGTTCAGTTCCCTTTCCCCCACACTATGTTGCTATACTGTCTTTTATTTGGATAGAGCCCCACCTCAGAGTTGGAAAGACCTGAGTTCCAGTCCTTTCTATGACATATGCTGGCTTTGTTATTCTTGGCAAGTAACTTAACCTTTCAGTGCCCCCACACCTCTTCAAGACCATACTTTTCAGAGCACATGTCCATATATATTGGTGTAAATAATTTCTTCACTAAGGGTTTCTTATGTTGACCACATCATGACATCATAGTTCCAGAATAACAGCAACAACAGCCACAATCAGCAAAAATCCATAATTTGAGTAGGATCCTTGTCTATTAGTAAATCTCATGGATTTTTCTGTATAATTTCTCAGATCAGCTGTCATTATCCCAGATTTGCGGAGTATGAGACATAGAAGGAGTCATTTTCCTTTTTAGACCCCAAGTTTCCTGGACACAAGTCTATTATGTTAGCAAGGAAGCTAGTATTTCCTAATTGCTTGCTGTAAAGATGACTATGGGATTGGCCTTTTGACCCCTCCAGAGCAAGAAGGATGCTTCTAACTATATCAACACCAATAAATCATAACTTACCCTTTGCCCTTTGGACAAGCTCAAGGAGAGAAATAATTACATGGGACTGTTTAAGACTTAATTTAAGTATAGAGAACTGAAAATCCTTTCAACAAGAATCCAGCCAAAACTGAGACATCCCTACTACACTCCCACCTTAACCTCTGGGGTGTATAATGACATTATAATAACTGCTTGAGAAATAATCATGGTTAGCACAGTGTATTTTTAAAGCAGAGCATGAGCTGCTGGACAGGATGACTTTAAGCTAAAGGGGAAGAAGGCTATAATCTCTTTTTGCATCTCATTGCTGTACCATAGAAGGCATTAGCTCAAGGCTGTCTCTATATGATGTTGTAAAATAGTATAAGTGCCTTGTGCCTCAGTTTCCACCCTATGAGATGGAAAAAAAAATTACATCATTAAAGTCTGTCTATTTGGAGAAGCAAAATAAATGTCAGAGTAAAGCATTTTGATAGGCAGTCAGCTCTTAATTAGTCATCAAATGGAGATCTATTTCTACCCTAAAGGAGGAGGAATGAGGTTTGAGTGAGGTATGCCTTGGAATAGCATTCAAGTATGGGACTTAGGGTAAAGAGACCAGTGTTTGAATCCTCCACAAGCTACTTACTGTGTGGTCTTTGACAACTTGCTTAGTTTCTCTTAGACTCTTTGAAATTATAAGAGAGGATTAGATTAGGAGACATGTGGATATGCATTTCCAGCTCTATATACTATGCTTCTATGACAGAATACAGAGAATAGTTAAGAAATCTTTTGCTACCTCTGGGAATGTCAGTCATGCATATATACATACACATACACATATATATGCATGCACACACATATATAACATACATATGTATGTATATACACATGCATACTTAGTACATGCATGTATCTAGAAAGGAGACTAGATTAGGTGTCAAGGGTCCTTGGTCAGAGTTCATATTCTATCTTTAAATAACTTTATGACCTTGGAAAATCATCTAACCTCTATGGGCCTCTTTCAAATGAGGGTTTTGGATGAAATTCATTTATTCCACAAAACAAACAGCTACTATGTATAATGTATTATTTGGTACCTGGTAGATACAAAAATAAATATGACAAGGACATTGCCCATGAAGAGCTTAAAATCTATTAGAGAGAGAAATAAAATGATAAAAAATAAGTAAATATAAGATAACATAATAAAACCAAACAAAATAACAAAATAATAAAAAATGATAGAATAGTAGAATATGTTAACTGTCTAAGGAGAATATAAAGAATTGAGTGATTAAATAAGGGAGAAATCATTTCTAGCAGGAGGGATCAAGGGAGATTTCTTGAAGGATATGGCATTTGAGGTTGACTTTAGAGAAAAGGTAGGATTTGAAGAAATGGAAATGGGAGGATGAATATTCCAGTCCTCTCAGATTGTTGTGAGCATCAAATGAAATAATTATAAATTGCTTAGCACAATGCCTACCTAGCACATGATAGGTGCTGTATAAATGCTAGTTATTATTCCTGTTGTGAATAGAAAATAGTGTGAGCAAAGGCGCAGAATTATTAAAGCTTATCATAAACTCGTATGGCTGGTATAGTGTGTGTGTGTATGTGTGTGTGTATGTGTGTGTGTGTGTGTGTGGTGTGTGTGTGTGAAGTATGAGCTAAATCTGAAAAAATCAGATTATACCAAACTATGAAAGCCCTGCCTTGAATAGTAGAGTAAGTAGTTTAGTCTGTATTTGATAGGCAATGGGGAAATACTGAATGGCATTGAGCCATAGAATGATATGGTCAGTCCTCTTCACCAAATAAACCAAATTGACAACAGTGTGTAGAATTTATCCCATCTATATCTTGTTTGTACATAATTGTTGGCATGTTATCTCCCCTTTTGGATTGTGAGGTCTTCAAGGGCAGGGACTATTTTTGCCTTTCTTTGTATCCCCTCCCATTAGCACAGTGCCTGGCACATAGTAGGTACTTAAGTGTTTGTTGATTTGATTAGTCCTATCCTGAGAAAAGGACTGAGACTGGGAGCCCTATTAGGAGGCTATTAAGTCTCTCAAATGTTCAAATGGACCTGTTATCTCATTGATTCAAGAATGTCCTCCAGTCATGAAGGTCACAACTCATCCATATTGACCCATCTTTGTAATTCTTTCCTATGTCTTCCTATAAGTTTGGGATATGGGGCACACTCAAATGTGCTAGAGGCCTCCTCTTTCTCCCAACATAACAAGGCTACAAGAAGAGCATTGTGGTAGTAGTGTCATCTAGCCATGTAGACAGTTTCTATCATACAGTTCCTTGATGATGTCTTTTATTACTGTTCTTCAGAGTTCCTTTTTGATTATATGTTGGTGCCCATTTATGCCTACCATGTGTCTCTCCATTGCCCTTTCAGTGAGACTAAATTTTTATTCTTTACAAGTAGTTGCCTTCCATGTCTTCCATGTCTCACAACCATACAGCAACATCAGTTGAATGCTAATGGGCTTTTGCTTTCATGGAAAGCTTAGCAAAAGAACTTTGTAATTTTCCAAATGTAATCCAGGCTACTCTCTTCCTCCTGTTCAGCTCTAGGCTCAACTCATTGCTCTTCTATACTGTCTATTACAGATATATTCACTTAAGGACGAGTTTTATGTGGTGTCCATTTAAATACATGTTGAAATCTGGCCCATAGTTATTCTTCATCCACTTAAGGCTATTACAATAGTCTAAATGTTTAGAATAAAGAGTATCCAAGGATCCTTCTAGATTTAATTTTCATGATCTATTTTCCCCTGCTCAGTTATATACATGCTACTTGTTGTGATTTTATGTGCCCCCTGTGCCTGACTATCCCTTTCTGGGCAGGGGGAGCTTGTTGAGGGAATCATACCTAGGTAGCTACAGATAATCTAAAGACTAGATATTCTCTTAATGAATAATTGCAAATGAATTTTAACATTGTTGAGTAATGGAGAATGATAATAATAATAATAGTAATAATAATTCCTACAAGTCCAACTCATTGTACTTTCTGGGATTATGCGTGAAGTTCAAAAGAACAGTAACATAGTGAAATGTAAGCCAAGCTAATGCACTGAGAAAGCCTGGCAAGAACCCAGAAACACTAGGTAGTTAGTCTCTAATGACATCGATGAATAAGAGCAATAAGGGATCATAGATGTCATCTAGCCCCAACCTTATATGTTATAGATGAGGAAACTGAAGCCCAAAGACATTGTGATTTGCAACTTAAAATATATATATGATATATGTATTCTAAATTATATTAAACCATAATATATAAATGTTTGTTTATGTGCATGTATATGTGTTGTGCATACATACCCACATACTGGCTGTTGACCTTGGGCCATCTACTAAACCTTTCAGTGAAGATACCAGGAGCTCCTTTTACTAATGAAATAACAGGTCTAGTAATGGATATAATCTACTAATGAAGATCTGTGCCTTCTCTGCAAATTGTAGTCTTAGAGAGATTATCGTGACTTGCCAAAGATCATGCCAAAGGTCTTTTGTCAGAGAAGGGACTTGAACCCATGTCTTTCTAACTCTGAGGCCAGCTTTCCATCTAGTATGTGATGCTTCATACATGTATATACGTACATATATGTGTGTATGCATACATAGGTCCTTTAGGCCTGATGCTTCACGTATACAGACTATTCATAGTATGAGTATCAAACTCAGATAGAAACAAGTGCCACTAATCCACACGTAAGGATCTCTGCAAGCTCTGTATTGACTTAATTTAAAAATGTACTGTTTTCTATGTTTTGTTGTGTTTTTCTTTTTGTTAATTATTTCCCAATTATGTTTTAATCTGTTTGGGCCACACTTGGGAGTTTTTGGGCTCCATGCAGCTCCTTGGAAGCATATTTAACACTCTGACCTAGATTTCTTTAGATATATATCTACACAGAGATAGATATAGGGAGAGTATGCATTTATGAAGCACCATGGCATAACAGAATAGCAAGAGGACTGAGATTAAAGTTCTTCCTTTGACATATATTGGTTGTGAACTTGGGCAAGTGGCAACAACCTAAGGCTATAATTTGTGGAGAAGGTGAAACTCAGCAGTAGCAAAAGGAATCCCATTACTAGACCTGTGATTTCATTGGTTTGGAAAGTGTCTGATAACTTAACCAAATTTAGAGACTTGCACCATGTGCAGGTGTATGTATTACATGCATAGATGCATAAATGTATACATCTATGCATGTCATCTGTTAACCAAACAGACCATTAAAACCTAGACATTATCTTCCTATTGAAAAATCCACATGGAAATGTGCCCTTAGAATACATGTGTGTTTTAAAGATGTCCAAGACTCCCTACTATTAGGATAAATATGTAAAAACTTGACTTGCTCACTGCTGCCCAAGAGTAAAGACTGTGAGCAATAGTGAGAGCTTAATTTTTGGCAAGGATAAGTATAGTTGTTTGAAGCACAAAAACCTGATCTAGTATAGCCAAACCTCTCTAAAAGTAACCCCGCTTCTTTTTCATGGTATATGGAGATTGCAGAGCTCCCTGGCACCATATCCCTACCCCAACACCTCCTTAGAGAATATATCAACAAACACCACACCTCCTTCCTACAGTGGAAAGTGTTAGAGCCAAACAGACACTCCAACTTCTGCTTAACAAAGTAATATGATCCTAGGGCAGAGTATATGCTCTAAGCCCTGAGTTTGAATACTAGAAGAGGATTTTTCCTTGCTCAAGTCCCAGGAACATAAAGATATTGCCAGTATGCTGGGGAGGATCAACATCATATGATGCCAAAAAATGGAACTCTAAGTAATATTAGCCATTTTACACAACTTACTATAAGAAACTAAAATGGTATTTCAATATTTGGTTCATAAACCCCTTATGTATTCAGAAAGGCACTTTTCAGCCCAAATGAGAAAATAAATGTGTTCTAAAATCCTGGGCATTTGGACGAAAGGAAATAATGTTCCAGAACATGCCACTCTGTCCTCTTCAGAAAAGAGCAAACTGATTTAATCACGCATGTTGCTTTATGCAACAACCTGAGAATGATGAGATGACTTTGAATGAAGGATAGGTGCTATAAAAGTATACTACCATAGCAAATAAAAGTTCAGAAATGCTCTTAGACATTTCCATTATACATGATTGTTTCTTTCAATAAGAATGCAATATGAATGAATGAATTCTTAAGCTATGAGTGGCTCAACTCAACCAGTCTTAGTTTTAAAACCAAAAGAGTTGGTTGCCCATTTACTGAGATAGAACAGTAACATGCCAGGCAAGTAAGAATACTGATATAATGTATTGTATTGTTCTACTAAGTGTCAGGAACAGCAAGGAAGAGAGGGTAGCTGGGATGTGGAAGAAGGATGCTAACAGCTGTGGTTAATAACCTTGAGGAGTACACTGACCTCTCTTATTTTAGGATTGCCAATAGCTAGCCCACAAAACCAGACATAGTCCTTTCACTCTTGGTATCTAGCCCTTGTAATGCTGAAGTGTACAAACTTATAGTGTTGAAGAGGTCAGAAAAGAAATGGATGCTCTTGCAGCTCTTGAATTTGGTGGTTTCTCTCTCTCTCTCTCTCTCTCTCTCTCTCTCTCTCTCTCTCTCTCTCTGTCTCTCTGTCTCTCTGTCTCTCTCTCTGTCTCTCTGTCTCTCTGTCTCTCTGTCTCTCTCTCTGTCTCTCTGTCTCTCTCTCTCTCTGTCTCTCTGTCTCTCTCTCTCTCTCTCTCTCTCTCTCTCATTGGCCATGGTGTTGCCACTATTCTATGTGTGTTCTCTGGGGGGATGCTGATGAACTTCCTGGGATCTAAGACCCAATCAAAGGGATTGGTGAATATGAATCAAAAGATAGCTATGCCCTTGTTAGTACCTTTTGTTTCATTTAATCTTCTCTGGCCATCTCACCATCAGAGGTCAGATTACTCTGAAAGTAGTCAGAAGTTAAAGGGCTCTAATATAACTGAGGGATACAAGATGATTAAATATCTTGTTAATTTTTTTTAACATTTTAAATGTATTATTTTCAAAGCTGATATTTTTCCCATATGATGTATTATAGAGATTAAACTCTTGACTTTGGATTCATTAGTTCAGCATATGTTTCAAACCAGGGGAGGCTTCAAGGGAGAGAGAATATTTAACACCACACTATAATCAATTAAGATCCCCTGAAGACTCTAGAGCCAGAATATAAGCACTAGCTCACATGCCATTACTTAATTAAATTTATATTTAAATAAAAGCTGACTCTTCAAATTCAACAAATATTTTCTAAATATTAAGCAAATATTTCTTAAATGTAAAAAATATATATTTACCAAGATCAGCAATAGGATACAAAAATAAAGAAATGCCAATTTCTGTTTTCAAGTTGCTTAGTAGGTTGCATACAACATGAAAATAGAAAAGTGTACTATCAGGGAGAGTTTGATGAGGGCAAAGGACAAATCCAGACCAAGTAGTCTAGGAAAATTTGAGGTGAGAGAAAACAAATTCAGTTGGGAGGGGATTAAGGAAGACTTCATGGAAGAGGTTTCAGCATAGCTTAGTAAAATTAGTATCTTGATAAGCAGAAATGAGGCAGAGTGTATGTCAGGCATGGAAGACGGCCTATAAAAATGCATGTAAGTAAATGATTGTATATAGATGTAGCCTATGGTTTGGAACTCCTAACCCGATTCAAGTCTTGATCACTCTCTCATTTGTATAAGGTATTGATTTAAACCTTAAAAAAAGATTATTGAAAGGGGCATAAAAAAGATATTTGCGTGAGAAACACTGAGAAAATCAGCCTCTCAGAGAAAAGTTCTTGGCCAGAAACGGTTACTTCAATGAAGGCAAAGATGGAGTGTCGTGTTTCCCAGGAGGTAACTTACAAATGATTGTTTTAAAAACTTTGATGTTGGTGATTGGAAATCATGAATTAAAAATATGTTTGGTGACTGTGGAACAATTGTATATTTCTCACCTTTGATGTTGCTGATGAAAAGAATTGCTGCTCTGGGGTTTCTTATCATAAGATAGAGGTGAGTCACTAGGCATGAGTAAGTCCTGCTTTTAAGCAGGAGAGAGACAGGAGCAGAAGCAGATGACAGAAATGGAGAGAAACAGAAACATATGATGGAGACAGAAACGACGAAACCAGAGATTGACCCTTGCTGCTTGAAAGGACCCAAGCCCAGATGAGCCAGCTGGCTGGAAAATTTCCATATGCATATGACTCCCAGCTAGGTTCCTATAAGTTTGTATCCACTTTCCCTTCACCACTTCCTCAGTAGTCTCTGAATTCATTGGTAGGAAAGTGTTATTCCAATTTTTGACTGAACTTTTATTTTATGGTTATTATTGCTTTTGGCTTCTTATTTAGTTAATGATACCAACTTTGTTGATTTGTTTAATGAGAAGCAAACTGATCAAGGGGAATACGAGCTACAGCTATAAATTGTAGAAATATAATTCCTCTACATCAAAGTTATCCCTAGCACCCTAATGTTGAGTTGTTATAACATGGCTCTCCCTTTGGGAACCCACCCTGGCTTACCAGTATATGAGCAGAATGTAAATTAAACATTTTTGAAGTTTCTCTCTCACTTCTAGCCAACCACTAGGATTGAGTTTATCAACCACATAGTTAAGCAGTTTCTAGACTTGAGTTCTAAAAATAATTAATCATTTATTTGGACTAAAATGTCCAACATTTGAAGGGAAATCATGGGGGAAAAGACTAGAAAGGTAAATTGGAGCCTTATTATTACCAGCCTAATGAAAGAGTTAATATTTTATACTTGAAATAATAAGGAACTGCTGAAGATTTTTGAGGAAACAAGTAGGACATTGACTTGTATCTTAGAAATGTTATTTTGCCATCTTTGTGAATATGTATGGATTTTTGCAGAGAGGGTATGGATTACCAGTTAGTTGCTATAGTCTAAGAGAGCAGTGATAAGGGCCTGAATGTAATAATAGAATGAAATAATAAAAAAATGATATGGGTCAAGGAGATGTTGTGGAGGTTGGAAAGATAGGAGTTGGGCTTTGATGGTATGAGAGGGTTGAAAGGAAAGATAGTTCCAAAGACCAAGAAATCCAGACTAGGTTCCTGGAAGGATTGTGGTGCCATCAATATTAGAAAAAAACAACATGTAGCTTCCAGTATGTTTTTGTTTACATAAAAAATTTGTGTTTGGTAAAGAAGAAAAAAAATGCTACAAGCAAGCTTAATAGACTCAAAGAATCTCAGTTATACTTATGATTATTATTTTACTTAAACAGCTTATGAATTGTGTGTGTGTGTATGTATGTGTGTGTGTGTGGCTGTGTGTACTGATTAAGGAAGTATAGGTATAACAGGGCCCATACATTGGTTCAAGAGAAAAGTGAGGAAAGGAAGCATGCAAGGACCTGGGAAAGTTTATCTTCACTTGGCAAGTCAGATATAGTAGATCTGATGACTTAACACAGTATCCAAGTTTTAATGTGGGGCTGAACAGCAGGTATTAAAATTAGAGAAATCTGAGAATAGGAGGCAGGATGAAGGGCAGAGTAGAGTGGGATTGTGTAGGAGTGGTAAAGGAAAGATTGTGCTTGGGTTAAAGGAACAGGCCATTTTCAAAGAATTTTCCATAGAAGTCCAGGGTTTAAAATTCTAACGGTCATACACACAAAGTAGTACTGAGGGAAATAAAGGTGTGACAGGGAAACCTCTTCTTCAACGCTTAGTTTCCTGGCTGTTGCTACTGTCTTTTGCTTCCTAAGCTCAAGATGCCTTTTTTCATGAGGTAGAAGAAATACTGTATGTCTAGGTGGGAGGTTAAAAGCTTGAACATCGAATGTACTCTTAATGTGATTTTCTGCTTCATTTTCCTTTAAAGATAAACCAGGGAGCCAAAGTGTCAGTGTTTTGTAGCTCTAGACTCTGTTGTAATTGGATGATGATGTTTGCATTTGAAATGTGTGTCAAGTGAACTGAAACTAAAAACATCTTAAACAGTGCATTTTATTGTTCAAGGGTATAGGGGTATAGAGACTGAAGAGTTTTTTGGACATCGGTGAGAAAAGCGCCGGACCCAGCCAAGCTTTCCGTGTTTATTTACTTAAAAACAATATTCCCATTTCTCAGGGTTTCAAAAATGATCCTCCGAGTTATTGACAAATAATAATTTAATGGACAGCTTGATTAGATAGGTACAATGAATTAGCTATTGGTCTGACAGCCATGTAAGCATTATGCTCTGTATCTGTTTACTCAGCACTAGGTGAAATGCAGAAGTCTATTGAAAATCAGATTTCCATGCTGCTTTGTCAAAGCAAATTTAATCACAGCCAGAACATGTGGCATCCATCATTTCCACTTCAAAAGGCATCAACGGGTGCAGATCAGCAACACGGAGCACGGCTGCCATGGCTGTCCTCCACTCCCACGAAAATTAAATTTAACTCTAGATCCTTGATAAATGAAGCAGCCTAGACCATCAAGCATGATGACTAAGTGCTCAATATTAAAGCAATCCCCAGTGGCTTCCTAGCTAGAAGCACAGTCTCATTCAGTCTGGCCTTGAGGTCTTTTATGCACACATCTGATCTGTAGATGGACAAGTATCTGTTCAAGACCTTTGCCAGTATTTCAGAATTTCTTTTCCCTCTTCTGTGAATTTTTACTAAGTTCTTTCAACCCTAATTTCCCCCCTGCAGAAGTTTAGTTAACAACTGTCTAGCTAGGTACCATTCCCAAACAATATCATGTTCATACATACATACATACACACATACACACATACATACATATGTGTGTATAACATTGCACTTGAAATCTAGGAAATATGGGGCTCAAATCCCTACCCATAACACTTTACGGCCATGAGTAACTTACCTAACATTTCTGTCTTCAGTTTCCTTATATGTAAAAAGGGTATACCCTATCTCATAAGGTTTCTATAAGTTTCAAATGAGATGATATGCGTAAAGCAGTTTGTAAGCCTTAATATCCCAGCTAAATTCCATTATAATTAAGGCTACGTGTTGTATTGAATAAATTGCCAGCTTCAGAGCCAGGAAAATCTGGATCTAAGTACAACCTTTGACGCCTATTGTCTGTGTGACCCTGAGCAAGTCACTTAACCTCTAATTACTCTAGGCAGCTCTCTAAAACTGTTAAGTTGCAGAGACAGTGCTGACCTACACTGGCAGAAGGAGTTTCCTCATCTGAGAGTTCCCTCCAACAATGAAATCATGTGACTAATTCATCTCCTTCTATAAATATTATTGATAATATAATGATGACAATAACATCATCATTATCCTCCTCCTCTTCATCTTCTCCTATCCCTAGGATTCGATATTGAAAATAACTATTGGATTTAATTTATATATTAGAGAATATGCCATAGTAGATAGCGTTGGACCTGGAAAAAGGAAGCTGAGTTCAAATCTCACTTCTGAAACTTACTGTCACTATGTAACTATGAGTTAGAGACTTAATATTTCTTAGCCTTAGTTTCTTCATCAGTAAAATGGCAGCATCTTCCTTTTATAAGGCTGTTAGGAGAGTTAAATGGGATAGCATACTTTAATGAGCTAAACAAATAAACAAATAAATAAATGACAGTTATTTTTCTTTCTAATTTTTCATGCCTTAACCTTACTCTATTTTTAGGCAGTGGGGTGAGAGGGCAGGGTCGGGGCGGGGGAGGATGAAGGGGAGTGACTTTGGTATTTAATATAATTTTAGTTTTATTTGATGTTCGTAGACTAAGCATAGGTCTGAGACCCATGCAGTTGTATATAATCCAGGTATACTCATTGAATGACGTCACTGAAGAAGTCTTTGTGACACCATTAATGGACATACTAAAACAAAGACTGGATTCATTCTTTATATCAGACTTGGATTAGAAGGCCATATTATAGTAGAAAAAATACTAAATTTAAAATCAAATGTCCTGGATTCCAATCAAAGCTTTTCTATCTATTAATAATAATAGGGTAATAATAATAAATAACATAACTGACATTTATATAGTATTTTATGATTTGCAAATCACTTTGCAAACATCTGATTTTATCCTCACAATCTTGGGAAGTAGATGCTATTAGTATCACCATTTTGCAGATGAGGAAACTGAGGCTAAGAAGAGTTAAATGGTTTATCAACGTTCATGCATTCAGCAAATATCTGATATCCTTACTGAGATTTGAATTCAGCCCTTCCTGACTCCAAGTCCGGTGCTCTATGTACTGTGCCACCTTTTGACTTTCCTAGATCTCAGTTTCCTCATCTGTTAAATGAACAGGTTGGATTTGATAACCTCTAAGGTAAATCAGTTCATAGATCAGTTAATAAACACTTATTTAGCACTTACTGTATGCCAGGCACAATGCTGTTTATACAGATACAAAAAACCCCAACAATTGCTGCTCTTAAGGAGCTTGCATTATTTCAAGGTAGACAGAACATGTATGTAAGGTAATATAGAATAAATATATAAAGAACAAATACAAAAATACTAGGTAGTTAAATGGAAGATAGGTAAGGAGGACAATTGCAATTGGGCTTTTCTAGCTCTAAAATCGAGAACCCTATGGCCTTAAAATTCCCTTCAAGTCCATAAGTCAAGTCAAGTCCATAAATTTCAGAAATAATTCTACTTATGTAAATCATTGAGATTTTGTTTTGGTTAATGAGACTTTCAGTGACATTTTAACAACTGAGATATTCTTCTTAGTTTATTAGTTTCAAGTGAATATATTAAAAAGATGCTTTGAATAAAATGTAATAGATTTACAATAGCTATTTTGTTAACAAAATAAAATAAAACCAAATCAAACAAAATGACCCAGAAGTAGATAATTAATCCAGTTCCCCATGAATGTATGAGATGACAGGTGCCAGGTAGTCTACTTTCTAGCCATTCTTGACTTCCAAAACTGAGAATTCTTTCATAGAGGCAGGTAGGGGGTAGGGAGGAGTAGGTGAGATAATATAATACAAATAATAGCACCATTTATAAAGTACATTAAAATTTGTAAAGTGCTTTATCTACATTATCTTATTTGGACCTCACAGCAATTGGGAGGTAGGTGCTTCAAATCTTTTTACTTAAAATAGATCTGTGATTTCTATCTTTGCAAGGTGCCCCTTCTGGTGAGGAAATTCCTCTTTTTCCCTTGGTTAACTTAATGTGTTCTACCAAAATAAATTTTCAAGAAATTTTCCCTCCTCCTGCCAAAGATTTGTTTGGGGGTGAGCACAATTTGAAGGTTTAGAAAGTGGCCTGGGTGAAGTGCTTCTTAAACTATGGGTCACAACCTCATATGGGGTCATGAAAAATTTGGCACCAGTCAAATGTTTCTGAATGCAATGACCAAACATTAATTAGAAACCAAATGCATTATGAATCTGAGGTGTTTCTGTCAGTGCTTGCCCGTGTTACTTCACTCAACTTCACTGCAGCCTCGGTTCTGAACACCGATATGCTCACTTTGCATTGCACGTGCCCTCATGCCCACGCAGTGCCAAAGAATGCTGCTCAAACACAAAAAGGAGTTGCCAGTGGAAAAAATTTAAGAAGCTCTGGCCTAGGGCACTGGGAAATTAAATAATTTTTTAAATAATTATTTTTAAATAATTTTTATGGGTCACACAACTGCTATGTGTCAGAAATCTTCTTGATTCTGAGTACATCTTTCTGTCCTCTTTGCCACACTGTATCTAGCTACAAATATCATTATCTACATTTTACAGGTGAGGAGACTGAGGCTGAGAGAGGGGAAGTGAGTTACTCATGGTTACAGACAAAAGTAAATGCTAGATGTTGAATCTGAACCCAAGACTTCCCAGCTCTATATCTAGCACTCTTGTTGACTACTATTAGAAAGGAAGAGTATGCAAAAGTGTAGGCCTAATGATCTAGTGTCTATCTGTCATCTGAGGACAAGACTAGCCAAATTAGGGTTAGTTGCAGTGTCATATTTTTTTTCCTCCACAATAGTTCTTAAAGATTATCTACTAAATTATAGAAAGATTGTGATCTGCTTTAGTGGGGAGGACCCACACTGATAAAATCACAGACCTTTGGAGTATTGAAATACCCATAATATTAGCCAAAGTATGGGATGGGAATACAACTGAAGGATATTTGTGCAATTGGGGTAGCATGGTAGAGCAAAGAGAGTGTCTACAGTAGCTAGAATGTATGCATTGATGAGGGAAATTATCTTGATTATGCAATTAGTAGGCTCTAGTACTAGGTTTCCCTTGGTTAAGTTCCAGCGAAATTAATTATCAAGAATTTTTTTCTCCCTTTCCTTTGACTTCTATCAATCAGTAAATAAATATTTCTTCAGCACCCACTAGGTACCCAGGACTGTTCTAAGCATCCTGGAAAATGAAAAGAGAAGAGCATTAGTGACTTAACCAAGACAGTACAAAATTAAGTACTAAATTATGTGATATGTATGCTACGTGTGTTATGGATTGAGAGAAGGCTGATATCAATGTGGAACTTGGGAGGACTTGATGACAGATTGAATCTTCCCTCTCCTTTAAATAGAGACATAAAGTAAAATGAGGGATATCTTCATTGAAGTAGAGAAATCTGTCTCAAACCTTTGAAAGGTATGTTAAAGGGGGGGTAGAATTAGAGGAGAAAGTGACTGTTTAGCTCACCTTTCACCCAAATGATTGACTGCATTGAATAATTGTAGTCTTTAGTAATTGAGAATATATCCACAGTATGTGTACACATCTCACACTGGGTTATATTTATAGCTCTCTTTTCTTAACTTCATCAAACGCCAATTTTTAATCTCACAGCCAATAATCATGCACATTTTAACTCCTCTGAAGAATGATTATACACACTTGTGCTGTGCCAGAGCTTATATTTTTCAACATGATGCCTTCAAAGGGAGCTCAGCCTAAGTGATATACTGAATATCATCTCAGCAGATTTGTATTTTTTTTGGAGTTGCGAATAAGTTATTAAGACATTTTCCTGGTATCTCCAGGAAACACTTGAAAGGTCTGGCAGTAAGAGTCATTTTTGGTCTAATCACATATTACCAAAGGCAATTTGCAAACATGTTATTTTGTTATTTACTAATTATATTTATTTGATGCACCAATCACTTAATAGCCTCTGGCTGCATTTACAAATAGTATTGAAAAAGCTCCTGCTGTTATACTTATAATTTATAATAGACAGCATAAAAAGAAGATGCTGTCTCTTCATACGCATACACAGAGATAACATAAAAAGATCGATTCCATACAGCTGACCCCAGGAATTATCAAGTGTGAAGGGCATCCATAGGTAATGCCAGCAATGCCTTTACCACCTGCTTTTTGGTCTAGAGCTGAGAGAAAGTGATGACTCTTTGGGGAGTTAACTTCAGCTGCTCTGGGGTTCAGTCTGACATGATGTTACATGAATCATGTAGAAGGTACTTTTTTCTCGATAGTTCTGAAAAAGCAGAGGAAAAAGGTGGCCTGGGATATGTCCTAATTGCACTCAGCTGAAGATCTGAAGATTAATCCTGTGTTCTGTAATGATTCTTCTCTAATTTTTGGTAGAAATTGTACATTGTGATTACTGTGCATTATCACCATGTGCAAATACTGTATATTTGTGATTGTAAAGTGGGATTCTAGAAAAGGACCACACTGCATGGGAGAGGGAAATGTGAGGATTTTAGGGAAGAGGTGGTGGCCTGAAGCCATTTAATGAATGCTTTATTTAGGCTAAGATAAATGGAGCATTTCAGGCTAGAACTTCACAGATGATTCCAGAAGGGGTATCAGCATCAAAGCTGGAAAAGAATGTTAATAGTAAGTATTTTTTGTTATTAACTGTAGGTATTTGTTACAAGGAGGAGTTCTTTTAGAGCGTAGTGTTATTTGGAAGAAAATAAGTGATAAAAGAATATCAGTAAAATAATAATAAAAGAAAAGAAATTA
Organism: Trichosurus vulpecula; assembly: GCF_011100635.1. Lineage (NCBI taxonomy): Eukaryota > Metazoa > Chordata > Mammalia > Diprotodontia > Phalangeridae > Trichosurus > Trichosurus vulpecula. The sequence goes on from NC_050576.1 coordinate 367,847,312, forward strand.
AATTGGTTGAATTTCTTCTTACATGTGTTGCCTTGAGTCATCACTTAACATCTAGGGTGTTGGTTATCTCACCTGCTCGTTGAGGGAGCTGGGCTAGATGATCTCCATAGTTCTTTCCAAATCTAAATCTATGATGCAAATGTTAGAGAAGGGGAATGTGAATCACCCTTCAGCCCAGCTAAAGTAATTACAGATTATAGTTAAGAGTTCATGATATTTTATAAATGCAAAAAAAGATGAATCAAATCCTGTAAAGTCCTTATGAACTGTCTAACTTGGTCAAGAAGTGAACAGCTGATTGGCTAACCACTACTTTGGAGACCCCCAGCTATTTAGCTGGGGATTTATGACAACAATGAGCCAGCTCAATGGTATTTGTTTGTGATTCAGTCTCTCAGTCATGTCAACTCTTTGTGACCCCATGTACTATAGCACACCAGGCTCTTCTGTCCTCCACTATCTCTCAGAGTCTGCCCAAGTTCATGTTCATTTTTTCCATGACACTATCTATCCATCTCATTCCTTTGCCAGCCCTCTTTCCTTTTGCCTTCAATCTCTTCCAGCATCATGGTCTTTTCCAATGAGTTCCATCTTCTTATTATGTGACCAAAGTATTTAAGCTTCAGCTATAGTATTCGGCCTTCCATTGAATAGCCTGAATTAATTTCTTTAAGATTAAAGTGTCCAAGATTGAGAGTTAAATTGGAGCCATGCTCTTGACCTTGAGAAGAAATTCCTCTCTCTTTTTCTCTCTGTCTCTCTCCTTTTCCCTTTTCCCTCTCTCTTTCCCCCTTTCCCTCTCTCTCCATTCCCCTCTCCTTCCCTTTCCTTCTGCCCTCTTCTCTCTCAGTTTCCCCCAATCAAGTTCTGAGCTTGCAGTGGGCTAAAGCAATTGAATCAGGCATAGTAGATACTTGATTAGTGTTTGTTCAATTAAACAGATTATAATGGATGGAACTTTGGAGAAGTTATTTTCAATCTATCCAGGGTTTTGCTTCTTACAAGATACTCACAAATAACCACTTCCCTTCACACATAACACTGTATGGAAGAAACTGAAAAATAAGCTGTCTATTTTGAGTGGATGCGAATGAAAATCCATCCTTTTCCAAAATGACCTTCCCAGCATCCTATCCTAAGACCCATACTTCCTTTCAATAAAATAATGTCTTTGAGGTAAACTGTTGGAGGTCCTTTTAAAGTAAAAATTTCTTACCTGGGAACATATACACTGGATTTGTAACTACCTATTAGCATTTTAGTATTTTTCTTCAAGGGCTAGCTCAGTATCTATCTTTTCCATGAAGCGTTTCTCTATTCCCTTGGACAAAATCATTCTTTACTACCTCAAATCTGCTTTGTCAGGATCCTACTTTTGTACATGTCTTGGTGGCATAGTGGATAGAACACCCAATTTGCAGTCTGGAAGATCTGAGTTCAAATCTGGCCTCAGGTACTTACTTGCTGTTTGACCCTGGGAAAGCTACTTCAGCTCTGTCTGCCTCAGTTTCCCCAACTGCAAAATGGTTATAATAATAACACCTACCTCCCATGAGTGTTATAAGGATCAGATGAGATAATATTTGTTAAATACTTAGCACAGTGCCTAGCACATAGTAGGTGCTAAATAAATGTTTGTTCCTTCCCTCTCATCCCAGTAGAAGGTAAGCACCTTGATGGAATAGATACTATGGTATTGTTATGGTAATTACGGTGGGACTTTTTAACAGTTTTCTCTTTTGGAATGCTGAGGTAATCAAGTACCTTTGACGAGTTTTGCTTTTCAAATGTAATGTCAAGCAAAGTGGACTTTTTGTTGTCTTGTTTTGGAGTGCTTCTTAGCACTAAGGAATCTTTGATTGAATCAGGAGTCTTTGATCACCTGCTTATGTCGAGGAAAGGCTGAGTCATGTGGGTTTGAGTTGCATATTTGGAATGCTCTTTGACCCTGAAGAAGCATATATAAACTCAGAGGTTAGCATTTCGCCTTTGGGGGCACACTCATTGAAAGAGTGTTGGTGACGAGAATCTGGGTAGCTGTTGAGGCAGCCCCCCACCCAGCTTTGAAAACCCAGATGTTGGTGCTTCTCTCTCTGGTAACTGTTTATGTACTGCTTGGACAGACAGATAGAAGCCTGTCTGCTGATTTGTGTTATTTTGCTGTTTATATAATTTCTGCTTGTAATTTCTGTTTGTGTTTTCTCTGAAGTTCAGGAGGCTTATCTTTTCTCCCTGAGCTAAGTGAATGATACATGTATGTTTAATTAGGATTGTTAAGCCCTTAAATTTGCTTTCTTTAGAAAAGCAGATCAAAGGATCTGTGCTAGCAACTCTTCTTTGTGCTCTTGTTGTTGGTCTTTCACCCCCAAAACAACTGCTAGCAACATGGTCATTACAGATATTAGCATTACATCCCCATAATCTGGCATGATGCCTTGAATAGAGAAAACATTAAATATTTGTTGAATTTAATTGACTTGAGTATCTAAGATGGTGCAGTGTATATAGTACCAGACTTGGAGCCAGGAAGATCTGGCCTCAGACTCTTACCAGTTGTGTGACTCTGGGCAAGTCACTTAACCTTGTTTGCCTCAGTTTCCTCATCTATAAAATGAGTTGGTGAGGGAAATGGAAAACCACTCTCCAGTATCTTTGCCAAGAAAACCATAAATGGGCTTATGAAGAGTCAGACAACTGAAATGACTGAACAACAATAAAGACATAGAGAACAGAGATCTGAAGAAGTGGGAGAGGAGATAAGCAAATTTAGATAAAGAATTAGAGTCAAGAAATCATGAATATAGGAAATTAACCTAAGGGACCTAAGAATCTAAAAGGCAATTTGAAAAAATTATGTGTGTATCTGTCTGTGTGTGTCTGTCTGATGGGAATATTTGTGGGGAGAATCATAAATTTAAAGCGTAAAGGGATCTTAATGGCTATATGTTTCTGGAGTGTGCTAGAACCACCTCCCACCAGCTTACATAGAGTAATTAAATTTTCAGTGGGAGCACTTACACCTTGGTATTCTAAACACTATAAATTTCAGCTTAATTTATTATTTTGTGGAACGTCTAGACTTAAGAAAGTGAGGAAGAAATAATGAAGTGATACAAATAATAATAATACAGATTAAACTGAGAATGTGTCATGAATAATTTTTTTTGTCAAGAGGATAAGTGGTTATACATTGCCAGCCTACCCTAGAATACTCTCATTTTAAGGAAGAGGAAACTGAAGCCCTGAGAAGTTAAGGAATTTGCCCAAGGTTACATAAGTAATGTCAGAGATAAGAATTGAAATTAGATCCTCTGACTCCTAATCCTCTCTCTTTGCCTTGTAGCATCCTATCTTTCTTCTAGAGTGTAATGGGGATATAGCAATTGAACGTTTCAGCTCCAATATAAAAAAATAGATGAAATATCATGATATATTTAATGCACTCTGTCAATTATAGTAGGAAGAAAATCATGAATCAAGAAATTTCAGACTTAAAAAATGTTGTACCTGATTTCTGTCTCAAGTGATTTCTACCTGTCATTTCTAAATGTAGCAGCAATAGAAAGAAATATAACACAGAAATTTATCAAAAGTGTAGGAAGGGAGAGTGATTCTGACAAACATCTTCCACTTTAGAGTTTTGCTTAGGGCATGCTCTGCCTTAAAGTCTCTGCTAGATACATAATAGATTGCAGATAAAGCAGATACGGATGCAAGTTGGAGGACTCTCCAGTGCCTACTTAGAAAGAGGATGAATGCCAATACAGCTTGCTATAACTTGTCTTATGGTATCAGAACAAAATTCTGAAAGAACTTCTCATTGAATATATCCTTCAGTATACAACTCCAAATAAGTCATTTGATGTATGTAGAAGGAGACAATGTGTTTTATTATTTGAAGAAGCTATGTGAATAATTTATACAGTAATTTTAATGATGCTTTGGGAAAATAGAATATGGCCATTCCTCTCTTGCCTTATGTATTAATTATTGAGATCTTTTGCTTTATAAATATATTAATAAGTTGAGAATGGAAAGAATGTTTTGTAAATGTTATGAGATTTCCTAGGTGAATTATTTGCATAGGCAAAAATTGATTTAAGGAATATCTAGGTGATATAGCAAATTTAGGTCTTATATTGGAATAACTTTTAGTATCTAATTTGTGGCCATTTTTATTTGTTTATTTATTTTACCTTTAGTTCAACTTGGAGATAGGCCAGAAGAAAGGATTATAATGAATAAACTAGGATTTCCCCAACTAGATTATAAAATTTGTATGGGTAGGGACTGTCCTGTACTTGTTTTTCTTGCTATTACTCTATCCAGAATGGAAGATGGGGAGAAGCTACTTAAGGGTATGATTAAAAAAAGTTCATAGCTCCCAGATTCACAGTCTTCTTCTAATCTGTTAAGTAGTTTATTGTTTTTAACTATCAAGGGAATGTTGTTGATAAAGCTCTTGACTTTTATTTATTTATTTTTTGGTAACACCTGGAGGAATAATTTTCCCTAGTTAACATCAAAGATGCCATCAAGCTCTCTGTGGCTCTTGCAGAGCTGACAACCTCTTTCTCTTTTCCACTTTTGACAGTGGTATCTCTAAGTATCATTAGCCTATGGATTTGTCCATTTCTGAGTTTTGCAGAAGATTAAATATAGAAGAATAGTATTAAGATAACAATTCAGCCACGATGGTTTTTTTAATCTAAATTCTATTGTAAAGGATAAAAACAAGAAAATAATAAGAATATAAATAAAATAAAAACAGAAGTCTTTGCTGAGGTAAAGTCATGCTGTCAAAACCTGTTATGTGGATGTTTCTTATGAATATGTCCCTTGACTTTGAATTCTCTGTCTAGTTCTTTGCTTTTGCTCTCTTTGCTTATTCCCCTTTAGCCTTACCAAGCCTGCCTACTCTTATCTCAGATCTCTTCCCTCTTGCTTGTACCTCACACTTGCTCTGCCTTACCTGTAGTGCTGGCTTCATTACTAGGTTCCCTGCTGGCTATCCACTTCTCAGTACTTGATCTGTGAGTAGTCAAATTTGATAGTAGTTTTCTTTTTGATAACTCCCAAAGAGACCTCTTCTGGCCTCTATTGGAAGCAGTAAAACCTGCAAGCTCTTAGTTCCTCAGCCCCACAATCAGTCTTGTCATACCATGGCCTTATCTGAAGATAGAATAGAAAGCAAACTCTAAACTTTCTCTCTCTCTCTCTCTCTCTCTCTCTCTCTCTCTCTCTCTCTCTCTCTTTCTCTCTCTCTCTCTCTCTCATGCACACACACACACACACCCCTATAATATAACCTATAATAATAATAATATATTATATATGTATATATATGTATGTACATACACACATATCTACCTAACACTGCTAGCAAATGAAATCAACATAATTCATTAAAAATATCATTATTTTTTCTGCTTTTCTTAAAAAAACCCAAAAGTTAATGTTTGATTTTTATTAAATATAAGCACATAAGGAATTCATTCCCAGAAGAAAGTATAGGATTTGGCAGCCTATACGGTTGTGCATGTATGTTTGTTTATAGAATTGTGGGTGAGGTACTTTCTCTAGCAATGTAAATCAGCCCCTTCTTTCCAATTTAAAAGTTGCCTGGCACACTGAGACATTAAAGGACTTGCCTTAAATCATGCATCTAGAATGTATTAGGGGTGGAACTTAAAAAAGTCATATTTTCCTAATTTGAAGAATACTTCTCTACCTCATTCCTGGCTACCAGGGCTTTTATAGTAAATTTAGTAATATTCTGAACCAGCCTAAGACTACATGCAGGATCCTTGCAGATCCTCTAGTCTAGTGGACCTAAATTTAAATAGAAACTGATCCCTGCAGGCTACATGAAACCACAAATGAACATCATCTATGTTTTATTGTATTTTTAGTTATTTTGTTCAACATTTCCCATTTATGTTTTAATAGTGGTTGGACCACTTGGGAAGTCAGTGGCTATAATTTTAACATCTCTGCTGTAGACTAGAGGATGCTAAATCTAAAGAAAGGTGACAGCCTACCTGTACAAATAATCAGGATGTCTTAGTATGGGAAACTCCCATGTTATAACAGTCTTTCAAATATTGAAAACAGTGATCATGTCCTCCTTAGTCTCCTCTTCTCCAAGCTAAACATCCCAAGTTTCTTCAGCCTTCAACTTAGAGCCTCATAGAGTCTAAATGACCATATTGCTTTTTCTTGGATCTGACCAAACCGCATTGCCACAGCACATTACACTCTCTGAGTTGTTATTCTCTTCCTAGTCAAAGCATGTTTTCAGGAGTTCTCCCACTAGGTTCCTGTCTGGGGGTCTCTGCATTTAATTAATTGGTATGCCTATGGTGATAGATATACCCTGTACCCAATCAACAGTGAGCCCCTTTCTTTTGCTCCACAGATAAGTTTGAGCTTCAGATCCTGTGTCACATCACATGTTTCTCATTTGGAATGTCTTTCTAGACTACATTTCTATAAAGTTCAAATCAAAGGAAAAGAAATGTACTTAAACTCAAAATAGACAATATTAAATATAATCCCTCCCACCCTTAAGAGCTGTCAAACTGCATCTAGAAATTTGTGTCATTAGAAATGTTCTTTAGGGGGATTTGGGTGGAGTACTAGCCCTGGCATCAAGAAGACTTGAGTTCAAATCTGGTCTCAGACACTTACTACCTGTGTGATCCTGGGCAAGTCACTTAACCTTGATTGTCAAAAAGAAAGAAGGAAAGAAAGAAAGAAAGAAAGAAAGAAAGAAAGAAAGAAAGAAAGAAAGAAAAAAAGAAAGAAAGAAAGAAAGAAAGAAAGAAAGAAAGAAAGAAAGAAAGAAAGAAAGAAAGAAGGAAAGAAAGAAAGAAAGAAAGAAAGAAAGGAAGGAAGGAAGGAAGGAAGGAAGGAAGAAAAAAGAAAGAAAGAAAGAAAGAAAAGCAAGGAAGGAAAGAGGGGAGGGAGAAAGGAGGAAGGAAGGGAGGAAGGAAAGGAAGGAAGGAAGGAAAGGAAAGGAAAGAGGAAAGGAGGGAAGGAGGGAGGAAGGAAGGAAGGGAGAGAGAGACCAAGAGAGAGGGAGGGAGGAAGAAATAAAGAAAGAAAAATAGGAAGAGAAAAAGAAAAGAAAAAAGAAATGTTCTCTGTTGTTTGATGCTGAAGTTTATCTTTTTACATAACGGGTTTTTTAAATGGAAAAACCAAAAAAAGGAAACTCTTCTGCATCCTTCTGTTTTCCTTTTTGGGAAACATCGGTATTTACTTTGATAACTGCCCACCAAAGAAAAGTGTATCTTCTGTATCTCCTTTAATCTAGGAACAATCAGTCTTCCACCTTTGGTAAAGCACTATGAGTTTTCTCTGCATATAGTGACACTAACCCAGTTTTAGAAGTATTTAGCTGAATTCAAAGAATTATTTTGAGGCAAAGATTTTGATGAAACATTGTGCAGGCTAGAATTATTGCTTTCGTATTTATTAACTGACACTCATGGCCTATATGTAGCAGCAATTTCCTAGTCAACATTTTTATTGCTGTCATAGAGACATGACCTTCAATTTAATGCTTTGATTTTCCCTTGCTTTTTCCCTCCCTGAGCAATTAGTATATTGAACCAAAAATGCAGGTACCAAAAATTACATTTTAATGCTTTGTATCACTGATGTCTGGTCTTTGGACAATATAAGTGGGGTTATATAGCCCCAGTTGGTACGGTGCATTATTGTTGTAGTGAAGTGAGCAGTTCTGAATGGACGAGTGTTATTTCCCAAAGGCCCAGGTTACTAAGATGGAATAGTTTGCTCGCTGGGAACAGAATGGCTCATTATCAGAGATCTAACTAGTCAAAGAAAGGTAGTCTTACTATGGGACAATAAATGCTGGCAAAGGGCAACAAGGTGCTGCATACTAAAGTGGGAATGGTAATTTCTGCAGGAAGGCAGCATGTCACCCCTCCTGATATTGGGGTGCTAAGTAGCTAGATGGTACAGTGGGTAGAACCCTGGATCAGGAGTCAGTAAGACAAGTATAAACTTGGCCCCATTTGTTGTGTAATCCTAGACAAGTCACTTAACCTCTGTCTGCCTCAGTCTTCTCAACTGTAAAATATGGATCATAATAGTACTTATTTCACAGTGGTTTTGTGAAGAACAAAGGAGATGATATTTTTATAGTATTTAGCACAAGACCTGGCACATAGTAGGTGTTTAATAAATAGTTAATCTTTCATTCCTTCTTGTGACAAAATTCCCACTTACTCCTTGCTAGTTATAGCTTAGTTTATTATATTATTTTTATTTTACATTGTTGGGAATTTGCTAATATATTATCATTATAAGAGGACTCACTTTCAGGGGCAACTTAAAATGCTAGTAAAATCATTTGAAGGAATTATGTTTGCATTCTGAAATAGAAAGATTATAGTCATTTTCTGTAGTATAGATTTTATTAATTCAGTGAAATATATAGCCTAAACCTGTTATAGATTTGAGTTGTGAGAAAATCTCCATGTAACAGTATCTTACTGAATTATTTATTTACATTATTTTCATCATTGTGAGTAATTCATATCAGATACAATATAGCTAAAATAGTTTATTTTGTCTCAGATCTCCATTTGATCGCATTCTGCTGCTTGGCTCTGGCCTACTTCTGCTCTTCCCAAAAGGTGATAGTGGAAAAATAGTATTCACTTAAAATAAAAATAAAACCAATAAAGTAATTAAATTAATTGCATATTAATTTTTCAAAACCAAAACCAATGTCCCTGAGTCCTTTTCTCATCTAAACTATTTTTGAAAATTTTAGGGTTTTTTTGGAATTGGATCAAAATGGATTTAAACTTCTCTTCAATAGAATAAATGCAAAGAATTGTATGACAGTGGGGAGAGCTCTGAATTTATAATGAAATTACCAAAGGTAGGGGCATGGAAATGGTAAATATAGTTTTGAATTTGCTGAAACTTTCATTATTCTTTTTCTTTATCTTATTAGTGTCATATTAGTGGGTTAATTCTCTAGTATGAGAAATATATATTTGCTTTGCAGTAAATGGATTTTGTGGTTCTGGAAATGATACTTAATTGTCCTCAAATATCTATTAAATACTATGTTCTGATATTCTTAACTATTGCAAAAATGTATTATTTCATTAGTCTCCATATTTTGATACTATAAAGATATTTCTTCTCTTTCCATTGAAAGCTTATTTTAAATATTATTATATTCATAATTCATAATCATAATATGAGTGAATTCATTCATAGTAAAAAGATAAGCTTCAAGTTATAAAAACCAAAGCCCTAAGTAGGTTAGGAAGAGAATTATATCCATAGTAATTCTTGATGCATAAGTTATGTTAAATGTCTACATTACTATAGCTATTTCAATACTAGATATAATAGCTGGCATATATATATATATATATATATATATATATATATATATATACATATATACATATATATACATATATATATTACTTTAAATTTTGCACATGTTATCTCATTTGATCCTCATAATAATATTATGAGGAAAGTGTTAGTAATATCCCCAGTTTACGAGTGAAGGCTTGGAGGGTTAGAAAGGTAAAATAAGTTGCCATGGGTCCCATGGCTAACAATTGCTTAAGGCAGTAATATGAACTTAGGTTATTTTGACTCTAAGACTAGCATTCCATTCACGGTGGCACTTAGATACCTAGATAAGCAAAACATCTGTGATTTCAGCCACAAGACAAACTCCTGTTTTTAATCACTCTCCTCCTAACATCAATACAACCCCGTTGTATTGATGTTAGGAGGAGAGTGCTAGATAAGTGCTAGGTAGTAATATGACCCCCACAAAGATGAAATGACTTGCTCAGAGGCTCACAGATTTCAAAGCCCATATTTAAACACAGATCTTTTTGACTTTAGAATCAATATGTAGTCCCTTAAGCCACACTGACCCTTGTAATCCTAGACTGCTCAGTCTAGACATGGATTTCACCAGTGTGGAAACTTCTGGTATGGAAAATTAGACCCATACATCCACACTGACCACTCCTCTGTACCTTAGAGTGTCCTGGGCCATTTCTAGTCATCTTGGTGAATATCAGGCCACTGGACCCAGGTGACTCTGGAGGAAAAAGTGAGGCTGCTGACCTTGCACAGGCCTCCCTCACTCAAATCAAAGTCAACTGCAAGTCACATCATCATTTCCCTCATATCATGGTCCTCTTTGATAAGGAAAGACAAACACAACCTGTGGGTAGCTGTATTAGGAGGGCAGAGTTTATAATCTCAAAGAGGATCATAAACATGTCTGAAACGTTCGGAACCGCCGGATATAAGAAACTCTCAAAGTAGAAGGCAGAAGAATCAAAACATTTATTTAGGCTCCACAGTAACCAACCCATGAACCAGCAACCCCATTTTGATATATTGATCAAAAGCTTCCAGGCCCAATAAGTACGCCTTGAAAGAGTAACCAGGAGGCTACAGAGAAGCATGATTGCGTAAAGCAAAATCATGTTTCCCCCTCTATGGTAATAAGATTACCCACTGGACTGAAGTCTTTGTTCAGCTTCCTCCCGTAGGTCAGCTCTGCTACTGGCAGCTCCTGGTTCAGCTGTGGCTGTGGCTGTAACTGTAGCTGTAACTGTCGCTGTAACTGTCGCTGTAACTGTCTCTGGCTCCAACCGGAAAAGGAAAAGAGGATCTTCAAGCTGTCCTCTCCCCTCTTATAGAGTTTTTGACATCATCAAGCACCGCCTGAACGACCAGGGCCGATTGGTTCTTGACTTGGCCCCTCCCCCTAGCGTAGCCGTTAACACCTCCCCTCAGCCAGCCCCATGACTCATCACACAGGAAGTTGTCTGCTTCCTGGAATGCTCCTTGGGCCTCCTGCCCCGGAAGAGCAAGCCACAGTGTCCAGAGGCTCAATGAGGTAAGCTGAGTCATTCAAAGAAAACAAAGGCCATTCTGGCTACACTCCACCCCTTGTTATAGGATACATAATCTAATCAGCCATGTATCCTAGAACATACATTGTGATCCAATTACAAAGGAAACTAAAACATATCATTCATTATAAAGCAAAACATATCATTTGGTGACATTCCTAAATATTGGTTTACGATTCAAATGTGATCCACCCCTAGGTCCCAGCAAGATAATCTCTTCAATCAATCATCCCCAAAATAATTATTAATAATTCAAATGTCCACCCCTAAATCCTTGTATCCATTACATAGGATCAATAATATCATAACAATAAAACAACACAGCAAGGATAACACAAAATAAGTAAACAGAACACTATCATCATTTCCACCCCCCTTGAACGATTGGGGCTCAAAATCTTGGGGTGAGGGGTGAAGGTCTCATTTTCCATAGCTTCTTCATGCTGAAATTGGATGTAGAGATGGCCCTGCCCCCAAAAAGTCCCATTCCAGAGGTCATTTCTTTAACGAGCTGGCAGGAATTCCAAGAATGCTACATGCTTAGGCAGTCACCGGAAAGTGCAGGGTGCTTAAGCCTGAAGGAAACAAAACTAGCAACAAGGTTAGCCAAAACAAAGGACAAAAAGAATAGACAAGTATGGACTATAATTCTTCAAATAAAATCATCTCAAGTTTGGTTGAGATTTCAGTTATGCAAAGATCCAACATCAGAGCCAAACTCAGGTGGGAAATGTTTCTTTTCAAAAGGAACATAATGAGGAAGCCAAGAGGATCCCACCCTAGATAGAAACTAAGATTGTCCTCCCAGCCTTTCCCCAAATGTACAAGTTTTCATCCGTTAATCACACAAGGTCACCTTCAGTCTGAGTGGCTTGTGGGCTTGCAGGAGCAGTTCTTATTTCCCTATTTCTCGTGTTATCAAGTCCTCTATACATTCTGTATAATTCATTGGTTGGAATTCCATCTATCATTTCAAAACCTACCCCTGCTCTCAATAAAGCAGTAAACATTTCTTTCCTTGTTACTCTCCTTTGGCGCCAAGTTTGCTGGTTATTCACCCTTCTCTCTCGAGGAGATCTATCCCTTCCCCAGTCACCTAAGTCATGTAACTGTAAAATCTTATTTATCACTGTTGTAAGACGGCTCCCTACTTCTCCAAGTAATAAATTCAAAATTAGTTGTTTATAAGCAGGGGGGGCTGTCCTAATTATTAAATTCCTATGAGGCAGTTCCATTGAATCATTGTAATATTTGTCTGCAGTTCCTATCATAATGGCAGTCTTCATTACCTCCTCCTTTAGTCTCATGATACAATCTCTAAGTGAATACCAGGGTCTGTGCTCAGTGGGCCACATAGAATCAGTAGCATATCTCTTATTGCATCCCACAGCGGCTAATGCCAACAGAGTAGTCCTGCTATCACCATCTCCTTGCTGATGATGTTCCCTAAAAGCTTGTTGAACTAGAGGATCATGGCTGATACCTATGAATCTCATGCAGTCTGTCCCATCTACTGATATTCCACTGGCCCCTTGATCACTGAGTCTTACCATCCAAGATATCAATGGTTCTCCTATTCTTTGGCTGAATCTACTCAAAATATCTGTGACCTCTTGCGGTGAGAAATCTTCCTGAATTTCCCTTGTAACTGAATCTTCACCTCGGGTTTCTGTCTTCCTCCTTTGTATGGGTCGAGCCCTTGTCTGATCATTTAACCATCTCCTATTCTCTGTGTGAGGCACATCCTGAACCCCAGTAGTGTTTTGTGCCTCAGCCCCTAACATTGTCTCATTCTCTCCCCACTCACTTCCTCTGCCACCATGGCTAGGACGAAGCAGGCAGTCAGGCTCTTTCTGGGCTGGGTTGAAATGCACTCTGGGCTTTTTTGGTCTCCTGTTGCTCTTAGCCACATTAATAGAAAAGTTCTCATTTGAGTCAGTTTGGTCTCCTGCTATCTGAGATTCCCCTTCTTCCTGTGGGGTAGGAGTGCCCCCATGTCTTTCACTTAATCTCAATCTTTCGTATACTAGCCGGTAGGCTGATAACACTATCCAGCTTTGCCTAGATAGTGATGCCCCTGACTGAATCCCAACTTCTCGTAAACACTTTTCCAAATCCCTAGGATCTCCTCTCCGTAGCCTTGGTTCCCAGTTTTCACAGGGTCCAGCTTTTTTAGCCAATTCTTTTGCTAGGGAGGAATAAAATGGATCCTCCCATCCTGGGATATTCATCTCTTCCTCTGGAATTGTTCTGCTTCTAAATAGAGATCTTATACCTAGCGATCCCATCCTCATCGCCAAATGTATTAGGAGGGCAGAGTTTATAATCTCAAAGAGGATCATAAACATGTCTGAAACGTTCGGAACCGCCGGATATAAGAAACTCTCAAAGTAGAAGGCAGAAGAATCAAAACATTTATTTAGGCTCCACAGTAACCAACCCATGAACCAGCAACCCCATTTTGATATATTGATCAAAAGCTTCCAGGCCCAATAAGTACGCCTTGAAAGAGTAACCAGGAGGCTACAGAGAAGCATGATTGCGTAAAGCAAAATCATGTTTCCCCCTCTATGGTAATAAGATTACCCACTGGACTGAAGTCTTTGTTCAGCTTCCTCCCGTAGGTCAGCTCTGCTACTGGCAGCTCCTGGTTCAGCTGTGGCTGTGGCTGTAACTGTAGCTGTAACTGTCGCTGTAACTGTCGCTGTAACTGTCGCTGTAACTGTCGCTGTAACTGTCTCTGGCTCCAACCGGAAAAGGAAAAGAGGATCTTCAAGCTGTCCTCTCCCCTCTTATAGAGTTTTTGACATCATCAAGCACCGCCTGAACGACCAGGGCCGATTGGTTCTTGACTTGGCCCCTCCCCCTAGCGTAGCCGTTAACACCTCCCCTCAGCCAGCCCCATGACTCATCACACAGGAAGTTGTCTGCTTCCTGGAATGCTCCTTGGGCCTCCTGCCCCGGAAGAGCAAGCCACAGTGTCCAGAGGCTCAATGAGGTAAGCTGAGTCATTCAAAGAAAACAAAGGCCATTCTGGCTACAGTAGCCTCACCCTTTTCCTCCCCTCTCCTCCCCTCCCCTATCCTCAACTGTGGCTGAAGGTTGCCTTCTTACTTTCCTGTTTACTGGCTAGGTTTCTTCCTCAAAAGCCAAGTCTTAACCCCAATTCACTCTGGAGCTCATAGATTGGATAATAGGTCACTCCCCTCCCAGCACAGAGTGAATGTCAGTACTAAATAGTAACTGTTTCTCTTTTGGGCCGGAACCCTGAGAGTCTTCCCCTCCTGGATTTTTTTTTTTAAATTTTGATTAAAGGGGCCATCCCTTGATTAACTCATAGTTCACTGAATGGGCGTTACCTCACTCAAAGTGAGAACCTGAAAAGACCTTAGCCTAAAAGGGCCAGGGTCTCCCAATGCATCCTGGGCCATCTCCAGTCATTCTGGTGAATATAAGGCCACTGGACCCAGATGGCTCTAGAGGAGAAAGTGAGGCTGTTGACCTTGCTCAGCCTTCTCTCACTCAAATCAAAGTCAACTGCAAGTCATGTCATCATTTCCCTGATGTCATGATCCTCTTTAAGAATGAAGGACAAACACAACAACAACAATAGCCTTAGAAAGTTGTCTGGACTCACTGAGAGGTTTAAAGACTTGTTCATGGTTCAAACAACTAGTATTTTATAGAGGCAGCATTTAAACTTGGGTGTTCCTGATTCTGAGGTCATGCAGCCTTCCACAACACTGGTTACTCAGCTACTCAATAAGTTTGTGATCTAATGAATGTAGAACTCCATCCTTGCTTGCCCATTCTATTTGACTCTCCTCCCTGTACCCCCAGTAAGTTCATCACAAAGTGTCGAAACAATATTCTGGGAGCCTTACTCACTTTCTGTTACCACTACACATTTATTAGTGCAGACCATAGACTGTCCATCACTTATCCTGTTCTCTTACCATGTGAGCAGCCCATGTTCAATTTTGATCATAAATTCCTTTGATAACATTCTTTACTCCAATTCCTCATAGTCCCTTATTTATTACACATTATACATCGTCATGCCGACTATGCATCTGTCCATTGTTTTCTGAGTGATTCTCATTAGTAGATATGGTAGAGAAAATGTTTAGTGCAGACATTATTATTATAATGGCAAGGCAAGTAAGGAATGGAAACAAACAGACAAAAAAACCCAAATGAATCTTAAAGCTTGGGATCCAAGTGTGCTTCCCATACTGTTTAAAACAGTGATGTTCCAGGATCTGAATCTCAGCTTCATTTGCATTTCATTCTGTTCAAATAACTCAAAAAGTTTTTTTAAGTAGAAATCTACCCTCATATTATAGGAGTTAAATGCAGATCCCTTTCCTTCTTGTGAGCAGAAAGAAAAAAAAATATTTGTTAAAATTGAGTAAATACCAGAAGGTAGGTGGAAAATCAGCTCATGGCACAAATCATTTTGCAATTAATTATGCTGACCTGTTTTTATGTGCACTCTTCTTTATAAATGAGATGGAATAGCTTTACAATGTGCATAACATCGTTTTAAAATGCTACATAAATTCAGTCATGTTTTTATATGCAGTTGAAAATTTTGAGCATGGAGAGAATTTGGCAGGTTGGAAGGATTTGCATAAAAACATCATTTGGGTGGGCTAAAAACTACTCTTCTTTCATTTAATGTAAGTGTGCAAGACAGGATGGAGAATGGATTTCATTCTTATAATGCCCCCAGGTGATTCTCACATATGTATTTTATGGATTTCATTTAAATGAATACCTAAGTAAAAATGTATTTTTTACTTGAGAATACACATAACATGAATCAGGAATCATGTAAGGGTAAACTCTAGGCCAGTTAAGATCAATGTTTGTAGTTGCCCCTATATTTATTTTTTTTTGGTGGGGAGGGGTTCATGGACCTCTGACAGCCTGTAGAAGCCTGTGAACTGCTTCTTAGAATAACATTTTAAATGCATAAAATAAAATACAGAGGATTATAAAGAAAATGGATCATATTGGAATAATAATAATGGTAATACTAACCATTATGTGTACATATGTGTATATACATATATCTATGTGTATGTATGGGTATATACACATATTTGTTCAGAATCTAGGCTCTTCCCCCTCTTGTGATTTTCTTTAAACAGGTAATCACTATCAGGATACAAACTGCTCAAGCAACTTACTTGTCTTTTACTTAAGGTTGCAGAGTAAGCCGCAGAAAGGACAATGTGAAGGGTTAGGTATCACTTTATAACACATTTTGAAAAGTCTTAGGAATGACAATGCTACTCCCCAGCAGCTGGGCACCACAAGGCAGATTTATAAGTGAATCATTAGCTATGCAAAGAAGACAAAGTACATCAAATCCCATTCTTCCAATGGGTGTGCTACTTAGGTCTAGCCTTCAGCCACTGTTGCTGCTTTGTTGATGGTATAAGGTGTGGAAGAGGGACTTATAGTTAGCAAGTTTCTGACATTTGGCATGATTCTACTGAATCAACCCGAAAGTCAGTAGAATCAGGTAGGATTACATCGGTAGCTGTCTAATCTGAGGATCTTTAGTATTGCTTCACCTTTACTTCTTGGATCAAAAAAAAATATGGTCCTCAATGATTACCAAAGATGTAATAATACATTTTCTTTTTAAATTTTCTTTCTAATTTATGGACGAAAACAGGCATTTTCTTAACAGTACAATAAAAAGAGATGAGTACATGAAACTGCAAATCTGCCATGAACAACTTGCTATTTCATTAAAATATACAACACAATTAAAATATAAACTCCTTCTCTACCCTCAATGTATTCTATATACCCATTTATCCATTCTTTCTCTGGATGTAGATAGCATCTTTCTTCATATGCCCTCTATAGTTTTTTTTTTAATTTTCACAATTTTAGTGACCTTCTTTGGGATTAAAGATTGAAGCTGATCAGAGAAACTCAATGAGGTTACACACATTTTTGGGTGTTTTTCTTCATTTAGAAAATTGCAGGAAAAAAATTGTAAAAGTGGTGATTCTTTGAAATTTGAAAAGACCTGCAAATTGTTTTAAAAGATAAATGGGCAGAAGGCTAAACTTGAAGTTATGAAGACCTGAGTTTGAATGCCTTCTGCAATACTTATCGACTACATGACCCTGGCCATTGGCTCTAGAACATCAGTTGTTGGTTGATAATATCTATAGTATAGATGATGTTTGTGATATAAATGCGTGCACATTTATATGCAATATATGTAAATGTAATATGTATATGTAAGATGTATAATATATGTAATGATAATATATGTAAAGATGATGTATGTAAAACACTTTTCAAAGTCCCACTACTACTGCTCTAAGAAAATCAAATCTGGAATCATGGAAAATGCCCTTCACATCCAGAGAAAGAACTTTGGAGTTTGAATATGGATGGAAGCATACTATCAGCTATCCTTTTCTTTTGTTGTTTATTTTGTTTCTTCTTTCTTGTGGTTCCTCCCATTAGTTCTAATTCTTCTTTACATCATAACCACTGTGAAGATATATTTAATATGAATGACTTAAGTAGAGTATATCAGATTGCATGCCATCTTGGGGAGGGGGAGAAAATTTGAAATGCAAAATCTTATGGAAATGAATGTTGAAAACCAAAAATAAATAAATAAGTAGTAAAAAATAGAAAAAATCAAATATGGACATTTGTTCACACCATTCACTTACTAAAGTTCTGTTTTTCCAAATTAATAAATTATTTTATGTCCTATTCATTTCCTAATATATTCCTGCTCCCAAATGAATCTTTTTATATAACAAAGAAAAAATGAGTAAAACCCAATTAAATATGTGAATACAACTGACAGAATAAGCAATATTCTACAGTATAATTACCCACTTCTCTACTGATAGGAGGTAGGTAGGTTTTATATATATATACACACACACACACTCACATATATATACATATTTGTGTGTGTGTATGTATGTATGTATGTATATGTGTGTATGTGTACATACAACCTCTAAGAGTAAGATTTTGATCATTATGGTACTCTAAGTTCAGTGTAATTTAGTTTTGGTTTGTTTATATTATTAGAGGCACTCTATTGTTCTCTTAGTTCCTCTGCATCATAAGTTTGCATAAATCTTCCTTTATTTCTATGAATTTCTTATGATCATAATTTCTTTTGGTGCAATAATATGCGTGTATATTAAATTTTGTGACTTATTCTTTGATCCTTTCACTAGTTTTTAAAATAGTATTTATGTCTTTGTATTTCCTTATTTTGAATAATTTTATTGTTACGATTTCTTAAGGATGTTTTAAGATAGACTTTTTTCTGCATTTGTCTATTATTTATTTCTGCCATAGTACTTGATCAATCAATCTTCATAATCTAATCTTAGAAAGAAAAATGGGGTAAATAAAAAATTGAGGCCATATGCAGGCACGGGACCAAAATTCCAGGAAAAACTGACTTAGAAGTGAATTCTATATAAGACAGAAACTGTAGCTAATCTCTAGACTACATTGTCACATATTTGTTTTTCTTCTTCTGATTGCTTGGTTGTATGTCAAAGACATTTTCCAACTCCAAATTTCTAGTAATAAAGAATGAGTTCTTTGAGTGTCCTTGAAGAAGAATTTTCATTTTGAAATGCTTTCCCTTTTGGAGGAAAAGGAATTTGGGGACATAATTCAATTTCCCTTTCTTTTTCTTATAGTCTCTTTCAGCTTTCCTTTCTAATTCCTATGGCAAAAGCATACATTGTGTGAACTCCTACTCTCTGATATGTGAATCTCTTTCTCCAAGCTACTTAAAAATTCTTTGTATCTGGGGGCGGAGCCAAGATGGCAGCTGGTAAGCACGGACTAGAGTGAGCTCCGTACCCAAGTCCCTCCAAAAACCTATAAAAATGGCTCTGAACCAATTCTAGAACGGCAGAACCCACAGAACAGCAGAGGGAAGCAGGGCTCCAGCCCAGGACAGCCCGGATGGTCTCTGGGTGAGCTCTATTCCACACGGAGCTGGGAGCTGGGAGCTGGGAACAGAGTGGAGCAGAGCCCAGCCTGAGCGGCGTGGACGATCCAGACCAGCAGCCGGGCGGAGGGGGCCCTAGCGCCCTAAATATGTGAGCTGCGGCAGTTACCAGACCCCTCGACCCACAAACACCAAAGACTGCGGAGAAGGTTAGTGGGAAAAGCTGCGGGAGTGGAAGGAGTTCGTGGTTCGGCTTCCAGCCCCGGGGGCAGCGGAGGTGGGGCAGCTACAGCTGTTGTTACTTCCGGCTCCAGGCCCACCTGGTGGGGGGAATTAAGTGGCGGATCACAGCAGGGGTGCACAGCCTGCCAAAGATCTGAGCCCAGTCTGGACTGGGGGTCCTTGGGGAAGGAGGAGTGCGGCTCTGACAGAGCTGGCACCTCCCCCCCAAACGTAGAACATAGAACTCTGTAATCTACAAGCAGTCATACCCCACTGAAAAACTCAAGGGTCAAGTTAGTTGGTTGGGAATATGGCCAGGACGCGAAAACGCGCCCAGATTCAGTCTCAGACTTTGGATTCTTTCTTTGGTGACAAAGAAGACCAAAACATACAGCCTAAAGAAGACAACAAAGTCATAGAGCCTACAACCAAAGCCTCCAAGAAAAACATGAACTGGCCCCAGACCATAGAAGAACTCAAAAAGGATTTGGAAAAGCAAGTTAGAGAAGTAGAGGAAAAATTGGGAAGAGAAATAAGAAGGATGCGAGAAAACCATGAAAAACAAGTCAATGACTTGCTAAAGGAGACCCAAAAAAATACTGAAAAATACACTGAAGAAAACAACACCTTAAAAAATAGACTAACTCAAACGGCAAAAGAGCTCCAAAAAGCCAATGAGGAGAAGAATTCCTTGAAAGGCAGAATTAGCCAAATGGAAAAGGAGGTCCAAAAGACCACTGAAGAAAATACTACTTTAAAAATTAGATTGGAGCAAGTGGAAGCTAGTGAATTTATGAGAAATCAGGATATTATAAAACAGAACCAGAGGAATGAAAAAATGGAAGACAATGTGAAATATCTCCTTGGAAAAACCACTGACCTGGAAAATAGATCCAGGAGAGATAATTTAAAAATTATTGGACTACCTGAAAGCCATGATCAAAAAAAGAGCCTAGATACCATCTTTCAGGAAATTATCAAGGAGAACTGCCCTGATATTCTAGAGCCACAGGGCAAAATAGAAATTGAAAGAATCCATCGATCGCCTCTGCAAATAGATCCCAAAAAGAAATCTCCTAGGAATATTGTCACCAAATTCCAGAGCTCCCAGATCAAGGAGAAAATACTGCAAGCAGCCAGAAAGAAACAATTTGAGTATTGTGGAAACCCAATCAGAATAACCCAAGATCTGGCAGCTTCTACATTAAGAGATCGAAGGGCTTGGAATGCGATATTCCAGAGGTCAATGGAGCTAGGATTAAAACCTAGAATCACCTACCCAGCAAAACTGAGTATCATGTTCCAAGGCAAAATATGGACTTTCAATAAAATAGAGGACTTTCAAGCTTTCTCAGTGAAAAGACCAGAACTGAATAGAAAATTTGACTTTCAAACACAAGAATCAAGAGA
This sequence comes from Trichosurus vulpecula, assembly GCF_011100635.1. Classification (NCBI taxonomy): domain Eukaryota; kingdom Metazoa; phylum Chordata; class Mammalia; order Diprotodontia; family Phalangeridae; genus Trichosurus; species Trichosurus vulpecula. The sequence continues at coordinate 367,867,865 of NC_050576.1, forward strand.
AGCATGAAAAGGTAATCAAGAAACGGAAATTGCAAGGGACTTACTAAAGTTGAACTGTTTTGTTTACATTCCTACATGGAAAGATGATGAGTATGATTCATGAGACCTCAGTATTAGGGTAGTTGAAGGGAATATGCATATATATATATGCATATATATATATATGTTTAAGTATATATATAAGTGAATGTGTATGTATGTATGTATCTATGTGTATATGTATGTATGTGTATGTATGTGTATATATATATATGTAAAAGAGAGAGAGCAGACACAGGGTGAGTTGAGGATGAAGGGAAGATATCTAAAAGAAATAAAATGAAATTAAGGGATGAGAGAGTAACATACTGAGAGAGGGAGATAGGGAGAGATAGAATGGGGTGGATTATGTGGCATAAAGGTGGCAAGAGGAAGCAGTTCTATGGGAGGAGGGGAGAGGGCAGGTGAGGGGGGAATGAGTGAACCTTGCTCTCATCAGATTTGGCCTGAGGGGGAATACCATACATACTCAGTTGGGTATCTTACCCCACAGGAAAGAAGAGGGAGGAAGATAAAAAAAAATAAAAGGTGGGGGGATGATGGAGTGGAGGACAGATGGGGGTGGAGGTAATCAAAACAAACACTTTGGAAAGGGGACAGGGTCAAGGGAGAAAATTCAATAAAGCGGGATGGGTTGGGAAGGAGCAAAATGTAGTTAGCCTTTCACAACATGAGTATTGTGGAAGGGTTATACATAATAATACATGTGTGGCCTAGGTTGAATTGCTCAACTTCTTAGGGAGGGTGGGTGGGAAGGGAAGAGGGAAGGGAATTTGGAACTCAAAGTTTTAAAATCAGATGTTCAAAAACAAAAAAACTTTTTGTATGCAACTAAAAAGTAAGATACACAGGCAATGGGGCGTAGAAATTTATCTTGCCCTACAAGAAAGGAAGGGAAAAGGGGATGAGAGGGGAGGGGGGTGATAGAGGGGAGGGCTGACTGGGGAACAGGGCAACCAGAATATACGCCATCTTGGAGTGGGGGGGGAGGGCAGAAATGGGGAGAAAATTTGTAATTCAAACTGTTGTGAAAATCAATGCTGAAAACCAAATATGTTAAAGAAATAAATTGCATTTAAAAAAAAATTCTTTGTATCTGAATCTCGGAAACTTTGTGACTACATTTCTGTGATAGTTAAACATAGGGTTATTCTCTTTTAGTCTTTCAGCTTCTGTAAATTTGGAACCTGCCAACTGTTTCAAATACAGGCAATTTTCTTTTATTATTTACTGGAATATGATATTTAGACTCTTTATTTCTTTCAAGTTTCCTGCTAGACTGATGATTATGAAACTCTTAAGTCGAGCTCTGTTCTCACTCTTGTTCTGATTTGTAGAGATCTGAGGCCTTCTTTCACATTTACCATTAAAAAAATCTTATTTTATTATTTCTAATTCCAATACTACATTTTTATTCTGCCTGAGTTACACATTAGAGATGGCCCTACTTTTTTATGATTTTTCAGTAAACTTTCTGTGTTGTTGATTTTCATATTTGTTTTCTTGTATTCTTCTTTGTACCATCTTGTGGTTGCAGTCTAATTTTCTGTTTATGGTTATATTGTTGCTAATTATTTCTCCTCATTTTTATTTGAATGAAATGAATTAATAAAAAAATCATTTATTAAGTGCTTACCATATGCCCCGTACTAAGCTAAGCTCTGTGGATATAAATATAAAGAAGCTATATCGTCCCTGCCCTCAAGAATCTTATATTCTGATAGGGTGCAACAGTAGAAATGGTAGAATGGTAACCATGGAGGAGTGCTTTGGACAAGGAAATCAGAAGGAATGGTTATTGAAGTCATAGGGCAATTGATTGACATGTCCTTTTCAAGAATTCTAGTGATTATTTGATTATTGTTTTCAGAGACAGAGTTGTAAAAGTGAGGGTGAATACACATGTAGTGACATAGCATGAGAGTGGCAGTAAGTGCATGACGGGCCTTTTTTCAGGGATCAATGTGCTTTTTTTGCCTACTCGTTTTTCTGTCTCCATGTTGGGTGTTTTTTTTTAAACAAGATTTTTTCTCTCTGTTAATGTATTTATCTTATTCCTTCTTTTGAAAACATTTTGATTTCACCTTGTTTGCTATATTTGTTGCTATTTTCCAGATGACATTGAAGAACTATATTATTAAGAACCACTCACTCAGCCTTCTTCATGGACCTTCACTCTCTCCTCTCCTTATTTTGTTAGCTCTTTAATAAACCACTTCATTTCTGTACAGGGATGGCCAGATCATCTGTATTGCTATTTATTTATATTCACCGTATATGTTATATACATTGAGATATCAGCACACAATAATAACCCAAATAACGAGCATTTCTGTACGTACATGTATATGAAGAAGATCGAGGAAATTTGTTCTAATATGGGAGAAAATGCTGATATAACATTTTAGAGCTTTTCAAAAGCAGATGGTTGTTGGATCAGAGTTCAGGAGATTAGAATATTAAATGCTGATTATATCAAGGAACAGCTGTGGTTCTGACTGTCATTCTAAGTTTATGTATAAATTGGATTTATTCTGGGAGCAATCAAAAATACTAATATTTGATAAGAAAAGTATTAGCTAAGACTCATAAGGTGCACAGTGAGGGGTCCAGTGACCTTTATTAATATGATTTTTAAGAGACCAAAAATTAAGCTACCTAATAATGACTTTCACTTAGATTATTGTCAGGAAAGTCACTATTACCTGCATAGCAGTCCATTATACAGTATAGAGAATGCAGAAAGCCTGGAGAATACGTGTGTCATAGCTTCCTGAACAGTTTTCAAGATTTCCTCCTACATGCTCTGAATTGTAAACTCTCCAAGGGCAGGGTCTATGTTTTCCTTATACTTCATGGCAATTAATTGGTAATGCTTTTTTGTAATGATCAATGTAGTGATTCTCATTCTTCCTCATGTTTAGCAGCCAATAACGAAAAATGAGGTGGAAGAAAGCAGTATTTGGCAAACCAATACATGAAATTCCGTTACAGAGTCGAGAACACAATAGAAATACAATACCGTATTTCAGTGCTGTGAAAATTCATAATATTTCAAATTTAAGATACTTTTTGACCATATAATTGCTATGACCAATTCTGTGATCTATTTTTATGTACTGAGTTTATAAGAACTTACATGTTGGAATTCATTTAGTGAAGTAAACGCCTCAATGTAAACAGTTCCATAGAGCCTTGGAAAGAGAGCTGAAATGATAAGTCTCATGATTATCAGTAAAGGGCCAGTTCCATCCATAACATCATGCTTTCTTATTTTGGAAAAGAAAGCTAATGTCAGTTGAAGCTATGTTTTTGATGTCTGCTCAATCCGGTATGACCTGAAAAAATAGTGAGAAAACATTTTTTTATGTTCAGTTCTGTAGGTTTGAGTCTTCATAAATAGAAAAATGCTTAATTGCTTTTCTTCCAAGTTGGCTTCATTTTTTTTCTTTTCTATTTGAGGACTGTATTTCTGCCAGTTCTGAAGTTTGTTGGTCCAGTTATTTTCAAGTTATAGAAGTGCAGCATAAGTTGTGGTACTTTTTTCAAAGTGAGAAAAGCCATAGTTTATAATCTAATGGAAAATCATGTGTGTGTATGTGTGTGTGTGTGTGTGTTAAAAATAAGCATTTAAAGGTCATTCAAAATACACTGTATTAATTGTACACTGTGGACACATCACATAGGCCACAAAGAGGGATAGAATACTGGCAAGGAATCAGCACTTCTATGTTCTTATATTTGCTAGGTGACCTTGAGTAAATTGTGTCATCTTTCTGGGCTTCATTTTTCTCATCTGTAAACTTATGAGGTTTATTTATTTCAGCAGTTGGGTTTTAACCTAAGATCTGTGAATGTAGAAAAATTGATAATAATTTTGATACAATTGGTTTCTTTGAAATCCTTTGTATTAATTTAATTTTTAAAAACTTAATTCTGGGAGTGATCCATAGGCTTTGCCTGATTGCCAAGAGGGTTTTTACACACACACACACACACACACACACACACACTGCCCAAAACAAAACAAAATCTCCCAGATTCTTATCCTATGATTCTGTGACACATGTGCCATTCAAATTATCCTTTACCCTGACTCCTGATATACATGTAGTATAAGATTAGCCTTGGTTAGTAGCTGATTTTTAATGACTCTCATTTAGAATAGTATTTGGGGCTACTATTCCAACTACCACTTACACTGGCAGGCTGGGTACCCAGAGCAAGGGTACTGTTCCCACTCAGAGTCTAGGGGTAGCCTTGAGGTGTGGGGAGGTGGTCATTTATCTAATGCTATAGAGATGAAAAATTAATAAGTCTTTACTGGTGTTCTCACCCACATCTATATTTATTAGCTGATGTTAAATTAGTCAGCCAGAATTAATAAGCTTTTAGAAATAGCTATTCTAAATTGGTACAATTGGCACAAATATGCCACCACCATCCTGTTTGTGGCAAATTTATGTCAGCACATGTACAGTACGGGAAAAGAGTGGACTTAAGCTTATTGCACAAGTGTCAAAGAAGGTCACTCATAACTTTAGGAGGTCCTTTTGCTCAAATCCTCAAATGTGTGGTATAACTTTTCTGCAAAGATCTTTTTAGAGCTTTGAATATGCTTTTTTTTCTTGTCGTGCACACTCTGTGTTTGGCTCCTGATGCTGACATTCCCATAAGCTGTTCTAGGAGCACTACTAGGATGTAGGTGGGGAGTCCAAGACTCTTTAGATTCTTAGAGGATTAGAAGTCCTCTTCTAGCCCAAAGGAGAAAGAAGGATATGGAGATTAAGGTTAAGACCAGTACATGGTCTTTTCTCCTCCCTCTAAGTGATTCTTCCTTAGGGGCTAGCTGGCTTTCACTTAGCTTTCTAACCACTTAAATGCTGGGGTTCTGAACTGCTTTACAATTTTATACACCCTTTCAGGACATGGCTGAGCCTCCCTAGCCAATACCAACACATCTGTGTGGCATCATCTCAATTCATCCAATAGACGTTATTACAGTTACCTCATAGTTAACCATTCAAATTTTATTTATTAGATTCCTACTATGGCCAAGGCTTTGTGATACTCATTCTTTAAGATCCATCTCATATGTTCCTTCCTCCATGAATTCTTACTTGAATTCTAATTTTATGTATTGTAGTCATTAGATCAATATTGTATACCGTGGTATGTTTGTATGTGTCATTCAACCCCTGCTAGATTTAAATTTCCACGATATCAGGATCTTTATATGTCTCTCAATTCCTAGTATGGTATATTTAATGAATGATTGAATTAATGAATGAACAAATTGCCCACTCTCTTCCCTCGAGGAGTTTACAAACAAGGAAGGGGAATGAGATGCACAGAAATGTTTTAAATGTGAAACAGTGGAAAGTATTCTGGACCCTCCTCAGAATTGACTATGAATCCTGTCTAATCCACTTATGTTACTTACGTATACTGGGTTTCAAATAGATGGCACCTAAGTTTCTTTCTGTCTATCAGGCTATGATCGTACAAAACCCTAATTCGTACCTGTGACCTCAGTGATCTTTCCACTTTATAATGTTAGAGACATATTATGAGCAGCATCTTGGTTAGTTCCCATATTTGAGACAAGGGCTTAATTTAAAAAGTAATCAATTACAAAGAGAAGGAACCATCAAAGAACTAGAAAGAGAACAAGCATAAGCCAGTATCATTGAAGCCAAGAGAGGAAAGAAGTAAGGGAGTATTAAAAGTATCAAATGTATCAAAGAGTATAAGAATTTGAGGACTGAAGTAAGATCATTGGATTTCACTTGTGATCTTTGACCAAACTGTCACTGTAGAGTTTTTATAACAGAAGCCTGGTTATAAAGTGTTAACGAATAAATGAGTAGCAAGGAAGGGGACAAAAGTACTCTTTCTAGAAGTTTGGTACCAATGAGAAGGAGACAGAGTGTAGCAAGATCAAAACCAGTTTAGTCTTCTTTTGAAATCAGTGAGTTCTGAGAATTTAGGCAAGGGGAGAGGGAAGAGAAAGTACAGAGCTAATTGATAGAATAAAGTCCAAGAGTGGTGGAAGAGCAAGGGATCAAGGCCATAGGACACCTTGGGAAACAGGCAAGGAAGAATCAACAGAGCAGTTTGAAAGTAGAGAAAGAAAGAAGGGAGGTCAAGCCAGATGATCTCAGTATTCTTAAAAAGACATCGATATATCATTTGCTGATGGTGATGGTAGGAATGGGGGATTTCATTTCACTTTTAAAGTTTTTTTTCCTGCAGTTGACAAACACCAAATAAAATGGGCATTTCCATGTATGTAGATGAACAGAGAAAAAGCATTGTACATGAAACTACAGATCTCCATTATGTACAGCATGTATTTTATTTTTAAATATATAAGAAATTCAACATGCACATTTCATAGCTTTTCTACTTATTATTCTTTCAGACCTTCTTCTGTTCTCTTCTGTGCATTAAAAAAGTTTCAATGACTCTCTTTTGTTCCACCTTCTTTCCTCTCCCCCTCTTTCCCCCGTTTTCCTCCCTCTAGCTCTTGTCATTCCTTCCTTCCTTCTTTCTTTCCTTCCTTTCTTCCTTCCTCCCTCCCCTTTCCTTCCTTCCTCCTTCCCTCCCCACTTTCCTTCTTCCGTCCTTCCTTCCTTCCTTCCTTCCTTCCCTCCTTCCTTCCTTCCTTCCTTCCTTAACACCTCTCTCCTACATGCCCCCATTTGCAAAGAAAAATAAATCCTTTTTAATATATATATATATATTCAAGAAAAAGAACTCAAAACATGATCAGCATATATCATGATCAGTCCTCTGTAATTATTTTTGGTTATTTGCTTTGACTAGACTTAAGTCTTTAAAAGAATTTTTAAAAATTCTTATTGTAAAAATTGGTTGCCTGTCTCTGTTCATCTATACCAGGTAACACAACTATCTATGGGTTTTTGTGAATCTATCTCTTTCATCTTTTGTTGTAGTGCAATAATATTCCATTGAGCAGTTAGGTGGTGCAGTGGATAGTGTGCCAACCCTAGAGTCAGGAAGACCTGAGTTCCAATATGGCCTCAGACATATAACTAATTGTGTGACCCTGGGCAAGTTATTTAGCCCTGTTTGCCTCAATTCCTCATCTGTAAAATAAGCTGGAGAAGGAAATGGCAAACTACTGGAGTATCTTGCCAAGAAAACCCCAAATGGGGTGACAGAGAGTTGTACACAACTGAACAACTCAACAATAACGACAAAATATTCCATTATGCTCATATATAATAATTTGTTTACTCATTCCCCAGTTAATGGGTAGACCCTTGTTTTTTGTTTCTTTGCTATTACAAAATTAGACATATGAATTTATTCTGACTTATAAGCCAACATATTTTGACTTAAGGAGATAAGATATCTTGCTGTCTTTGAGTATTTTTAAGGTTATAAGGCAGAAGAGAAACTGAACTTGTGGTGCTTGGCCCACAGGAGCAGAACTAGAAGCAAAAGATGTAAGTTAGGAAGACTCAAAATGAAGCTTGATATGAGGTTTTTTAAAACAAAACAAAATAAAAAACCCAACTTCATAATAAGTAGAGCCATGCAAAAATGAAGTGGTATACTAACAAAAAACAGTGGATTTTCCTTCACTGGAGGTCTTTATACAAAGGCCAGATGACTAGTTTGGGGTTATATTGTAGAAAGGATTCTCATTAAAGTAGACTGCCATTGCTGTCCCTCCCATGCCAAAGAATCTATGGACTAGAGGATTTTTAAGATCTCTTTTAGCTTTGCCATTCTATAATGATCGAAGAAGATTTGTTATAAGAAATTATGCACCCGATGATACCTATTCCAAAAAGAAAAATCAATCTTTAACTTTTAGCTTTCAGAAGTTTATTATTTAGAAAGCTGTAAGTGTATTTATAATGAAAACATGATTGCTGTCTTCACTATGGTGCTCACCAGGCCTTAATCACGAAAGCCTGCCGTTGGATTATAGTGATTAGGAAATGTATAGCTTTAGAGCTCAAACCACATTTTAATAGCTTGTTTGTCAATAATGTGCTATTATATTATTTCAAAGCAAGGATTATAATATAGAAGAATTAGCCTTCTGCTAATACATATGTGTGTCATATGGGTATAATACCTATTTCTTACATTGTGAATGATTTCTTATAAGAAAATGAAGCAGTTGTAATTTGTACACATGTCAACCATATACCAAAATAAATTATTAAAATAATTTTGGGCAGATGATCCTTAAATAGAATATAGTACACTGAACAGGAGAAACAGTAGACAGCATATTCTTTTCTGAAAAATCTTCACAGATGCCAGTAACAATAAATGTTCAGCAATGACAATAAATTTTACATTTTAGCGGAAAATTTGCTTCAAATAATTTACTCCTGTGTAATCTCAGTTGGCTTCATCTAGTATCATATATCAACAAATCAATACATATTTTGCTTGTGAATTAAGCGAAACTGAAGTGAGCAGGAAGAATCTAAAGGAACAGATGGCTCACAGTTTTTCTCTCCTTCTAACCTGGACCATTCTTGTTTCCATGGAAATGGGTATTGGATCAATCCCCTTTTGTCCTTCCTAAGACTGCTCTTAAATTTGGGGAAGATATGAAGCTAGGGTCCCTTTGACAGCTGGGTCTAGTTGGCACAAAATTGTAAAATGGCCTCAGTTTTTTTCTGAAAAAAAAATTAATTTGAAAGAAACCAAAATTCAAGACACCTGGGTTCCAGGTCAGACTTCAACACTCACTAGCTGGGTAACCTTGGTCAAGATACTTACCATCTATGGACCCTAGTTTCACTATCAGCAAAATAAGAAGGTCTGACTAGGTGATTATTTATTGTTGCCTTCTTGAATATATGATCTCCACCTGACAAATTTTAAGCTCTCAAAATAGTAGCAACTATGAAGTGACACATTTATTACTAACTAAAATTCTGTGCTTCCATCAAACTTTAGCTGATAAAGGTATAGTGTGGTGATTCACTTTTGCTTTTTGTTGGGCAGGTCATTTTGCATTATTTGAATCTTGTTTTAAAAGTTATTCATATTCCTGAAATAATCTTATCTTCCATATTCATCCCATCCCAATTGACTGTCTTGGGTCTTGATGCCCTCAATAGAGAGCAGTCAGTTTCCTGTGGTTATTTTCCAAATTGACTAGGACGCCCTCTACCTATATTCCCTCTTTCCTTGATTTTTTAAAATTCTAGTTTATATAACTTCTGGAGTACGAGGGCACTCTGAGAAGAGTATTTCTTCGAAATATATTTAATATAATTCTTATTTTTCTTAGCAAGTCAATAAAAGAATCATTAAAGGAATGATGAAGCTCTGCCTTAATACTGGAAGACTGTTTATATCCTCAAGAAATATTCCATGTTATGTACAAAATAGGATTCCCAGGATTAAGAATTGACATGTGTAGATTGGCTAGCATGTCAAAACAGGAAAATGATAAATTCTGGAGAAGATGTGGGAAAATTGGAACACTATTGCATTGTTGGTAGAGTTGTGAACTGATCCAACCATTCTGGGGAGCAATTTGGAACTATGCCCAAAGAGCTATAAAAATGTTCGTACCCCTTGATCCAGCAATACCACTTCTAGGGCTATATCTCAGACAGATCATACAAGAGGGAAAAGGACCCTTAGGTACAAAAATATTTATAGCAGCTCTTTTTGTGCTGGCAAAGAATTGGAAATCAATCCCCATCAATTGGGGAATAGCTAAACGAATTGTGGTATAGGAAGGTAATGGAATAATATTGTGCTATAATAAATGAGGAGCAGATGGACTTCATAAGAACCTGGAGAGACTTACATGATCTAATGATGAGTGAAGGGAGCAGAACCAGGAGAACATTGCACACAAGCACAGACATATTGCTTCTGTGATGACTAACTTTGATAAACTTGGCTCTTCTCAACAATGCAAGGTTCTAAGACAGCTCCAAAAGACTCAGGATAGAGTTTAAATTCTGGCTCTGTCATTAGTCCCCTGTGTAACTTAGGACCAGTTGCTAAACTTTTCTGTAATTTAATTTCTGTATCTTTAAAATGAAGGGGTTAAACAAGATGATGTCTAAGGTCCTTTGCAACTCTAGATCCTGTGGTTGCTCTTATCCAAGAATGAACATCCTTAACCATTGGGAAAACAACCAGTAGAATCTGATAATTCAATCATTCATGTGCTTTGGCAAGGGGCCAGATTGTGTGTGTGTGTGTCCTTCCGAGAGAGCCAAATTTTCACGGCCAGCTCATGAGAAGTGCTCCAATTGGTCCCACCCCCACTATATGCTAAAATAAACAGGTTGAATTCAACGGCATCTAAGATTCAGTCCTGCTCTGAAGCTATCATTCTAAGGATGAGGTACCATATAAAGGGCCTGTAGTTGGGAAATGGTAGCATCAGGCTTAGTATCTTAGCGATATAGCTATGACTGTGATCATAAACATTTCTAAGATCAGGTTATTATAAAGTACTGTAATAAAAAATACCTTAATAAGATTTTTTGGACTGGAGAAATGCTTTCTCTTCTCAGCTCTACCAAAGACTAGAAATGTGATACAAGAGAAATAACTTCTCCTTAAGCCTTAGTTTCCCAACAAGTAAAATGATTTTTTATGTCTCCCATATCTAATAGATTATGAAAGCAAAGAAGAAAGCCTAGGTTGTATGTGGGAATCAGAAATAGATGGCTCTTTCTGAGACAAGTTAACGTTAACTAAAGAAAACATGAAGCCACCTATCTCTAATTCTATGAGGCGTACAACTTTATACTTACACATGGTCTTCACTTGTACAGGCCTTGGGAAGATTCAAGATTGATTTTTTCAACTACAGAAATTCCACAAGGCCAAACAGAATAATATGAGACTGCTGGAAAAAACGTACAGAGGAAAAAAGAAGACACAAAGAGAAAAGGAAGCAAATATGTTTTGTTTTGTTACTATGTTGTTAAAATGAATTTATAGTTATTAAGCATAATATAAATTATGAAAGTTTACATCTTTGTGCATGAGTTTTTTCTTCTCATATATGAATATTAATTTTTACATTCAGAATAAAAATTCAAATAATTGATAAGCATTCTTCTTATTTGTGTATAACTATATATTCATACATATCTATACATATGCATGTATACATGTACATATTAATAAACATTTATTTGTACATATGTACATGTGATTTGCAGTACTGAAATATCTGCCAAAGCAAACATAAAATATACATCTATTATATACATGTATATATGTCTCCTGGGGCAGAATACTTCCTACCCCCACAAAAAAGCCTAGATTTCCTCTCCAATTTTCCTATTTCTGTCAATGGTACCACAATTCTCCTTGTTTCCTAGGTTCAGATAACAAAAAACCCAAACCAAACCAACCAACAAACAAACAAAAACACCAAAACTGAGCTATGAATGGACATATTGAGGGATATAATGCATATACATTGTGACTTCATTGTTAAAAAGATACCCCTGAAACTAAGTCTAACATTATTGTAAGATCTTCTAATAATCTTTGTCTTCACCTAAGGTCATTTTTTACTCAGATATAATGGGATTTATTTCATCCTCAGTCTCCTCACCTTCTTAGCTGCTTTTGATACCACTGATCCCTGAAACTCTCCATTGAATCATCATTTCAATCACCATTGGAACTCTCCTGCTTCCTACATCCTTGTACTCTCTTTGTTCACCTACCTCTTTGTCTGATGCCCTTTTTCTTTTCCCCCTAGTGACCCCCATTTCTCTTCTTCTTTGCTGATTCTGAGAGTTCTCCAAGTCCTTGTCCCTTTGTTGTTCTCCATCCATGGTTATTCTCTCTAAATTTGTCTATTCCCATGATTTGAATTCTCATCTGCGTGTTGATGATTCCTTCCCTCTACTCCATACACCAAATTGACTGATTAAGCATTATCACTGGAATGCCTATCCTGCAGCCACTTAGACATATTGCTGGCATTTTAATTCAGTGTATCTAAAGCAAAACTCCTCATCATTAATTCCAGATCCACTTCTCAAAAAATAGCAAGAACTAAGACAAAAACCATAAAAAACTCACAATCCCTCATCAAAGCAAAAAAAAAAAAGCAACAGAATGCTCTTTCTACTTTTTCCATTTCTTTCATCAATCATCCTGTTCTTTCTATCCTCCAGTTTTAAAATGTTGGTGTTATATTGAATTTCTCCCTCTCTTTCACACCCTACCCTCATCCAGGTAGTAATTAACTCCTTTTCTGGTCTTTCTTTGTAATATCTCTTGTCTCTAGGATGTATCCCTTCCTATTAATTTCTATTCTGACCACTCCAATTCAGTCCCACATTCCTTGTGCTTTGCCTATTTCAAGGGCCTCATTGAAGTAATTTCCCTTGAAGTAAGCCTTCTCACCATGTTCTATCCTGATTAATAGGACCAGATTAATCTTTCTAAACACTGATTTTGTCATGTTGTCCTTATTCAAGAATGTAAATGGCTAATTTAGATCGTGTCCAAGTTCCTTAGTCTTGTCTCAAAAGCTTTCTGTAAAAAGGTCACATTTTGTCCAAATATATTATTCCTTCCTCCCAGTATTGTTCATCTGTTTGCTCTTCCTTAACTGTCACTTTCTTCTGGTATATGCATTCACTATTGCCTATTCAATAAAGTCCAGACTCCAAGTTTAGCTTTCAAGGATCTCCACAATTCGAGTCCAAGCTTGCTAACCTTATTTTATAACTATAATACTTTAGACTAGTCATTCACTCTAATATCCTATTTTGATTTTTGTTTATATGTGTATAAGACTTATGTCTCCCTGTTATAATATGAACTCCTTGAAAGTGGGGATTATGGACATCCCGCCTTTCCATCTTCCTCAGTAACGAGCACAGCATATGTACTAAGTCACTCAATGAATATTAAGTTAAATTGAATGATATGCATTCCGTTTTTACCTTTACTCATATTTTTAGACCAAATGAAGTATTTTCCCTCCTTTATGCTAATCCCAATATTATATGCCTTTCAAAACCCACTTCAAGATTTATTTCCAAATACCCTTTCTGACCTAGACTTGTCCCACAATAATTTTGTCCTGACTCTCAATTCCAGATTATGTATATTACATTCTCATTATACCTATTTATGTATTGCCTTAGAATTCTTCTCTTCTTGTTTTATTCCTGTACTTCTTTATCTCCCTAGCAAGACACTAAGTACCTCAAGGGAAAGTCTATAGCTGTCCCTCAAATACAGGTACCTAGCCTGTTCTTAATAAATATTTATTGCATGAGTTTTCCCTGGGGACTATAGAATCCAGGAGGGCTGATTTTATAATGAATGGTCATCCACAGTCCAGGGCCATGCTGCCTCTTCACATTATTCCATATTACTCCTTTTCATGCATTCTATGCTGCAGTTATACTACCCTTCTTCTTGCTGTTTCATACCTCCAGGCTTTTGCTCATGAATCCCCATGATTGGCATCTCCTCCTTTTCCCTCTTCACTTTTTGAATCTCTACCCATTTTTTAAACCAGCAGTTCTCAAACTTTTTAGCCTCAGGATCCCTTTATACTCTTCAAAATTGTGGAGGACTCAAAATAGCTTTGGTCTATTTTTGGTTATATGTCTCAATATTTACCATATTAGAAATTAAAACTAACAAACTTAAGCACATAGATTAATTAATTTAAATGACAATAAACCCACTGCATATTAACATAAACATTTTATGAAAATAACTCTATTTTCAAAACAAAGAAAAATTAGTGAGATGAGTGACGTTGTTTTACGTATCATGGCAAATTTCTTTAAAGTCTAGCTTAATAGAAGCTGTGTGTTCAGTCGTTTTAAGTCATCTTTGACCCCAACTGGAGTTTTCTTGGCAAAGATACTCAAGTAGTTTGCATCTCCTTCTCTGGCTCATTTTACAGATAAAGAAACTGAGGCAAACAAGTTTAAATAACTTGTCCAGGGTCACACAGCTAGCAAGTGTCTGAGTCCACATTTGAACTCATAAGTCTTCCTGACTTAGGTACAGTGCTCTAGGCATTGTGCCACCTGCCCCTAATAGAAGATAGCTGAATTCTAATATATGCATCCATAGGGTGTTCCTAAAGTCTGGACATAGGTAAAAATGCATATTTTCAAGAAATGAAATAAATGAAAATTTCAACAATATTTTATTTAATTGGGATATTAACAAATAACATCTTCAATATGATTTCCGTCATTTGTAATGCAAATGTTGATGCGCTTTGCAATATTCATGTGAACTCGATACAATAACTCCACATTGCTGTTAATTTTAGCACATTCACTCCTTATGCATTCAATCAAGTGTGTTGCATCTGGGATTTTCATTGAGTACACCTTCTTTAGCATACACCAGAAAAAGAAGTCAAGGGGGGTAAGGTCTGCTAATATTCCTAATATTTCAAAATATGCATTTTTGCCTATTTGTCCAGACTTCAGGGACATCCTGTATAATAAATATTTTGCAATGTGCATGTTTTTCTGAACTAAAATATATCAAGGAAATCAGGCTTCACACAGTTGGGAAAGGAAGGAGTATGTTAATAGGTAAATGACATCTCAGTAATTTTATGAAAATAGTTTTGACTTGGAGAACCAACTTGGGATCTTCAGGGGTATTCAGATAATACTTTAAGAACTGCTGCTTTAAACCAAATTGAAATGTTACTTTCCCCATTAAGCATTCCCTGATTTAGCTGGCAATTTTATCCCTAGTACACTTGAAATGAATAGATGGTTTGACCAGAAATCAGTCATTCATGAAGTCAAATTGTGCCCCTGGACAAGCCACTTAACTTCTGTCTACCTCAGTTTCCTCACCTGTAAAATGAAGATAGAGTGCCTATACCATAGGGTTATTGTGATAAAATTAGATATTTGTAAAACTCCTTACACATCTTAAAGTGTTACATGAATGCAAGCTATTACTATTGTTTTTGTTATTATTAGTACATATGATATTGTGAATTAGCTATCTCAAGATATGTCTCATCTTGATAATTAGCTCAATTGTTCCATGAAAACAGTACTGACCTTTAGATTCCCCCACCAGTGCCTAGAATAATGCTCTGCATACAGCTGTTCATTAATAAATGTTTGGTGAATGTTGTGGAGTTAATCAGTTCAGTAACAAAGTACACTACGTAACTTACAGTTATGATAGGGGATAAATCCTGATGTCTAGAGGAAAAATATGAAAGTTATTTAAATCTGGGGATACAAACAGAAGGTCACTACTAATCTTATTTAAGAACCAAGAGATTGTACCTCCTCTTCTACCATTCCTTCAAAAAACCATGCTCTTCAGGGTTGGAAGGGAAAGAAACAATTGCTGATCGGAAGTTATATCCCTCTATACTTCCCTGCTTTATTTTCAAATGATGTTTTTTACCCCTTCATTTTTTTTAATCTATTCACTTAACCTTGAAATAAACTAGTAAAGGGAATTCTTTGTTTTTATTAACCACCTTTATTCTACCCACTGTAAATGCATTTTAATACATAATCCCAATGCCTGAAGAAGAGCAGCCAAAGCTGTAGAAACAAAGAATTGTCACTTAAGTCTGCCAAACTACCTTCTGAGATCTAAAAGTTGCCATTTTCACAAGGCATTTGCTGATGCCTTATTTAGGAAGAACATTACACTGTTCTGTAGAACTGAAAAGATAAAGGGGGTGGAGACCAGATGGCAGAGTAAAAGTAGGGACTTGCTTGAGCTCTCCTCCAAACCCCTCTAAATACCTGCAAAAAATGACTATAAACAAGTTCTAGAGCTACGGAACCCACAGAGTGAAACAAATCTCAAGGCCAAGACAACCTGGAAGGCTGACTAGAAGGTTCTATAGTGCCAGCCTGAGAGCTGAGCGCAGTCCAGTGCTGGCTGTGCCAGCACAGACCATCTGGAGCAGGACTCAGGGCACTGAATCACTGGCACCTGAGGTGGTAACCAGACTTCAGGACCCACAAACACCAAAGGCAAAGTAGAAGGTCAGTGGAAAAACTCTGTTGGACCTGGGTGAAAGAAGAGCAGAGTGTGGTCCAGCCCGCACCCCAGGATGGCAGAAGTGGTGGTGGTAGCAGCAGCATGTGACTGCTTCCAGAGCTCCAAGCCCACAAATGGTGGGGGGATCAAGTGGCTGATCAGAAGGAGATTGCAGGGATCTCTTTGCTGGAACTGAGGCAGCATTCTCTTGCTTTGACCTGCTTGGATCTAGGTCACAGTCCTGGGTGGCAGTCCTGTGGTGAGGAGAAGTGCTGGTCTGGCAGAGCTTGTGGCAGCTGTGGAGAGGGAATCCTCCTCAGAGTTCCAAGGCAGAAAAGAACACTTGTGGTCAATCACAGACCAAAGCACAGGCCAGAAGAGGAGTAAACACCTCTCCTTTGATCATATCACCTTAGAAGAACTGAAAATTTACAGGTGCCTACAAGTAGCTTGGGAAAACAGCTGTGCAAAACCCCTGAAACTTGGGACAGAGCACTCTCCACTCTGAAAGCAGAGTCCTATCCAGACAGAGAGCTCAAAAGTCAAGTAATTGGCTGAGAAAATGAGCAAGCAGTGTAAAAAAATCAGACTATAGAATCTTACTTTGGTGACAAAGAAGATCAAAACATACAACCAGAAGAAGACAACAAAGTCAAAGCTCCTACATCCAAAGCCTCCAAGAAAAATATGAATTGGTCTCAGGCCATGGAAGAGATCAAAAAGGAGCTTGAAAATCAAGTAAGAGAAGTAGAGGAAAAATTGAGAAGGGAAATGAAAGTGATGCAAGAAAATCATGAAAAATGAGTCATCAGTTTGATAAGGAGACTCAAAAAATACTGAAGAAAATAACACCTTAAAAAATAGGTTAACCCAAATGGCAAAAGAGGTTCAAAAAGCCAATGAGGATAAGAATGCCTTAAAAAGCAGAATTGGCCAAGTGGAAAAGGAGGTCCAAAAGCTCACTGAAGAAAATAATTCCTTAAAAATTAAAGCAGACCAAATGGAAACTAATGACTTTATGAGAAATCAGGAAATTATAAAACAGAACAAAAGGAATGAAAAAAATAGAAGACAATGTGAGATATCTCATTGGAAAAACAACTGACCTGGAAAACAAATTTAGGAGAAATAATCTAAAAATTATTAGACTACCTTAATGGAGAAAGCCATGATAAAAAAAGAGCCTAGGCATCATCTTTCAAGAAATTATCAAGGAAAACTGCCCTGTTATTCTAGAACCAGAGGGTAAAAGAGAAATTGAAACAATCCACAGATCATCTCTTGAAAAAGGTCCAAAAGAAAAACTCCTAAGAATATTGTAGGCAAATTCCAGAATTCCCAGTTCAAGGAGAAAATATTTGAAGCAAACAGAAAGAAACAATTTGAGTATTATGGAAACACAATGAGGATAACACAAGATTCAGCTGCTTCTACATTAAGGGATGAAAGGGCTTGGAATATGATTTTCTGGAGGTCAAAAGAGCTAGGATTAAAACCAGGAATCACCTACCCATCAAAACTGAGTATAATACTTCAGGGGAAAAATGGACTTTCAATGCAACAGAAGATGTTCAAGCATTCTTGATGAAAAGACCAGAGCTGAACAGAAAATTGAAAATTTGACTATCAAATACAAGAATCAAGAGAAGCATGAAAATGTGAACAACAAAGAGAAATCATAAGGGATTTATTAAAGTTGAACTGTTTACATTCCTACATGGAAAGATGATATTTGTAACTCATGAGACATTTCTCAGTAGTAGGGTAGTTGAAGGGAATATATATCTATACCTATCTATCTATCTAGATAGATATACATAGATATATAGATATAGATAGATAGATATAGATATAGATATGGAGAGACAGAGAGACACAGAGAGAGAGAGAGAGAGACAGAGACAGAGACAGACACACACACACACACACATACAGAGGGGGGTGGAGAGACAGAGAGACAGAGGGTACAGGGTAAGTTGAATTTGAAGTGATGATATCTAAAAAATAAAATTAAGGGGTGAGAGAGGAATACATTGGGAGAAGGAGAAAGGGAGAGATAGAATGGGATAAATTATCTCACATAAAAGAGGCAAGAAAAAGCTGTTACAATGGAGGGGAAGAGGGGGGAGGTAAAAGGGAATGTGTGAACTTTACTGATATCATATTTGGCTTAAGGAGGAAATAACATACATACTCAATTGGAGTATCTTAACCTACAAAAAAGTAGGGGGAAGGAGGTAAGGGAGGGATGTCAGGAGGGAGGGCAGATTTGGGGAGGGTGTAGTCAGAAGCAAGCACTTTTGAAAAGGGACAGGTTTAAAGGAGAAAATTGAATAAATGGGGGGTGGGAATGGATGGAAGGAAATAGTTAGTCTTTCACAAGATGACTATTATGGAAATGTTTTGCATAACTACACATGTATAACCTATATTGAATTGCTTGCCTTCTCAATGAGGGTGGATAGGGAGGGAAGAAGGGAGAGAATCTGGAACTCAAAGTTTTAAAAACAAATGTTAAAAATTGTCTTTATGTGCAACTGGAAAATAAGATATACAGGCAATGGAGTGTAGAAATCTATCTTGCCCGACAAGAAAGTAAGGGGAAAGGGGCTGGGGGGTAGTGATAGAAGTCAGGCAGACTGAGGAAGAGGTAATCATAATGCATGCCATCTTGGGGTTGGGGGGTAGGGGCAAGATGGGGAGAAAATTTGGAACTCAAAATCTGGTGGAAATGAATATTGAAAACTAAAAATAGATAAAGTAGTAAAAATAAAGAACTGAGAAGATTAAAAAAATGGATGATGAAAAGAGAGTGGAATGCACTTACATCCTTGGTGATGGATCTTCTGTTTTTACAACTATAGATCAGACAAGTGAATCTACCCAAATGAAACCTTGTACCCTGGTTGAATTAATACAACTTGGCTACTGTTAAGTACACTCATTCCAGATACTTGGTTCCCCTTGAACCAAGCCTAAATAGTAGAGAATAGTGGTACCCTGTTCTTTTCTTTTGTTCTTCTTAATAGAGGGAGATATTCTTCTCTGACATTAGATAGAAGACTTAAGGTATGTATATTGTTTAATTATTATTAGTCATAGGATCATTTAAGGGTGTATGTATGTATGTGTGTGTGTGTGTGGGAGAGAGAGAGAGAGAGAGAGAGAGAGAGAGAGAGAGAGAGAGCTGGCATATGGAAAGAAAATCTATCTTGTTTCTCACTTGATCCCAAAAGGAGGGCAGGACTAGAAGAAATGAGTGCAAGTGGAAGAAGGTAGAATTCAACTTTTAAACTTGATATAAAGACAAACTTCCTAACAATTTTAAGTATCCAAAAGTGATCTAGGCTTGGATTCCTCCTCACTAGACATCATCAAGTGGATTTTTTTATATTTCTCCCAATCTATTACAACAAATAATTATTATGTGCAAAGACACCATTTTAATGATACAAAAATGAAAGATAACATAGCCCTTTTCCTTAAAAACTTACAATCAGCTGGGTATGGGGGTAGGATACAATATGTATGAAGATAAGGTAGAATGTCATAGAGGTCTGAAAGTTAATACAGCTAGGTATAGATTAGTCTGAATGATGAATCCTGTGAAGTGGTCATATATACTCTTTTTAAGAGTATTTTATTTTCAATTCATGGAACAAAACAAAAATTTTCATAACAGTACAATAAGAAAGGTGATTGCACATGAAACTGCAAACCTACCATGTAAAACTTGCTAATCCCTCCAAATCTACAAGAAACTTATCATGTAAATTTTTCCTCTTTTTATTCTTCCCTCCCAGATATGGCTATCATCAGACACAAATAAGTATATGTATGTGAAATTATTCTCTATATACGTCTATTTACTAGTTTTTTTCTCAGGGTGCAGATAACATCTTTCTTCATATGTTCTTTTTTTAATTTCTATATTTGTAATTGTCAAAATGATTAAGTCACTCAAAGTTGTTCTTAAAATAATATTGGTGTTACTATATACAATGTTCTTCTCATTCTACCCACTTTGCTCTTCGTCATTTCATGCAAGTCTTTCCATGCCCTTCTAAGTTCATCAGGCTCATATTTCTTATAGCACAGTAGTATTCCATCACAACCATACACCACAACTTGTTCACCCATACTCCAATTGATGGGGATCCCTACAATTTCCAGTTTTTTGCTCCCACAAAGAGAGCTGCTATAGACATTCCTTCACATTCAAAGTTATAATTACTATTTGTGAATTTCCCTCCATCCTATTTTTACTATTTTCTTTCTCAGCCTCTCTTTTTACCCTATCCCTGTAACCATATCTTCTCCCGCACCCTACCAATCCCCCCATATTTTCCTTTCATCCTCCCAAATCCAAGTCCATACACCCCTCTCTCCCTCCAGATTTGTCACATCTCTACATGTTCAGAAGACTCTACACCCTTAGAGATGAACATGTTGTTTCCACCAAGATGAGAGTAAGGTTCCAAAATTACCAGCCCTCCACCCCCACCTGCTTCCTCTGTATTAGTTCTACATTTCATGCCTCATATTTATAATATAATTGCTCCCTTTTACCTTTTCCTATCCAATTTTCTTTTCTAGGATCTCCCCCATCATACACAACTCAGCCCCAACCTTTCTTCCAAGATATCTTAGTAATGGTGACATTTTTAAGAATACTGACATTTTCAAATACATACATACATACATACATACATACATATATATATATGTATATATGTATATATGTATGTGTAAACAGCTTGACCTTAAGAAATTTGTTTGACTACTTATTAGAAGCATTGTAGATGTAATTCCTGCTTATGGATTGGATTAGATGGCTGATGTTAGTTCTGAGATCCTGTGATGCTGTGATAAATGTGAACATACAGAGGAAACAATGTGGGAAAAGTGCAAAGACATTCAGATTTTTTGGAATCAAGAAAATGAACACTTAGTTTGTTGACTTGGCACGTGCAATATTTTGGAGGCTCCTCTTTTAGTATGATTTACAGCAATAAGATTTATATGGAGACTGGAGATGTAGCTTTCCTCTCTCCTCCTTTTAAACAGGCCAAGAGAGGGCTCATTGTTGACTCTTTGATCAGCAGATACTGATTGCTTTAATGACAACACTATTTTAGAAAACATTTTAAACACATTACGCAGCAGATTATTCTATTTTTCTAATGGAGCTGTCCTTGAAGAACCATTATGCGATTCTTTTCAAATGTTTAATAAAGAACAGGATTATAATGATCATGTTTGAGAATAGATTTTATGTGGCTGGGAATTGCTGTGTAGTAATCCTCCATTAAGCCATCAGGATGCTAAAATATATTTTTTAGGGAAGTAGAGATGAGGGCTTCATTATATTATAATAATTAGCATTCCCTTTGAGGCTACATGGAAATACATTTTTCAAAAGAAGTGACCTTCCTCCTCATCATCATTAAAGGGTTCTTGTTTATTATTCACCTCTGCTTGGCACTGTGACAAGCAAACTGAGTAGAAGCCAATTGCCAGCCTTCATAAGCTTCCATTGTTAAACAGATAACACTGATACAACAGACCCTTGGGAAGTTACTGTGGAACTCAGTGAGTTGTATGAATAAATTTTAAAAACTGCTTACACTGTCTATATTAATGTGAACAACATTCGAAAACATTCAACCAGCAAATTTGAACTCATCATCTTGCATCTAGCCATATAAATGTAGGCAGATTGCTCAATGCATAGGCAAGACTTGCCATAACCATCCATATCGAACAAAAGATCAAAGGACCGAAAATTGAGTTCTATAAGGTTGACAAAAATCATCTAGTACAATACTGTGTTTTTAGAGGAGACAAAAGTAAGACCCAGAAAAGAAAGTGATTTCTAATTCAGAGTTATGTAGTAGATTTGGAATCTAGAGGAACTGGGTTCAGATCCTGACTGAGACACTTGTTAGCTATGTGACCCTAGGTAAGTCAATTAAACCTATTGAAAAAAATATATATCTATATCTGTGTGTATGTATATATGTGTACATATATACATATACGTATCTATATATATGTATGTATATATGTACCTATGTGTATATATGTTTGTATATGTGTGTGAGAGCCTTTTTTAAAAATTCTGATACTCAAGGCAGTGTGCCATTGATGGATAGAGAGCTTGCCTTAGAGTAAGGTAGACCTAGGTTCAAATTATGCCTCTGACATCTACTAGCTCAATGACCCTGGGCAAATCATTCAATCTTTAAGTTCTCCTAAGCAAACAAAGGGCTTCTGTTTTTGGGGGGTGAGTGAGTGGGGGAGGTTACTGATTATGGGGTTGTGAAAGATATGCAAAAAGGAGCATCAATAAAGTATATTCTTATATACAAAGAAGAAAAAGGAATTACAGAAGGAAACAAAGAAATTGAGTAAATTTGTTATTATCTTGTCAAATTCATTATACATATATACTTCTTAAAAATAAACTGAATGTAACAGAAGTTCAGTTTCTTAACCTTCTTTCTTATTGTTTTTTGTTTATTGAGGTAGAGAGAATCTAACAAATCAGTGAGAAGGGCGTGCAGTGCATGCTGGGGCGACGGTCATTACAAAGGTACAGAGATGAAAAATAGAATGCCATGTAAAGGTCATATTGAGTGGACCACAGAGTTGATGGAGGGAAGTACTATGTAATAAAGCTATACAGGTAGTTTGGTGCAAGGTTGTGAATGGCTTTAAATTCCAGCAGAGAAGTTTTTATTTGCTCTTCGAGTCAATAGGAGCCACTGGAGTGTTTACTGATTATGGAAGTGTCATGTCTAGACCTGGGTTTTAGGCATATGAGTGCAGAATGAATAGAAATGAAGAGAGACTTGAGGCAGGAAGGCCAACTGGGAGATCATTAGGCAACAAGTGATGAAGACCTGACTGTGAGTGAGGAGATAGATATGAGAGATGTGAAGTAGTGACAAAGTTTGGCAACTGATTGAATATGTGGGATGAGAGAGAGTGAGCAGTCGAAGATGATCCTGTAAATGGAGTGATGACAGTATCTTTGACACTAATAGGAAAGTTTGGAAACTAGGTTTGAGAGCAGAGCTCATGGATTCTGTTTTGGACATGTTGAGTTTGAAATGCCTATGGGACATCCGGATGTAAATATCCAATAGGTAGTTAGTGATGTTGGGAGCTCAGGAGAGAGACAAGGATTAGATTTATATAAATGGGCATCGACCTCAGAGATAATAATTAAATCCATAGGAGCTAATACAAACTAGATATAGTATCCCAGTCTTCTGGCATAGAATTTAGGCTCACTAACTATAATTTGGTCAGCTAAGTGGTACAGTAGATAGAGTGCCAGGCCTAAAGTCAGGAAGACTCATCTTCCTGAGTTCAAATCTGGCTTTAGACACTTACTATGTGAACCTGGGCAAGTCACTTAACCCTGTATACCTCAGTTCCTCATCTCTAAAATGAGCTAGAGAAGGAAATGGCAAACTGCTCCAGTATCTTTGCAAAGAAACCCCAAATAGGGTCATAAAAGTTGAACATGACTGAAACAACTGAAAAAAACTATAATTTAGCTCTTCTGGTGTTGGGGTGTGGGGAATAGATGACAGTAAAGTAAACTAAAGAAACACTTTAAGAACGCAACGTTGCTTTGAAAAATAAAAGATATGTAGTACAAGGAATGCAGTGAAACATGATTCTCATCCATTATAATGAGTGATAAGTTACTGGGAAAAATAAGTTATAGCAACAGGGAGACTGTTCAGACAAAGAGACACCCAAAAAGATGAAATGGGGTGGTCTTCCCAAAGAAAGACTTGGAGTCATACTCAAAATTGAAAACCATAGTCATGAATAGCAGGGAGATCTGCAATTGGGCCTTGCTAGAGTAAAGCCAAGAATCATAATAGTTATTAGGATGATGATGATAATAATAGCTAACATGTATGTAACACTTTAAAATTTTCAAAGCATATTAACATACGTTAACTCATTTGATTTTTATTACGATTCTCTGAGGTGGGTGCTTATTAGTGCTATTAATATTCATTTTATTGATGAAGACACTAAAACATAGAGAGGTTAAAGTGACTTGCCCAAGGTCACACAACTTTTCAATGTCTAAAGAAGATTTCAAATTCTGTCCTTCTCGATTGCATGGACCACACTGTCTACTGTGATGCCACTGATGATGACGATGATGTCATGTCAATAAGCTAGTGCTTTAAGTTTACTTAATGGTTTTATGGATGTGCATTGTGAACTTTTGCTTGTACATGGGTCTTCACTGATGTTCCCTATGTCTCAGTAGTAATTACTACTAGAAGCAGCAGCATTCAGGAAAAGGACAGTAATTTCTAACATAAAGTAGGTAACGCGCTCTATCCTATAAAGAATATAGCTTTGAAATTACCATCTTTGGCTTTGTCATAAGTATTTCATCTCTGTTTCCCAGAAGGATCTGGCAACGGTGATGATATGTGCTCCAAGAGAAGCATCATAATAGAAATCCTATGTTTGTTATGGAAATGTGGTAGTGTATGTTTTTCAGGAGGAGAAGAGGTAAAGAGCAGAATGTCCATAAGCAGAGAGTGAATTTGTAAAGAACAGGGATGAAGAGAGCAAGGAAAAAGGCATGGAATCATTGTTTTACATGATCTCTAGAATTTTGAGTTCTGGCTTGGATTACTCTCAAACTCTTTAGAATTCCTGAAGCTTTGAGGTTGACTCTAGGCTTTATGAAAAAGCTGACTGAATTATACATATTTTATCCCACACATGGTCTCTTTTGTGAAAATAGAAACAGCATAGTACTGTATAGTAAAAAAGCACTTGTTTTTGCTACTGACTAACTTTGATTTGGGGCAAATTATAGAATCCAAGTCAGCTATCAAGTTCCCTTCTTAGTCTTCTCTATTCCATCCAGGCTGTAGATTCCCAGTTACTTCAACAATTCTTATATAGCTTGGGTTCCAGTCTCTTCTCCATACACTCTTTTTATTCATCTTTCTCAGAATCCATCATTTCAAATGTCAGTAAAATATTAGTTTTTCCATTGGATCTTTAATGATGCCCCCTAGCTATTGTATTCCTTCCAAAATCACCTTATATCTGTTGAATATATCCTACATATGTGCATAATCTATGCTGGGTATGTCTACATATGTACATATTGTCTCCCCTAGCTAGATCATATTATAGAATCCATTAGGACCTGAGCTGTTTTTACTGTTGCCTTGTACCATCAGCACCTAGCACAATGCCTAGAACACAACAGTTGTTTAATAAATGCTTATTGATTGATTGATATGTTCTAGTTTATCAATGTTTGTGACAAAATGTGGCATCCAGAATTGAGCTCAGGTGTGGTTTGACTAGAACAGAGCACAGAACCAACATCGTCTTCTTTGATCTGGAGACTTTGTTTTTACTGAATGGAATTGGATTGCATAAATTCTTTTAAATATCACCTTATACTGCCAACTTATATCAAGCTTATAGTTCACTAACTCATCAAGGTCTTTTTCCATATAACTTGTTTTCCAGTCATGAGGTCTCCCTTATCCTAAACTTGTGAAATTGATTTTTTAAACCCAAGTTCAGCACTTTATATTTGTTCCTATTACATTTTATTTTTTTAAGCTTCAACTCCTATTCCATCCAGTATCTTTTTGGAAGGCATGTAACATTTCAATTTCCTCATCTAGCAAATGAAGGGGCTGAAGTAAATGACTCCTAAAGTTTGTTCCTTTTCTCACCTTTTGTGTTCCAATGGTATTGATTAAATAAAAGATCATTAATTAATTCATTCATCAATTGGTAAATATGTGTAAGGTGCCTAACCTATGGCCAGTTTTTCAGCATTATTTTTCCCTCCCCCCTACCCACTTTCTTTACCTCAGAATTTTCAGGAGGCCTTCAGCTCTGGGAGGATGGGCCCTTATCGGAGCATAGGGATGTGTAGTCTTCCTGCCTGTTCTGCTTCTATCAAGTCTCACAGCTAACACAGGAAATAATATCATTGGCCATGGCCTCTTCAAATAGGAACAATAATGATACATATCTGGTTCATGACCTTATTTGTTTTTCATCTCAGAGAAAAAAGAAACTACCTTGTTGTTCATTGTGATTGAAAACGAGCTAACAAGTTCAGCCAGTTGTGTGTGTGTGCTGCATTCTCAAAGTTTCTGTCTAGCCTGAGTAATTGGACAATTTAGCCCGACACTTTTGGCTGATGCATTCTTTGTAGAGTGTTTTTCTCTACCTAACCTGGGAGCTCCTTGGTTATGAAAATCCCAGATTGCATGCCATTTTTGTTTTTAAGGGAAGATAGTACATACTTGCTATTCCTCTGACTTACAACATTCCTCATGTTTTATCATTCATGTAGGAGCCCTGTCGTTTGTCTTCAAAAGTCCTTTTGTAATCCCAGAGATGAAGCCCAATTTCCTTCACAGATCAGTGGCTACTTTGTCTTAGTACCTGGCATAATGAAGATCTCATTTATGTACAACTTAAGAATTGTTGATTCACACAGATGGCAGAAATAGTGTTTCTGAAGGTAGAGGACTTCACAGAACCACAGGCATTAGCATGCCAAAATGAAGAAAAGGAGGTTATAATGAAGGCTGGAATCCTTCTACCAAATTGGGTGAGCAAATTCTTGTAGTGGAGTGCTACTTAAGTAGAGTTTCCAGGGTGGGCTGGCCTAGACAAGCATGTAATCTCAACAGGACAAAACAGAGTGTTATGCTTTGGTGTGAGAGAACCTTCATTTGAATTCCAATTTGACCACTAACTACTTGTTTGACCTTAGACAAATCAGCCCAGTGCTTAATACAGGTCCTGGCACACAGTAGGTACTTAATAAATGTTTATTGAATTGAATTGAATCTTGCTGGACCTCAGTTTTTTTATCTGTAAAATGAAAGATTTGGAACCTGGGGTCTCTTTCAATGTTCAATCTATGACCTTATGATCTTATTGTCCCATTATCCCTCATGTTAAACCCAAAAATGTGTTTCAGAAATTGTTATGAACTCTTCCTAGTGCCCTAGGAAACATCATCTTTGAGTCATTCATTATTAATTCATTATTAAGCACCTGCTGTATTATAGTTCCTGTGCCAGATATTGGACATACAAAGACAAAAATGAATTGGTCTCTGGTCTGTAAGAATTTCTTTTGGGAGAAGTTGCAGTGGTGGTAGTTGAGAGTGGGGAGAGATGGTATAGTATGTACACAAATAAATTAATGCCAATATATTGTCATTATAAAGAGAAAAATATTGGAAGGGGAGGGCACTAACAACTGATAGCATCCTATCAGAGGGTGCACTTGAGCTGAGCCTTGAAGGCAGCCAGGGATTCAAAGAGGAGAAGGTGAGAAAAGAATTTATTCTAGGAATGAAGGATAGTGAGTATGAAGACAGAGAGGTAGAAGATTTATGGGGAGCAGCAAGTTTGCTTAGAATATAAAGAACATGAAGGAAAGTTCTGTCTCCCTTTCTAGAGTTGAAACCAGTAGTAAGTGGATACAAAGTCAGAGGCTCTGATAATTAGGATAATAAGATATATAAGATCATAGACTGGATATTGAATGGAACCTTACATTTCAGTCCCTTCATTTGACATATAAAGAAACTGAGGCCCCCCAAAGTTGACATCCACCCCAACTCTTTCATTTTATGGATATAGAAATGGCTTAAAAAAGTGGTCACATGCCCAAAGTTTTACAGTTTGATGAAGAAACAAGATTAAAACCCAAATGTTTTCACTCCAAATCACCTGCTCATTCCATTATACCTTAGCTTCTTTTTGTTGTTGTTCAGTCCTGTCTGACTCTGTGACCTGTGGACTGTAGCATGTCAGTCCTGTCCACGGGTCAATACTGCCCAAGGTCAAACAGGTAGTTAGTGGCAGAGCTAGAATTCAAAGCCACCATAGCCGCAGTGAGCAACAGTTAACCCACCAAGAAAATGATTCACTCATGGTTCAGGAGATTGGGATAGAGATTGTCTTAAGTAAATACCTTGTACCTTTACTTTGTCTCCATGCCCAGCCATCACCCAACTTCAACCCTTCATCACCTCTCACCTGCACCATGGCAATATCCTCCTCATCAGTCATCCTACATTGATGCATTCTCCCCCCTCTCCCCTCTGCTTCATATATTTGCCAAAATAACCATTCTATGCATAGGTTGAACTATACCTCAAAATGCCATTTTCTTTTTTAAAGGAAGATATTACATACTTGCTGTTCCTCTGACTTACAGCATTCCTCAAGTTTTATCCTTCACTTAGTAGCCCTGTCATTTGTCTTCAAAAGTCCTTTTGCAATCCCAGAGACGAAGTCTAATTCCCTTCACAGACCAGTGGCTACTTGGTTTTAGCACCTTGCATATTGAAGATCTCATTCACATACTGCTTAAGAATTATTTATTCACACAGATGGCAGAAATAGAGGCATTTCAAACCCCAAAATCTTTAATAGATCCCTATTGCCTTTAGAATAAAATACTAGTTCTATAAGTACAGTGGGAGTGGGGACCTGCAGTGACAATGGATTTAAATCTGGAACTCTGAGCATAGGTTAGATTGGCCAAGGGTGAATGAAAGAGAAGGAGCTGGCTCAGATCTCTTCATGTTTCTTTGAGCCCTGATACCCCTGGCAGCTTAAATTAACTAGAGCTAATTTACCTGTGAGGTAAACCTTAGTCAATAGAAGGATTTAGTATTGAAGAGTTTAGAGGTGGAGGCGACCTTAGTGATCATCTACCCCAGCTCTTTCATTTTATGGATATAGGAATGGCTTTAAAAAGTGGTCACTTGTCCAGGGTTTTACATTTGATGAAGAAACAAGATTAAAACCCAAATGATCTCACTCCAAATCATCTGCTCAGTCCATTACACCTTAGCTCCTTTGTGTTGTTATTCAGTCCTGTCTGACTCTTTCTGACCTGTGGACTATAGTATGTCAATACTGTCCATGGGGTTTTCTTGGCAAAGATATTGGGGTGGTTTGCCATTTCCTTCTCCAGTGGATTAAGGCAAGCAGAGGTTAAGTGATTTGCCCAGGGTCACACCGCTAGTATGTGTCTGAGGCCACATTTGAACTCAAGTCTTCCCGAGTCTAGGTCTAGTGCTCTATCCACTGAGCCACCTAGCTGCCTGTTATCTACCTCCCACTCCTCACCCCAGATAGTGAAAGAAGTAAAGTCCTGACTTTTGCTGTGTTTGGCACCCTTGGAATATTCATGGTGATAGTATCATTAATATGAATTTGAAGACTGATTCAAGTAGCAGAAAATCCAAGCATCTAAAAGGAAGCAATAAGTTTAGAGCAACATTGTAAATAGGCACAGCAAATTTACTAGTAAAGATATTTAACCATTTATCCTTTTCCCTAGGAGGTACATAGGTTTTAAAATAAATGAAATCAGCATTTTTTATGACTTGTCTAGCATAAATCATTATACTTTCTGTGCAAGTACCTATTTGCAAATGGCATTTATAGTACATTAAATCAAAATCAACAGGGAAAAAGGAATAAAATCTATTCCATACCATACTCCAAAAAAGCATAAAAAATTTTCTAAATTTAACTAGGTTAATTTTAGTCTAGGAAAAAAAAATCCCAAGCCCCAAATTTATTTTTGGTTGAGTAACAGAGCTTTTCTTAATGTCTGCTGTGGCTATCTGGGCAAAATTAGAAACTGAGGACCCACAGTAGATCACCGGATTCCAAACTGAGGGACATCTAGGTAGCAGATACCAAATCTGTTACATGCCTGATATTAGGGATACATTGTTAGGAAAACTCAGTATGAAGTTTGGGGCAACTTAAAGATAGGTGTGGAGAGCTGGAGGAGATGACTCTGAGAGCAAACTCAATTTTATCTGTTATCATAATATCATAGCAATTCACATTTCTATTTGAGTTTCACTCCACTCTTGCCTATGTACTAAGGAGGCTGCACATTGTTCTTACCTATTATTATGTTTGAGAAGAATACTTAATTTTTTTCATTTAGAAAACAACATGTTATAGTAGAGTGGAAAGAACATTGGGCCTGGAGGTCGCAGACCCGTGTTTGAATTCTGCCTGTCACTTATTAACTTTGTGATTCCAGACAAGGCAAGTTATCTCTCAGAGTCTTGGCTTTCTCACCTGGAGTAATTATGTTGTGCTACTTATTTTATGCATGAATTGTAAAGAAAAGAATTTTTAGGCCTTTGATTCCTATACACATATAAGTTGTTACTCATAAATATGATGCATTATAATTGAAGAAGCAGGGACTTTTTGGAGGCAGCTAGATGGCACCAATGGGTAGGGGTACTGAGAGTTAGGAAGACCTGAGTTCAAATCCTGCCTCAGATGCTAATTGTTTAACCCTTGTCAAGTCACAGAAATTTAGCCTCAGTTTTCCTCATTTTTAAAATTGGGAATAATATCACTGGCTTGTTGTGAAGAACAAATGAGTAAATATATATATATATATATATATATAAACATATATATGTACCTGTATATTTATAAACATACACATATATATGCATATATATGTACCATTTTTTGTAAATCATAAAGCACTATATGAATATTATTATTATTATTATTGACTAACTCTTAAATAGCATAAAACATGGTGGCATATATGAGTGCTTTTCATGACATAGAGGACAGAAAACTGGCTCAGAGCAAAGAAGACATAAGTTCAAGTATTGCCTTTAGCATATATTGGAAGTGGCAACCTGAACAAGGCATTTAAACCTCCTCGGTATTCTAAGCAACTTTCTAAGACTCCATGTTGCAGACAAGGTTCCAACCTCTTTTGGCAGAGGAAATTTCCTCATCTGGGAATTCTCTATGCCAATGAAATCACCCATCTAGTCTCTATTTCTTGATTTTCTGAGTCTTCTAAGCCCATTTGATTGCATTTTAAAAATTCCATTCCATCATTTTATTCTTCCTTCTTGTACTGTGCTGAAACTTTCAATCCTTATGTTAAGAAATGATTGATCATATCTGAATACAGCACATTTTAGGCCAATAATAAAATGTCCACATGGAAGAATGTCACTAAAATATCCAAATCCTTTGACCTAGAGATTCCATTACTAGGCACATACCTCCAGGAGAAAAAGGAAGATTATATATATTTTGCTATTTTGTTTCCAGATTGTTTTATATACACATACATGTCTCTGTATAAATATAATATATATGTATATACCAAAATATTTACACCAGCACTTTTTACAGTAGCAAAACTGCTACAATCTGGAAATAACTTCCCACAGATTGGGAAATGGCTAAACAAGTTGTAAATTAATATAATGGAATATTACCATGCTGTAATAATACTGACTGTTGAATACATGAGAAGACTAATGTGAACTGATGCAAAGTGAAGTAAATGAAGAACCAGGAAAACAATATACATAATTACTATAGCAATATAAATGGAGAGGCAACCAAAACAAAACAATGGAAACTAAATACTATGAAATTTTAGTGATCAAACTTTGTTCCAAAGAAGAGATATAAGAAGGTACTTCTTATTAGCTTTCTGTAAAGCTATAGGATTTTTTAAGTAAATCAGTTTTTTTTTTAAATTCTTTAACCCCATCTCCTTTTAAAATTCTTTTTTATAAGGGATTGCTCTCTGTGATAAGATTGGGAGAGGGATACATTGGAAAATGTAAGTCACATGAAAGCAAAACTTAACAGTATAAATTTATGGTTTGTTTTGAATAGTGTTAGAATGCTGTCATACAGTAATAGACTCAGAACTAGAAGATGCTTCAGTGGTCAGTGAGTCCTGATTACGGATTCCCTATGGAGATGGGGCTGGATGATCATTTGTGTGGAAGATATAGTCGTTGTTCACTCATTTTCAGTTGTGTCTGATGCTCCACGACCCCATTTTGGGTTTCCTTGGCAAAGAGACTGGATATTTTGCTATTTCATTATCATCATCATCATCATCATCATCATCATCATCCTCATCCTCATCCAAACATACTTTGCCATTTCCTTCTCCAGCTCATTTGACAGGTGAGGAACTGAGGCAAACAGGGTTAAGTGACTTGTTCAGGGTCATATAGCTAGTAAGTATCTGAGGCCACATTTGAAATCAAAATCATGTTATAGAGGAATCTCCAATCATCTTTGACTTGATGACTTCTGGGAACTGAATGGACTTGAATGCTAGAAGGGAATCTTCCCTCCCCTCCACCAAAAGCTGCTAATGACTGTCTTGGGACAGACTGGTTCTTGATAGGGAGGGAAAAGGGGCAAATTTTTCCTTAATATCAAATCTACTCTTAGCTTTGCTCTATTTTCAGAACCTTTCACACAATGAAAAGAGTGAAAAGCTCATGTTGGCCATGAAGGTGCCCCAAGGTGTTTCCTCCCTCAATATCTGTTCCAATCAATATCTCTTGGGAGGAGTTTGATACCCTGAAAAGAAATCAGATACCCTTAGTCTTTCCCTCAACGTATCAGTGGGCACATCCACAATTTTCATAGTGAGATACTTTCAAAAATCCCAAAGAAAGACTCAGTTCCCTAAAAGCTTAACAAGTTGATCAAGAAACTATCATCCATTTTCTGCTTCTATACTGGGCATGTGTAGCACATGTGTATGAAAATAATCACTTTTGTTTCTTTCCAGTTACTCTTGCCCAAATGCTCTCTAGCATCTCTCTCCTCTGGCTCATAGATATTTTCATAGGAAAAATTGTGTCTTCTTGATATCCAATTCAACTCCATTGCCATGTTCTATAATGTACTCTTTTTGAATTGTCTTTTCATTTTTATATCCTAATTGTGAGTCATATTCTACTAAATGTTTGCCATTACTATAAAGTAAACTTTAACTTCTTGCATCACGTTCTCTAGGCCATTGGGTTAAACCATGTTTTAAGCTTTTGTGAATAGACTTCTAATGCCATGATTCCTACTCCATCTATATCATGGTAGCTCCCAAACACCCCCCTCCTTTTTTTTAAACGTGCCCGTGGAATTACCTAACGAATTCAAGAAACCCCAATGTATGAAATACTGTACAAATGCCCAGAATTAACATTAATTTGTTCGTTGTGTCTATATGACATGCCTTAAGTTTGGAGGCTAGTTAAAGAGGGTTTACAGTTATGTCATGGATTTAAGGTATAGATAGACTTAATGATACTTTTTAATCTGTTTCCTACCCTTGCTATGTGTGAACCATGGGGCCCTCTAAAATCTCATGGTATAAAATCTATGTAGATAATTTTCAAGTGAGAGGGAGTTCACCCTTATTTTGGGGTTTATGTGAGTTTTTAGTTTTCGTTTGCTATTCCTTTAATGTAATATAATGCCAGACAAATAAAAACATATGTGTGTGTATATTTTTTTTTATTGCACACCTACCACACATCAGGCCTTGTACTAGGTAGGCCCTGGGGATACCAAAACAATCAAAAGAAAAGAAACAGTCTATGTCCTCAAGGAATTTACATTCAAATTTGAAATAATAATATGTGCACACATTAGCAAATATAATGTATATCTAAATTTATATATATTTACTAAAAATATATGAAATATATATCACTTTGGCTAATATGTACAAATAATACACATAGACACAAAGTGAATTGAGATGGGAGAATATGAGCAATTAAAAGGGATCACAGTGGTCCTCATGTAGTCCACATATAGTATGCATGTGATACACAGCACTTGAGCTGAGTCTTGCAGTAATCTAGGGAATATATAAGGCAGAAGTGAGGAGGGGAGGCATTCTAGTGATGGAATTTTCAACCCCTGAAAAGACCCGCAATTGGAGATGAGAAGCAAGTAAGCCATTTTGACTTGTGTGATAAAGAGAGGAATATGCAAAAAAAAAAAATACTCAAACAGGGAAATAAGCTCAAACCATATTGTGAAGGATTTCCAATGTTAAACAAAGGGCTTTCCTAAAGACAAGACAGAACCAATGGGAACTCATGAGCAGAAGGAGCCACATGATCAAGTCTGTACTTTAGGAGCATTACTTTTGCTTCTATTTACACATTGGATTAGAATGGAGAAAAGATTGAAGGGATGGAGACTAATTAAAAAGCTACTTTGGTAGTTCAGGTGAGAGACAACAAGACCATGACCTGGGTGGTAGCTGTGTAAGGGAAAATAAGGGGATGTATGTGAGAGATACTGTGAGGGCAGAATTAACAAGACTTATCAACTGATTGGATATGGGGCAGAACAAAGGTGAGAGTTGAGGGTTACTCTGAAGATGTGAACTTGAGTGAATGAAAGTACAGTGGTAACTTCCATGGATTTGGAGGAAAGTATATTGAGTTCTGCGTTGGACATGTTGAGTTTGAGATGCTTACAGACTATCCAGTTTTAAATGTCCATTGGATATCGGTGATGTGGGACTTGTGCTCAGGAGAGGAGATGTGGTGGGGTTAGGATCAAGTGCACATTAACATTTTTCCTATGATTGTTATTTTGTGATCTTCCACCAGACTGTAAACTTAAGTTCAAGGACCTCATTTTATGCTTCCCCTGTAGCACCCTAG
The DNA here is from genome assembly GCF_011100635.1 of Trichosurus vulpecula. Taxonomy (NCBI): domain Eukaryota; kingdom Metazoa; phylum Chordata; class Mammalia; order Diprotodontia; family Phalangeridae; genus Trichosurus; species Trichosurus vulpecula. Next base: position 367,902,486 of record NC_050576.1, read on the forward strand.
TGAATGGTCCATAAGAGATGATCAGTTAATACTTTCTAACTTGCCCTGACTATTCTGAGAAATCATTATGTGATATAAATTTGGAGTTGAAATATAACTTCTCTGTGAGTAGTCATTTGTCTGTATATGTGTGTGTGTATGTGTGTGTGTGTGTGTGTGTTTGTATTCCTTTCCACCCTCCCATATTCTCCAAATCTACTTGGAAGCCTGATAAACAAACAAAATGGTAGAATGGCATCTTCCTCATCTCTTCATCATTAATGAATAAATCGCTACAACCAGGTCTTAGCTGTCCCCATTCACAAGTGAAGAGCTTATGTATAGCATAAGCAACCATGACAGTGAAGAAGTACTATACAGGGAGTGGATCAGAAAGGTAATGGAGATAGACAATTGAAGGCTTAGATAAATTCAGGAAAGAAACATGGTGTTGTCTTCCCTCATTTTTTTTCTTGGAAAAAAAAGGAAAAAAAGTTTTTCCTAAGTTTTTCATCTCTACCTTTACATTTCTAAAGATGACAAATATGACAAAACAAATTATACAAATTATATTTTAGTGATTCTAAACAAAATAGACTGGTTATTTAGATCTGTTAAAATAATGTTAAAATGAGTGTACCTATGTTTCTTTATGTGTATTCTTTCTGAGGATGGAGAGAGTTAAGGAGGGATGACTTTCCTTTCCTCTAGCATCCCCAATTTTGCTAACTGCAGTATTTAACATGTCTAAAATGGCATATTTTCCAAATCCATGTTAGCATTTTTCAGAAAAAGAAATCTTACTGTCTACACAGAATCTCAGTTGTTGGGGACCTCAGAGGCATCTAGACCAACTCACATCTGAATGGGAATACCCTTCAAAATCAATCAAGCACCATTTATTAGGCATTTATTAAAGTGTTAGGCACTATGCTAAACATTGGAGATGCAAAGAAAGGCAAAATCATGGTCCCTGCTTTCAAGGAACTACTCTTCTAAGGAGGAAGACAATATGCAAATCATGATGCACATATAAGCTCCATATAGTATAAATAGAAGGTAAACTCAGAAAGAAGGCACCTGCAGGAGTTGTGGAAGGGGTTGATGGGAGGGTCCAGGAAAGGCCTCTTGTAGAAGGTAAGATGTGAGTTGACTCTTGAAGAAAACCAGGAAAGCCAAGAGGTAGAAGTAAGGAAGTAGAGCATTCTAGTCCATTCTAGCACAACCAGTGGACAAAAAAAAATATGGAGTTGGGAGATAGAGTATCTTATGTGACAAGCAAGAAGTAGGTGGTGGAACTGGAATCTAGACTATGTGGGAGTGAACTATAAGAGTCCTAGAAAGATAGAAAGGGGCCAAGTTATTAAAAGCTTTACATACTATGAAAAGCTTTTGAAAGGCATAGAATCCTAAATGAGTTGATCATCTGGCTTATATTCAAAGAATTTCAGTCAGAGGGAACAGATCACTTTCTAAGGCAATCCAGTCCACTTGGGATATTTCAAATCTGCCTCCTTTTGATTTCCACCATGGCTCCTAGTTCCACCCCTTTAGGGACAAACAAAACGGATGTGATATTTCTTCCATTTGACAGCTTTTCATATACTTGAACACAGCCGTCTCATACTCTATAAGTCATACTTATTATCACTCCGGCAACACAATCACCTTGAGCCTTTCCATTTGATTCTGGAAAGGGATATTTCAACACTATGAGCCACACTATCCATCTCCATCTAGGCTTGGTTCAAGTTGCTCCCAGTATTCAGAATGAGTCTGGTTAGCAGCAGCTGAGTTGTATCACCAAACTAGAGTACAAGGTATCCTTGTTGGGTCCTTGGTCTGATCGATTACTTTAAAAGAGAAATGTCACTTTGTCAGGAATGAAAGTATATTCCACTTTCGTTTACTACTTCCCTCTTCTGACCTCCTCAGTTCTATAGAAGTGTTATATACTTTAGAAGAGGGCCTGCAAATAATTTTTGATAATGGAAACTTTTCAGTTCTAGGAGGTACTTGGCAGTCTTCAGTGACAACTTTTTCTTTCAGCAGTTTTTGCTGCTCGTTTGAAGGCTCTGGGCTTTCTTGCTAAAATGAATTTACCCTAAGTGAAGAAGAGTCTAATAAGACTCTAACAAAAAACATCCTATACTGGTTTATCCAGAAAGATAAGGAGCCCAATATCCTGAATTGAATGAGTGAGTGACAAAAGTCAGAGAAAGAAACATCTGAAGGATGTAAGGGAGGAAAGCATAGAGGGCTCAAATTCCACATCAGCCACCTCTCATTTGCCCATACCGCAAGCTCCAAAGGGCATGACTTTTTGGGGGAAATGTACCCTAACCATCTTCTATCTTGTTGCTATTGCTTCCTCCAAACCAAACCAGATTCATAACCTGAGTTTGAATTTGAACCTGAACCTTGAATTTGGCCTCCTCTTGCTCCATTATCCTGGTATGGTTTTAGGAGGGTAGTAGTGTTTAGTGAAAAGGAGCCAGGGCATGTATACATACATGAGTACATACATACCTACGTACATACCTGCATACTTACCTACATACATACACACATACACACATGCATTCACACGCATGTATATACATGCATACATTCATGCATACATGCAGGCATACATACATGCATATGCATATTGTGTGACTGAGAGACATTATAATAACCAATGATTTGGGGCGATCCAGAGATCCCCGCCCCTCTTTTGTAGTCCTAATTTCAAAACTTCAGTCTCTTGAAGGACATTACTGATAATGAGATTGGGACTAACTCTCTTTCTTGTTCAGGCCCCACCCAGGTGGAGAAGCCATTGTGCTCTACTCAAGTTTGGGTAGGGATAAATTCTTTGAATAGATTGAGCAAGGTGGGAGTGGGGGGGGTGGGGTAGGGTGGTGGTAATTTAGAAGTAAATAACATAATCAAAGTTCATTTGAATAGGTTCAACCCCCCATTGTAATATTCATTCTCTCTTTACTTGTTAACCAATTGTTGGTTGCCACCCTTGGGAATACCCCTCTTCCAATGGGCATCTAAGCCGGGAGCTTGCTGCCACAATCATCTTTGGTCTAAGAGACAGATGGCCAAATGACTATCCTTTTATTAAAATGTTGGCATTATTAATTACCCAGAAATTTTGTCTCTTGAACTTTTTAAATGCCATGGTATCCAAGGCTTTGGAAATATATTTGTATGTATAAATGTGTTTGTGTACTATATATGTATATAAAATATATGCCCTTATACTTGGGCTTTGACATTTTCTGATAGATGCACACCTAAAAATATTGGCATATTTTCATTCTGATTGAATTGCAAAATATGTTAAGCCTAACTTTTATCATATCAACATTTTGTTATTTGTGCCTTTTTGCATACTGAAGATTTAATATGATTAAAGCCTCATACCTTTTGAAAGCTGAATGTTTCCCACAGATAGATTTCTTCATGACTAACCAATGTTGCAGTCTTCTGTTGGTAGTTCTGTTAGAATTAAAACCCAAGATTGAAGTAAAGTTGAAATCTAATCCCACATTACTATAAAAAGGAGGCAAAAAAGGAGCCATGGGACCCCCTGGTTTGTGGTTTTAGCTGCAGGACAAGTGGCTGCACCTTCAGCTCAATCTTATATAGGTGCATCAGAAACCCCCAGCATGTTTACCTTTAGGGTGGCTTACAGAGCCACCTGGCAGGGCACATCAATCTTACTTGTAGTCAGGCTGCACACTGGATAATTTCACCTTTTCTTGGGCTTAGGAGCAGCAATTTAAAGGGGGGTATCATAAAAATAACTCATCACTACCTATGATACAATACTTCTTTTCCTACAATCAGTGTGTGTGCCTCCCCTTTTCCCTACACGCAATGTCTACCATCTTTTAAAATCTGTCCCTTCCTTATAGAATCAGCTGTCACAAAATAGATGAAGTCTTCCCTGATCCCCCTTCAAATGTCCAAATAATGTATATTACTGTTTGGAGTCTCTTTTTATGCACTTATAATAGATTGATTGATAGACAGATAGATATCGATACATAGATATTATAGATACACACACATATCACAATGTAGGTCACTCACATACATACATGTGTGTGCATATAGACACATATGTGTATGTGCGTATACACACACACATATATATATACATACATACATATAGGTGTGCACATATATGTATGTATATATAAGAGTGACCTTAAATCTGCTTATTATGTCAAGCTGGATATTTGCATATGATGAGTTCATGTATTATAACACCTGAGTAGCATGCTGATGTAATGCTCTCTACTAGTCCTAGGCTTGTGCTATAAAAACAGTTATAATCCACTTTCCATTATATGTGTGTGTGTGTTTGTGTATACATATATATATATATATTTGTTTGTCTTCAGCATCAGAATGTGAACTCCTTGAGGGAGCTTGACTGTCTTTAGTCTTTCTTTGTATCCCCAGTGCTTAGCATAGTTCCTGGCACATAGTGGGCACTTAAAAAATGCTTGACTATCTATAAAGTGATGTAAGTGTGAAATACTATTTCATAATTTCCGATAAATTAAACTGTCTTGTCTTTGTGCTATTTGTGAAGAAAAGGTTTGCTAAGCAAATCAATAATTTAAATAAACTTAAAAGGGTAATGTTTAAGGGTAATGACAAAAGAAATATATTCCTATGCTTAGCAGAATCTATGTTCACGCAGACAATTAATGTGTGATTACAAATGAGTCATCTAACCATTAAAAGAGACCCAACAGGATTTTTATTGGCAACATTTTATTAGTAGCTATTTCTCCTTACTGTATGTATTTGAAAATCATAAACCGTATTTATTTTTAAACATTTTGAATTTTAGATTTTTCATATCCAGCTGTTCATCTCCCACATCCACCATCCAGCTAATCTGAATTAGTGAAGTTTTAATGTGTTATTTCTGCTCTTGGTTAAGGTAGGTGCCAGCATAGCAATCAGTGACCTCTTAAATCTGCTTATTATGTCACAGCTGGATATTTGCATATGATGAGTTTGTGTATTATAACACATGAGTAGCATGCTGATGTAATGCTCTCTGCCAGTCCTAGGCTCGTGCTGGAAAAACAGTTATAATCAACTCTCCATTATCCATAATAATGGAGGAGAGGAAAGATATGGAAAGTCCCCAAATGACTTACATTAGCCCTGGTGTTGACATTTGAGGATAAACATGTCTGATAATATGGAAATTCATTTCAAACAAAATGAGGAAGCCACACATTGAAGTCTTTTGGCACACACAGCAAATAAGATAGGGCAGTTGAGCTGTGGAGGTAACAAGGCAGCAGCTGTATGCAATACCCTTCAGAAATGGAGCAGCCCCTCACTCAGCCCGAAAGCTTATAAACTCAAGGAACCACAGAGGTTTATTGCTAGTGTTTGAAACTAGGTCTTGTGATATCACTGGAGCAGAATCTTAAAATGTTGGAGGTGGGAGAGCAGAAATAGAGCCACCTAACACTATTTCTGGGTATTCGTGTGTTGCTGGATGCCTTTCTCTGCATGCCCTATCCTTATTTTTTGCATTCTGTGGAGGAGTCATGGGTTGCCTCATGCAATTAAGGTTGGAGACTCAAAGGATATCAAAGGGATTTGGTAACAATTTGAGAATGACAACAACACCCACCTCTTTTGGTTGTTGTGAGGATTAAATGATATATTTGTGTAGCATTTAGCATAGTGTGTAGCACATAGTAGGTGCTATATAAATGCTAAGTAGTATTATTAATATTTTGATGATGATGATGAGTCAGTGTCACAAGTTTAGCAACACCTGTGTGCTTGAGTCTTTTCCTCTTCTCTAGAAAATATCAGTATAAGTTTCAAGGTAATCTAAAAAGTAGACCTGGTTTCAGAAGAAGTAATGTTCTATTTAAACTGAGTCAATGTTGGGCTTATAAGATCTGGGTTCCAATCCCAGCATTGTTTCTTATTAGCTGTATGATAGCGTAGATAAATCTCCTTATCTTTCTTAACTCATCTGTAAAATGGGGATGCTAATACCTCTAAGAAAGCCTACCTCCTAAGTAGTCCGTGAGGAAGGAAAGCACTTGGCCAACCTTAAAGTGAAAGATAAATGTCATATTTTGTTGTAGTTCCATATCCTGACCTGGCTAAGATTGCTTCAGGCAACTTCATGTTGAGAGAAGACCTTTGTACTTTGCAGCCTGATGTAAAACGGCACCTTTCAACAGAGCCGTCTTCTGGCAAACTTTCTCTGTAGTAACATGGGTTTGGTTTTCCAAGTTGTGATGTGGCATGCATGAAAAAGAGATGTCAAAGGAACGAGAGAGATCAGACAAAGGACAATGTTTGCTCTCAATAAACTTGGTTATATAAGGGTCTTTTCAGAGCTGTATCATTGCCTTGTGTGACCTTGAACAGGTCACTGTATTAGGAGGGCAGAGTTTATAATCTCAAAGAGGATCATAAACATGTCTGAAACGTTCGGAACCGCCGGATATAAGAAACTCTCAAAGTAGAAGGCAGAAGAATCAAAACATTTATTTAGGCTCCACAGTAACCAACCCATGAACCAGCAACCCCATTTTGATATATTGATCAAAAGCTTCCAGGCCCAATAAGTACGCCTTGAAAGAGTAACCAGGAGGCTACAGAGAAGCATGATTGCGTAAAGCAAAATCATGTTTCCCCCTCTATGGTAATAAGATTACCCACTGGCCTGAAGTCTTTGTTCAGCTTCCTCCCGTAGGTCAGCTCTGCTACTGGCAGCTCCTGCTTCAGCTGTGGCTGTGGCTGTAACTGTAGCTGTAACTGTCACTGTAACTGTCGCTGTAACAGCCTCTGGCTCCAACCGGAAAAGGAAAGGAGGATCTTCAAGCTGTCCTCTCCCCTCTTATAGAGTTTTTGACATCATCAAGCACCGCCTGAACGACCAGGGCCGATTGGTTCTTGACTTGGCCCCTCCCCCTAGCGTAGCCGTTAACACCTCCCCTCAGCCAGCCCCATGACTCATCACACAGGAAGTTGTCTGCTTCCTGGAATGCTCTTTGGGCTTCCTGCCCCGGAAGAGCAAGCCACAGTGTCCAGAGGCTCAATGAGGTAAGCTGAGTCATTCAAAGAAAACAAAGGCCATTCTGGCTACACTCCACCCCTCACAATGTTCTAGGATGCACAATCCAATCATAATTCAAATTAAATTATATATCCTAGAACATTGTGATTCAATTATGCAGGAAACTAAAACATATCATTCACAATAAAGCAAAACATATCATTTGGTGACATTCCTAAATATTGGTTTACGATTCAAATGTGATCCACCCCTAGGTCCCAGCAAGATAATCTCTTCAATCAATCATCCCCAAAATAATTATTAATAATTCAAATGTCCACCCCTAAATCCTTGTATCCATTACATAGGATCAATAATATCATAACAATAAAACAACACAGCAAGGATAACACAAAATAAGTAAACAGAACACTATCATCATTTCCACCCCCCTTGAACGATTGGGGCTCAAAATCTTGGGGTGAGGGGTGAAGGTCTCATTTTCCATAGCTTCTTCATGCTGAAATTGGATGTAGAGATGGCCCTGCCCCCAAAAAGTCCCATTCCAGAGGTCATTTCTTTAACGAGCTGGCAGGAATTCCAAGAATGCTACATGCTTAGGCAGTCACCGGAAAGTGCAGGGTGCTTAAGCCTGAAGGAAACAAAACTAGCAACAAGGTTAGCCAAAACAAAGGACAAAAAGAATAGACAAGTATGGACTATAATTCTTCAAATAAAATCATCTCAAGTTTGGTTGAGATTTCAGTTATGCAAAGATCCAACATCAGAGCCAAACTCAGGTGGGAAATGTTTCTTTTCAAAAGGAACATAATGAGGAAGCCAAGAGGATCCCACCCTAGATAGAGACTAAGATTGTCCTCCCAGCCTTTCCCCAAATGTACAAGTTTTCATCCGTTAATCACACAAGGTCACCTTCACTCTGAGTGGCTTGTGGGCTTGCAGGAGCAGTTCTTATTTCCCTATTTCTCCTGTTATCAAGGCCTTTATCTCTGTACATTCTATATAATTCATTGGTTGGAATTCCATCTATCATTTCAAAACCTACCCCTGCTCTCAATAAAGCAGTAAACATTTCTTTCCTGGTTACTCTCCTTTGGCGCCAAGTTTGCTGGTTATTCACCCTTCTCTCTCGAGGAGATCTATCCCTTCCCCAGTCACCTAAGTCATGTAACTGTAAAATCTTATTTATCACTGTTGTAAGACGGCTCCCTACTTCTCCAAGTAATAAATTCAAAATTAGTTGTTTATAAGCAGGGGGAGCTGTCCTAATTATTAAATTCCTATGAGGCAGTCCCATTGGATCATTGTAATATTTGTCTGCAGTTCCTATCATAATGGCAGTCTTCATTACCTCCTCCTTTAGTCTCATGATACAATCTCTAAGTGAATACCAGGGTCTGTGCTCAGTGGGCCACATAGAATCAGTAGCATATCTCTTATTGCATCCCACAGCGGCTAATGCCAACAGAGTAGTCCTGCTATCACCATCTCCTTGCTGATGATGTTCCCTAAAAGCTTGTTGAACTAGAGGATCATGGCTGATACCTATGAATCTCATGCAGTCTGTCCTATCTACTGATATTCCACTGGCCCCTTGATCACTGAGTCTTACCATCCAAGATATCAATGGTTCTCCTATTCTTTGGCTGAATCTACTCAAAATATCTGTGACCTCTTGCGGTGAGAAATCTTCCTGAATTTCCCTTGTAACTGAATCTTCACCTCGGGTTTCTGTCTTCCTCCTTTGTATGGGTCGAGCCCTTGTCTGATCATTTAACCATCTCCTATTCTCTGTGTGAGGCACATCCTGAACCCCAGTAGTGTTTTGTGCCTCAGCCCCTAACATTGTCTCATTCTCTCCCCACTCACTTCCTCTGCCACCATGGCTAGGACGAAGCAGGCAGTCAGGCTCTTTCTGGGCTGGGTTGAAATGCACTCTGGGCTTTTTTGGTCTCCTGTTGCTCTTAGCCACATTAATAGAAAAGTTCTCATTTGAGTCAGTTTGGTCTCCTGCTATCTGAGATTCCCCTTCTTCCTGTGGGGTAGGAGTGCCCCCATGTCTTTCACTTAATCTCAATCTTTCGTATACTAGCCGGTAGGCTGATAACACTATCCAGCTTTGCCTAGATAGTGATGCCCCTGACTGAATCCCAACTTCTCGTAAACACTTTTCCAAATCCCTAGGATCTCCTCTCCGTAGCCTTGGTTCCCAGTTTTCACAGGGTCCAGCTTTTTTAGCCAATTCTTTTGCTAGGGAGGAATAAAATGGATCCTCCCATCCTGGGATATTCATCTCTTCCTCTGGAATTGTTCTGCTTCTAAATAGAGATCTTATACCTAGCGATCCCATCCTTGTCGCCAAATGTATTAGGAGGGCAGAGTTTATAATCTCAAAGAGGATCATAAACATGTCTGAAACGTTCGGAACCGCCGGATATAAGAAACTCTCAAAGTAGAAGGCAGAAGAATCAAAACATTTATTTAGGCTCCACAGTAACCAACCCATGAACCAGCAACCCCATTTTGATATATTGATCAAAAGCTTCCAGGCCCAATAAGTACGCCTTGAAAGAGTAACCAGGAGGCTACAGAGAAGCATGATTGCGTAAAGCAAAATCATGCTTCCCCCTCTATGGTAATAAGATTACCCACTGGCCTGAAGTCTTTGTTCAGCTTCCTCCCGTAGGTCAGCTCTGCTACTGGCAGCTCCTGCTTCAGCTGTGGCTGTGGCTGTAACTGTAGCTGTAACTGTAACTGTAACTGTCGCTGTAACTGTCGCTGTAACTGTCGCTGTAACTGTCGCTGTAACTGTCGCTGTAACAGCCTCTGGCTCCAACCGGAAAAGGAAAGGAGGATCTTCAAGCTGTCCTCTCCCCTCTTATAGAGTTTTTGACATCATCAAGCACCGCCTGAACGACCAGGGCCGATTGGTTCTTGACTTGGCCCCTCCCCCTAGCGTAGCCGTTAACACCTCCCCTCAGCCAGCCCCATGACTCATCACACAGGAAGTTGTCTGCTTCCTGGAATGCTCCTTGGGCCTCCTGCCCCGGAAGAGCAAGCCACAGTGTCCAGAGGCTCAATGAGGTAAGCTGAGTCATTCAAAGAAAACAAAGGCCATTCTGGCTACAGTCACCTAACCTGACTGGCCCTATTGTTTTCTCATTTGTAAAATACAAGGGTTAGAATAGACAGTGTCTAAGGTTCCTTTTAGCTCTATCATTTTATGGTTAGAGAGACTACATAGTCCAGTGAAGATATGTTGGATTTGAAGTCAGGAAGGCCTGGGTTCAAATTCTGCCTTAGAGGCTTAAACATGTGATACTCCACAATTCACTTAATCTCTCTGAGTCTGTTTCCTCATCTGTGAAGCAGATATAATAGTTGCATCTACCTTAATGTTTGTGTGTGTATCAAATAAAATTATATGTTTGAAGCACTTTACAAAAATTAAAATTATATATAAATGTTGGCTATCATTTTTTTTCAATTTCACAAAATTTTATGGAAGATTTGAGTGAAAGAAAGCATAATAGAGAGGATCCACCTGTGAATAACCAAGGGTTGACTATTTAGTGTGACGTGTTAGTTAACTTAATTCCATTATTATTCACTACTTACTTTGGATTTCTCATCTACCAGATTCCCTACGAGTTCTCACTAATCAGCAAATAAGTCACTACACATGTTTTTTAACATTCTCATTTCTAATAACCAGAGATTCATATGGACAATAGCCCTTTTTTTGTCACTGTGTTTTTAAAATAACTATTAGATGGGGCAGCTAGGTGGCACAGTGAGTAGAGCACCGACTCTGGAGTCAGGGGCACCTGAGTTCAAATTCAGCCTCAGACACTTGCCACATTTACTAGCTGCATGACCTTGGGCAAGTCACTTAACCCCAACTGCTCTGCCCCTCCCCCCTCCCCAAAGACAACTATTGGATAATGATCTTATCTGTCTGAATACAACCACAAACAATTTCATGTAGTAATGCTATCTGTATGACTGCCTTCAATTTCATGTAGTCCATTAACATCCACACTTTCTTTGGAAAATAGGAGATTTCAAAAGCTTGTATTATTGTTGTTTTCACCTTCACTAAGAGTCTGTTCTAAAAGTAGCTAAGTCATGCATGCCCATCTCCCAGTTCACCATTTGGAAAAGGGACAAACTGAAATGGTTGTACCTCATGGATGAATTCTCTACAGCAATAACATTTTAGATTCTTTATGCCTCGTGAGCTTGACAACACATCAAGAGAAACTGATTTTGGAAAACACAGATTGTTTTCGAACCCCTGCTGAGAATCACGTTTGACTAATTATTTTTTGACATTGAGCATTTTGCAACATTTATGCCTTACACAGAAAAAAACTTTGTCTTGATTGGAGAGAGAATGTTTTCCTAGTCTGACTTTTTTAGTGTGCTCTTCTTTGAGATATTTGGGCAAAGCGTCTGGTTGCAGTTTTATTATTTTGCATAATACTTAGTTTAGGTTGAATCTGGGTAACTGCTTATAAGGCCTGCATATATTCTCCCTACCATATATCCTAATTTAGACCCTTTATATAGTTCTTTATGTTTAAATAGACCTACAAAAACCTCCTCAGGATGTTATACTTCACTAGTACAATTCTTATGACATTTACATAAGCTTGCAGAAACCTTTCTAAAGTGATGGAAAAATTTGATCCATAATTTTTAATATTTATAAAACTGGCAAGAACGAGGTAAGTGAAATTTGAATTTCTTATGTGTCCCAGAACCAACTTTACCATGTGGAATAAAATACAGAATGAGATACCGTGGTCTATAGAAGGATTTTTATTAAATTACATTAAACAGAGACTTTTTTTTCTTAGGAAAGCATTGCTCATTTTTCATTCCATTTTGTTCATTTGCACATCGTATTTTCTAAACACGGGATGAGAAATTACTCATTTTAACTATGCTTCCCAGCATAACTTTAGTAAAAGAAGAAAACAGACCATTTTGCTATTGGCATACTGACTAAATGCATGGTTCATGCAACCAACATTTATTGAGTGCCTTTTGTGTGCCCAGCATATCAGAGTCTCTAGAAACTGTGTTGTTAACTTGAAAGAAAAGATGAGCCTACATGAAGCAGAGGATATGAAATTTGACAGGTAATATATCAGGGAGTCTTTAATTCTAAATATTCAGAATCACTGAATCATTGGCACTGCCATGTACATAAGTATGAGAGGCTCACAAAATCCTCTAACCTGGATCAACTCTTGGTATCATAGGATAGCAGACAGCCCAGAAGGAGCGCCTCATGGAGATGAGCCCCTAACATCTTCATATGTTCTTTCTTTCTTTTTTTTTCTTTTGCTGTGTTCTATTTATATATTTTAAATTAAAATGAAATAAGGTACAAAAATCAGTTAGGTACTAATAAAGATGTAGGGGAAAAATAACCACAAAAATAAATCTTTTTTCTAGTAAGCAGATGCAGAACTCATGCATTTATATTACTAACTATCTAATCCCGCTTGCCAGGTAAGAATATAGCACACAGGATTCGAAGAAAATAACACTGCTTCCTTCCTACTTTATTGAGAAGACTGATGTCATCCATGGAGAGCAGCCTCATATCCCCCTCTCCATTCCTTATTAATACGAGTTTGCATTTATAGTTTCAACATTTTCATAGTGCTTTACATATGAAGTATGCAATGTAAGTAATTTATTTTTCCAATTTATAAATGAAAGAACCTGGACCTCAGTCTTGGCACTCCACCTCATCATTAATTTCTGCCTCTCTGATTGGAGGGTGGCGCCATGAAATCCAAACCTCCATTTAAGCGGGGAGCTCAGCTCAGAACATGTCATTTCTTACTTGGCTGCATTACTCTGGGAGTTCTCTGACTTTTCCAAAATGGCCCCAGAGTTAGGTACTTTTCTCTTCCCTCTCTCTGCTTTTCACCTTTCAAACAATTATGTATAAGTTGTAAGAACAATGATGCTTGCAGCTTCTGTGGCTGTGTAAGACCAATGACACCAGCACATAGGAGGGCTACTAGCACAGGATCTTTGATCTGCTTTTCTAAGGAAAGCAACTTTAAGGGGTTTACAGTCTCAGTTTAATTAAACATACATATATCATCCACTTAGTTCAGGGGAAAAAGTCAGCACCCTGAACTTCAGAGAAAAAAACAAATAGAAATTACAAACAGAGAAAATAACACAAATCAACAGGCAGGCTTCAATCTGAGCAAGACATTACATACATAGTTACCAGAGAGAGAAGCACCAATATCTGGGTTTATCAAAGCCAGGGAGGTCTTTAATGGCTACTCAGTCTCTTTTGGTCAAATCACATGATACTCTTCCAGTGAGTGAGCCCCAAAACAAATGCTAAGCTCAGAGTATATATACCCTTTCTCGGGGCCTGAGGGCTTCACACCACTCCAGGTCTTTGCACCTCTCCAGGGCTTCCCACCTCTTGTGACCTAATTAGCAAAAGGGTGTGGGCTTTCCTACAAAAAAAGGCCAGGCTCAGTCAAAGGCACATGGTTGCCTTAGTGCTAAGAAGCACTCCAAAAAAAAAAAACAGTGAAAAGTCCCACTTTTCTTGTCATTAAATAAGTTTACTTTTGGGGGTTTTAAAAATATTTATTTATTTTGACATTGCTTTGTTTTAAATTTTAAGTTCCAAAGTCTCTCCCTCCCTCCAACCCCCATTCCCACTCACTGAAAAGGCAAGCAATATAATATCATTTATACATGTGAAATCATGCAAAACATATTTCTGTATTAGCTATATTTCAAAAAAAGAAAGCAAGAAAAATAAAGTGAGAAAATTATACTTTAATTTGTACTCAGAGTTCATCAGTTCTATCTCTGGAGATAGATAGCATTTTTTCCATCTTGAGTCCTTTGGAATTATCTTGGATCATTGTATTGATCAGAATAGCCAAGTCTTTCATAGTTGATCATTACAACATGCTGTTACTTTGCACAATGATCTCCCACTTCTTCTCACTTCATTTTGTATCAGGTCATGTAGGTCTTGCCATTTTTTAGCTGAAACCACCCCTCCTCATCACTTCTTATAGTACAGTAGTACTCCATCACAATCATATGCCAAAAATTGTTCCAACATTTGCCACCTGATGAGTATCCCCTCAATTTCCAAATCTTTGCTACCACAAAAAGAGCTATAAATATTTTTGTACATATGTGCCCTGTTCCTATTTCTTTGATCCTTTTGGGATATAGATGTAGTAGTGGCATTGCTGGATCAAAGGATATGTGCAGTTTTATAGTCCTTTGTACCTCTTTTTCCATTTGGAAAATTCTGTTTTTAAGGAGTTCTTTTCTTTAGTGAATTTTTGTACCTCTTTTATCATTAGCCCAATTCTGTTCTTCAAGGCTTTATTTTCTTTGGTATTTTTTGTGCCTCTTTTACCAAGCTGTTAATTCTTGTTTCATAATTTTCTTGCATCACTCTTGCCTCTTTCCCCAATTTTTCCTGTACCACTCTAATCTCTTTAACTTTTTAAGGAATTTTTGTTGAGCTCAAGTGCAATTAGCATTTTTCTTTGAGGCTTTGCTTGTAGTTGTTTCCTTCTTCTAAATTTGTGTCTTGGTCTTCCCTGCCACCACAGTAGATTTTTCAGGTCAAGGTCTTTGTTATTGTCATAGTTGTTGTTATTTGCACGTTCTACACCCCTCCCCCCACCCCATCCCGGCCCTTCCATCTGTTTCTTGACTTTGAACTTTATGTCTAAGTTGGGTTCTGCTCACCTGGGTGTGGGGAAGCACTGTTTCAAGCTTCAGGCTCTTTAATGCTGCCATGAACAGAGCTGCTTCTAGGACTCTGCAAGTTTTCAGTGCTTCCAAAATGGTGTGAGAGAGATGCGGTCACTAATCTCTTAATTTACATGCTAGTCTTTACCCACAAAGGGTACCACTGCTCTGTAGCTGCAAGTGCAAGTGCTTTTCTTGGCCCCAGAACTATGACTAAGTCCACTTCCCCACCTATGACTGACCATAAACTTTCCTCTACATCTTAGAACTATGACTCAGAACTACTTACAGGCAATACAGTTGTCAAGCAGTGCCAGCAAAGAGTCCCTTGTAATCTTTCAGACCAATCATATGACCACCTTACTATCTCTGGGCTGAGGGCTTCAGAAGCTGCTGCTTCTGCTGGTGGTGCTATCATTGCATGCATATGCACTAGACGGGTCTCCACCCTGATGTCACAGACCTCTCCTGCTGACCTACTAAGTTTTCTTAGACCAGAAAAATGTCTTACTCTGACCCCTTATTGGCTCTGCCACTCCAAAATTTGATTTGAGTGTTAAAGTTATTTGGAAGGGAATGTTGAAAGAGTTCAGCTGGATTCCCTCTGCTCTGACATCTTGAATCTGCCTCCCAGATGTTCTTTTAAAAGGAAGTCAACAGAGAGGGCATATGGCATGCCATGTGAAGGATGCATCCAAAGCCTGTTGAGTTTCTGCTACTGGCAAACTTCACATTGCTCCTATCTGTTTTCACCTATGTGCCGAGAGGCACAGAATGTTATGATTAACTTCTAAACACGTGTATTAATAGCCTCCTTTTAGACGGCAGTCCCAATAGCTAACTTTATGGCAGCTGATTGGAGTAGCCATGGGATAGTGGGATTGTGTTGGGTACCATCTCCTGTACCTAAAATAGAGCCTCTTGTACTCTTTTTCTTAAAAACTTGCTGTTAAATATAAACCATTCATTAAAGTGCAGTGGAATGCCAAGCAAGAAAAGGCAAAATATCAGGAAGAGGTTTGCAAGCAGAGACTGGTTAGAAAAGGTGAATCTTAAGTATTGAAGGAAGCAATACACATCTATTCATGCTGAAGAGGTATGTGTTGGGAATTTCTAGAGTGCTAGGCAGTAAAGGAGGAGAGAATGAAAAGAGTGGAAAATCAGAAAAGATGGATTTGAGAGGCCCAATAAGATAAAGTTGGTTAGAATTCAGGGTTTTGTAATAGGAGATCACTCTGTGAGATAGTGTAGACAAAGATGGGGGAACTGGAACAGTTGATGGAGGGCCTTTAATGCTAGATTTAGCATTTTAGACTTGATACATTGAGTGAGAGGGAGCCACTGTAGATTTTTTATTAGGTGGATGACATAATGAATGTAGTATTTGAGAAAGATTATCTGTTAGGTCCTGTGCTAAATGGACTGGAGTGGGAAGATAGAGAAGCTGACACACTACTGCAATAACCTAAAAGTGGAATGGTGAAGGCCTACATAAGAAGGATGGCTTTGGAAAAGGTGAGAAAGCATCAAATGCAGGAGACATTGTAGAAACCTAAAAAAAGGGGCTTGACCATTGATTAGTTACAAAAGACAAATAATAGGGAGCTATCAAAGAGGCCAAATGGTGCTATTGATAATGGTTAGAGTCACAGGATTTCAGAATTTGAAGGACCTGTTTAACTCATACATGAATATGACTACTTTCTATAAGAGTGTTGAAATTCAGAGGCAATAAGTATCTGAGGTAGGATTCAAATCTGTACTTTGTGAATGTAGGTTTCATATTCTACCCCTTGATATAGATTGAAGACCTCCAGCAATGGAGGAGGTTACTGTCTTTCAAGGTAGTTCATTCCAGTTTAGGGAGTTCTAATTATTGGGGAGGATTTCCTATTGAGCCCCAATATATCTATGCCTCCCTCTACCCACCCTCCCCCCCAAAAAAGAAAGAAAATCCACCTATTGCCCCTGGCTCTGCTCTGTGGGATTAAGCAGAATAATACCTCTTCCACATAGCAACCATTCAAAATACTTAAAAACAGCTGTCATGGAGAAGTGAATAAGAAAGTTGGTGTGCTGGTTAGGAAGAGAAGTGGAAAACAATTTTTGAAATATTTGCTCTGGTTATCATAGGGACAACCTAAGAGAAATATTCTATATGAGAACAGGAAATGATATTATGGAGATAGGTAAAGATAGTGTAAGATCAACTGCATGGCTAAAGTGCCACTGCACTCCAATGACTCTGGAAGATAGAATGAGGCAGATGACTCCGCACAGCCCTGCCTCAGTTAAGTCCAGTTCCCTTGCAAGTCAAGACACCACCTTCCTGATGTCGTTGATCCTCTTTGGGAATGAAGGACGAACAACAATGAACAACAACGGCTTTCTTCAAGGCCCAACTGAAATTCCACATTCTAACGGAAGCCTTTCCTGATCTCCCCTAATTCTAATGCTTTCCCTCCATTAATTATCTCCTTTACATACCTAGTTTGTACATATTCATTTGCTTGTTTTTTCCTCCATTAGATTGTACTCCTTGAGAACAGGGTCTGTCTTTTGCCTTTCTTTTTATCCCCAATACTGAGGCCACTTAATAGACACTTAATAAATTCTTACTGACTAACTGACTATTGTACAATACTTTGACTCAGATAGAGTGCTGATCAGGGAGGGTCTTAAATGTCAGGCCAAAGAGGTTGGGATTTTATTTGGTAGGCAATGGGGAACAATTGAAACAGTTTCAGTAGAAGTTACTAGGCACAACTGCTCCATATTAAGTACTACCCACCAAACCAAATTTGTGAAAATTATGATGAGATGTGGTTCCTGGGTGATTATAATCTCCGTCATCATTTTTATGCTATATATACCATCCATGGAATATTTGAGAGTATATTTATTTGTAGGATTAAGGTATTCCTTAAAGGTCAAAAAACCCATGTTCTCCCTGAAGGGAAAAAAGGTGTGTGTCTTCAGTGTTTCCCTCCCTTTTATCTGCATAAAGCCTCAGGAAATGTTTCAACACTTTTGTAATATAGCTGACCACTTTACTACCTTTCATGTTGTTTTATCTGAAGACTTCTTAAACTCTGTTTAGTCTAGGAAATGACAGCACCTGTTAGACTCAGGATCCACTGAGAGCAAGTATTTCAGCTTATCCCCTGAACATCAGGGGTCTGGGAATAGCCATCTTTTTAAGTGCACAGCTCTCTGTTAGCGGAATCATAAAAATCATTGCTGTGTAATATGAAAAGTTTACGAGGTCACACGGATGCTTGCTTATTGTGCATATGGTTAGAACTGTGCATTTCAAGTTAAATATAGGAACAGCTCTAGCTGTAAAGAAGTAGTTTAAGAAATCAGGAGAACTATAAATGGCCATCTGCTCTAGTCTCCATTTTTATTTGCTGAATTCACCCAGTGCAATATTTTAATGAAAAATGGGTTGGTATTCCATCTGTTCATTAACTTTTTTTTCACACTACGCAATAATCCATCATTTTTACTGAGTGGAAACAATTTTTCTACTTTGTGAAAATATTTTTTTAAAAAAAATAGAGGCAGTGGGTATAATTCTACTTTCTGTTAGTTTCAAGTACATTTAAGAAAGTCCTTCAGTAGCCTCTAGGCTCTCTTGGAATGAGTGTGGTGGTGATACTAAAACTGGGATTTTTTTTCATAGTGTTGAGAATATATTCCCCAACTCCTTGTCCTGTCATCCACATTGGATTCTTCTTAGTTTATAAAGCTATGGTTAAACCTTCTACAAAGGACCAAATGCTTAAGAGAAACAAACAACACCATTGGGAATTAGACGTAAAGGCAAGAGTTTTGCTGAGAACAGGTCTTGAAAAACAAAGCAGAAAATGTGTCACTTGTGTTGAGTCTTAAGACTGGGTTTGTAGCAACCCAAGTATAACCTAATTATTATCATTCTACCTACATAGAAGCTCAATACCTAAAATTTAAAACCATATTACTTTTTAGTCCATTTTGATTTTTTTAACTGTTCTTTTTTTATCTCTCTGGGGTTGATGTGATGCAGTACTAGCATCACGGACATATGAGGATTATACCTCCTGTAGCAAATGTCAGTTTTAATGTCATATATAATGCCTATGTAACAACAATGCTCCTTGCCACTACTGTGGCTGTGTAAGACCAATAACACCAGGACACAGGAGGGCTACTAGCACAGGTTCTTTGATCTGCTTTTTGAAGGAAAGCAACTTTAAGGGGTTTATAATCTCACTTTAATTAAACATACATATTTCATTCACTTACTTCAGGGGAAAAAAGCCAGCACCCTGAAAGCACAAACAGAAATTACAAGCAGAAATTATATAAACAGAGCAAAATAACACAAATCAGCAGACAGGCTTCCAGCTGTCTGTCTAAGACATTACATACATAGAAAGAAGAACCAACATCTGGGTTGTTTAAAGCCATTCCTAAAGGCTACCCAGAGTCTCCTCTGATCAAATCACATAATACTCTTCCAGCGAGTGAGCCCCAAACAAAATTCTAACCTCAAAGTATATATATACACACACTTCTTCAGGGTCAGAGGGCGTCACAACCATGGGATCCAAACCCGCGTAACCTAAGTCTTCCTATGACTTAAGCAGGTCATCAAAGACTCCTGATTCAATCAAAGACTCTTGATTGAAACAAAGGCAAGACTCAAAGGCACTTGGTTGCCTTAGTGCTGAAAAGCACTCCAAAACAAAATACAACAAAAACAAATCCCACTTTACTTGCCATTACAGCTTGTTGTGTCACTCTGGCTAGTAGACTCCTTGAATCTAGATGTGGCTGAAGGGTATAAATGTAGCATTTGGGGGATGTATTGATGTTGGGAGGAAGCAGTGAATGTTTAATTATTAAGTTCCATTGTTGACAAACTGTTTGAAGTTTCCCAATCTGTTGACCCATGATATTTTTTTTTCGTGTCAGCCACTCTTAAATCACTTATTGGCAGAGTCATAAAGGCAAAATCTTTACTGCTTGCTGGCTATGGGGAGCTGAGGGTGTGTTTGCTTATCTACACAATGGTCTGATTACCTTAATTTTGTGCTAAAGTGGAAAGAGTTGTGATATGACAGAAAGGATTGGGAATCTGAAGACCTAGGTTTAAGACCTGTCTGCCATGGTGTGCATTGTGTGACTTTGGGCAAGTCATTTAACCTTGGTTTTCTCATTTGTAAAATGAGGAGGTTAAACAAGATATTCTCTAGATTCCCTTCCAGTTATAGATTTATGGCCCTGTGATCTCTGAGTCATCATTTTCTCCTTTTTGAATGAGTATATTTATATCAGCCCTGCCAACTTCACAGGGTTGTTGTGAGGAAAATGCTTTGTAAATCTTAAAACAGAAGTATGTAATTAATATGAATGAGTTAATGTAAGCAAGGGATCTTTAAACAGCAAAATGCTGTTTAACTGGAAGCTATCATTATTAATATAAAACAACCATAATTTCTTTCTGTGTGGGTACTCTTTCCATTGACACAGATAACCCCTTCCCCCATTTACATTTCATGAATTGTGCTGGCTAAAAAATTTATCACACAGTGGCCACCCTTCTTGTGATGAGTCTCTGTAGTTACCTCTGCTAATTGACGATAGCTGCATAGTCTCTTGATGAGCCTGAATTTGAAGCCATTCCAGCTTGGAAGGACCTACCAGAAATTGTCCTTCACTGACATAAAACTTCTGAGTGTCTAAGATCATCTCCACCCACTGAGGCAGTATAAAGTATATGGATCTTCAGTCCATGCAGAAGTACCCAAGCAAACATTTCTAACAGTCAGAAGAGGAAAGGAATGAATATTATTACCTTCATTTCATATTAGAAAATTGAACATGCAGAGATTGTTTAACTTGTGCCACTTCATTGTGTTTGTCAGTGCCAAGGCTAGAATTTGGAATAAGGTGATCAGGAAAGGCTTTGTATTGGAGATGGCACATGAATTTATTCTACAAAGCAAGATCAACATTCTAAGAGGCAGAAATTAGGGGAAAGTATATTCTAGGCGAGAGGGATAGCCTATGCAAAAACAGGGAGATGGGTAATAAAATATCATATAAGGAACAGCAAAAGGGTCATTTAGCTTGACTATCAAATAGGTGAAGGGGAGTGATATATAATAAGATTAGAAAGGTTGCTTGCAGTCAGACTGTATTTAAACTTGGAGGTAGTAGAGAACCATTAGAGTTTATTGAGTATGGGAATAAAAGGGTTAGACGTTTGATTTAGGACTATCCTTTTGGAGGCTGTGTGGATGATGGATTGGAGAGAGACTTGAGGCAGGGAGACCAAGTAACAGGCAATTTCAATAGTCTAGTGGAGAGGGGGTAAGGGCCGGAACTAAGGTGATGGCTACACAGATGTGTGAGATGTGGAGGTAAAAATCCTAAGATTTGACAGAGCTGATTTGATAAGGATGTACTGAAATATGAAGAGCTGAACTACTCCTGCTAAAATGCCTAATGGTTTCTAGTAATTTTCATGCATATCTAGTCCAAATTCCTTGGCATTTGCTTAAACTTTCTTTAACCTTTAACTTTTGTCATCTACACTACCCTCGGTTGGAAACTACCACCTAGGGTGGAATCTCCACTTTACTCAACCTAACTCACCTACCATGAGATTTTTTTTTTTGCCCTAAGGCACAGGGCCACAAACTTCTCTGAAATTACTGATGGGGTAAGGAAGGTGGTATGGTGGAGGAAAGGAGTCAGTCAGTAAAGAATGGAACCGGATGTTGAGAATGCAATTTCCTTAGGTTGGGGTTGATGGTGGAAACAGTAGGGAATAGCTCTTGACTGAACTATCTCCAATGGCACATCCCTTTTGGTCCAAGATCAAGGTGCAGTGGCAATAACTAATTTGGAAAGTGAACAGCTAAACTTGTATAATCACAGCCTGATGGTTGGGAAACACTGCTCTAAGCCTCAGTACCCATCTCCCCACCTGTTACTTTCTACTATGGGCAAGGCATAGGCAGCAAGGTGGCACAGTGGGTAGAGTACCAGGCCTGAAGTCAGGAAGACTCATCTTTCTGAGTTCAACTCCAGCCTCAGATACTTACTAGCTATGTGGCCCTGGGCAAGTCACTGAACCCGATTTGTTTCAGTTTCCTCATCTGTAAAATGAGCTTGAGAAGGAAATGGTAAACCACTCTGCCAAGAAAAACTCAAATGGGGTCGTGAAGGGTTGGACATAATTAAACAAGAAATATACTACTATTAGGAGCTTTCTTTGTGGGGTGGGGAGTGGGAATGGTCTGGTTGCATGAAAAAAACAGAGCCCACCTCTGATCCAGAAGCTGTGCTCTTCATCTTGATACAATCAAGGAATCACCACAGGCACCTCCACTATGTGGAACCTTATGCTGTATATTGCTTTCATATTATTATGATAGTTAAATATACAGACCAAAATAACCATTAACATTCTGAGTTGTAGGTAAAATTATGTACCTTAGAGATGAAACTCTACGTCATAGAAATCTGCTATGCAAAATTTATCTGCTTCTGCTAATAGATAAGTACAAAATTTAGAGAATGCTGCTCTTGGAACCATAAAGAAGTGATCATTTGGAGTTAGTATTGGTCCGTTGGCTCTTCTTCACTTTAAATGGACATCTTTGTATTCTAGATGGACTGATTATATGAATAGCTTAGAATGCATAAGCTAATGTAAAATATTTCTCTAAAGCTATAAGAGGATGTCAGTCTCAAAGGAAAGAAATTTGCTGATTATATTAAATAAAATAGTTTCTATTTCATTGAAGTATTCTTTACAATCAATTCCTTACTTTTTTTCCCTTTAAAGAAAATAATTTGTACTTTCCTGAAACGGAAGAAACAAGATAGCAGTGAATTTTTGTTTTAGAGCTGACCTCCCTAGAGAAGCTTGTAGTTTAAAACTTTTTGAGAAAAAAAAAAGCGGAATCTTGCCATCAGCTATACACTGAGATATTATCTAAGGATTTAAAAAAAAACCACATGAAAAGCTCAAGGCTATTATACATATCCTCTGCAACAGGAGCCAGGGTCAAGCTTGAAAAATAAGAGATGTAACTGTTCTCTCTCTCTCACTGACTCACTTGCTTCCCCTTTAACCTTCTGCTGCAATCCTCAAACAGTTTTTTTTTCAAAGAGGAAAATGGAGAAGATACCAATTCAGCAAAATGAAACACATCACAATACTTTAAATTTAATTTATTCAAAACAAAATATCTTGAAAAAACAAATGGTTTTCATTTTAAAAAGAAACTTCTTTCAAAGAAAAATAGTTGTTGCCTATAGAAAAACTGTTTCTACTCATTCACCAAAAACTCATCTCTATTAGGGAATTTTTTTTTGCATAGTTGTCTCTGCTCTGTTATGTGTGTAACGTGTTTATTTGCTGTAGTATTAATGTGATGGAAGATCTTCCCCACTCATTCAGTAGGCCTCAGGTGGGCCTAAGATGGGAAAGCTTGATTATATCTTTGTTTGTCAGTAGGTCTAAAGCCCCTACTTACTAGGTCCTTAAGCCAATGTGGGTGTGAAGCCCTCAGGGCCCCAGGGGATCCTAGGGGAAGTTGCTAAGACCAGAGCCAATGGTATGTGCACTGAGTTCTAGTCAATCATGAATTCAGCCATTCAGAGACCTGAGTTCTAGTCAATCAGATGCCAGCTAGGACTGTATAAAAGAAGAGCTCAGAACTGGAGAGGAGCAGAATTGAAGAAGAGAAGAGAATTGAAGAGGAACAGAAGTGAGAGCAGCATAACTGAGAAGAAGACATTGAGGCAGCAGACATCAAGAGGGCGCTGAAGGGCAGACATTGAGAGAACCAGCATTGACAGAGCTTCAGAAGAGAGTGCTGAGGTTAGGATTTGTGAGTGATTGTTTATGGGAAGGCTCTAGCAGGGGGGAAGGTTATAGGAAACTTGCTTCCTTGCTATAATACTGTATTATAATTATCTTGTCACTACATTGAGCTGGGCTTACTGGTTTTGGAATATAATTGCTACTATATAGAATTGGGGATATTGGTTCTCGGATTTGATTCTCTGGAGTCTAAATAAATGTTATACTTCCTCTGCCTTCTACATAGAGAGTTTTTCATACTTTGTGATTCTAAACCATTCAGGCATGTTCATGGTCATCCTCGAGGTCATGAATCTTGCCTTAATGATATATTGTATAAGACTTTTTTTCATTACTGGAGACTGATTACTCATTGCTCAGGACTTGTGTGAGGGAGTAGAGTTGTTTAGAGCTTGAGAGAAGAGAGATCTTGTTCTTCTAGCTTCCAGCTTCTAGAGAGAAAACGTAAGATTCCAAATTCGATTCAGGGAGTAGTCCTTGAAGGGAGAGAAAGACTGTAGGAAGAAGGCAATATGTAGAGGAATTAACACCTATGACCCTATCCCCAGTTTACTACACCAGAAACTTCTTGAAATTGGGTCAAATTTGGGACTCTGTCTCTTAGTTGAGATGAGAGATTTCATTCCCAGTAGGAGAACTCATTCACTTTGTATGTTGTCTGGCATATTCTCATCTGTATACCTTTTCTGATTTCTATTTACCATCAGCTTGGATTAATGAGTTTATTTGTTATTTGCTCTGTGTGGTCTTTGTGGACCTGATATTTTTAGGACAAAGAGGTTTACCATTGGATGTATAATTTGTGACACTACTTTCCTGTTAAGGGATAGAAATCAGGATCTAAGCTTTAACTCAAAAAATTATTTACCCTGGACTAACAATATTTAAGAGATGGATAGATATAATTCTAGCCTGGTACTCTTTCTCTGAGAATAGAGTGGTCAGCCTCTGGCATCAATCTCCTGGCAGTAATCAAAGTCTGTCTTAGAGAAGGGTAGATGAAAGAGATTTTAAAGATATCTATTCATTCCTACCTGTGAGGCATATCTCTACAGAACCATGTAGACACAGATAACTTACATGGTCAACATACTTTTTTACATATGTACATACATACATATATATATATATACAAAAGTAGTCAAATATTTAATGCTTAAGACTAGTCTATAGACCATATCATGCCTATTTTAATGGAAAATAGAATCATGTAGAAAGATAAATGTAAGAATATACACATACACATATATTTAGATATGTGTATATATGTGTACACACATACGTGTGTATGTGCATGTGGGGCAGCTAGGTGGCACAACAGTTAGAGTGCCAAGCCTAGAGGCAGGAAGATCTCAATTCAAATATGGCCTCAGACACTAGCTATGGGACCCTCGGCAAGTCACTTAACCCAATTTGCCTGAGTTTCCCCATTTCTAAAATGAGCTGGAGGAGGAAAGGTCAAACTACTCCAGTATCTTTGCCAAGAAAATCCCAAATGGGATCAGAAAGAGTTGAACAGGACTGAAAAATAGCTGAATAACACTGTACACACATATGTATTTTTATGATTCTATTTTCTATTAAAATATATTATAGTAAACTCAACAGTACCATCTAAATATCACAGATTATTTGAAAGGGGGAGGCCTCACCTTCTGTCCTTCTTGGTCTCTTTACTCTTTTTCTCATGGCCTCCCTAAATCTCTCTCCCCTTATCCCCTAACCATGATATATTTCCTTGGCTAAAAAGATTGGGGAAAATTCAAAATGGATCTAGGCCATTCCCTCTACCTGCAGTGGTGATAGATTCTAGAGTGTGGTTAAATAAATATTAAATATTTGACTGCCTTTAATATAGTCAAGTTTTAAGTCAAATGAATTCAAACCAAATTTGTTCCAAGTTTGGTATCATTAGGGCACTGTGCTTCATGCAGGGGATATAAGAACAAAAACACACAACCCCTGCTGTCAAGGAGCTTACATTCTAAAGGATGATATAATATTTATGCAGTTAACCAAATATAAAGCATTTTGAAAATAACTCTTAACAACTTGAGAAATCTCCGATGGCTTCAAGGAAGAGACACCTGGGCTAAGCCTTCAAGACAGACAATGAGGAAGTACTTGCTGACTTGCTGGCTTGATTTAGTATAGAGAGAGCATCAGATGAAAGCACAAGACTTAGTGAATGAAGTGTTAAGTTCAGAGAACAATTAGTTCAGTTGCGTTGCAAAGGAAGGTTCTTTAAAGGTGTGGGAGTACTGCAAAATGAGACAGATTGCACAGGCCCCTGAATGTCGGGATGAAGAGTTTAATTTTATCTCAGAAGCAATATTGATTTTCTAAAAGTTTTTGAGCCTAAGAGCAATATGATAGATAGATAGATAGATTAGATAGATAGATAGATAGATAGATAGATAGATAGATAGATAGATAGATATAGATAGATAGTTATATAGAGACGTCTGTACCTTAGGGAGATTTTTTTTTTTTTTGGCAGGGGAGAATGAATTTGGAGAAAGAAGAGATAGGAAGTAGCAAGAACCATTGGCAGATTGGTAAGCTAGTCTTACGGGGAAGACTGGACTAGAGTGGTAGCCACATGATTGGAGAAAAGGGAAAGAATGTAAGTAAGCAGATTATCAATATTACTGCTTATACTACTACCACCACCACCACTACCAGGACTACTATTACTAGCTAGCATTTTTATAACACGCTTAAATTTTGCAAATATATTTATTGTCTCATTTTATCCTTATAACAATCCTAGGAGGTAGGTGCTCTTATTATTCTCATTTTACAGATGAGGAAACTGAGTCAGCCTGAGGTTAAATGTCTCACCAGGGTCATTTCTACAGAGCCCGTAAATGTTTGAAGTAGAATTTGAATTAAGATTTTCCTGATTCCAGGTCCAGAACTCCATCCACTGTACCATATAGTTACCTTAAATACTTTTTTTTTGGTTCTCTTTTCCCCCCTCCCCTTTTTAATTGCATAATGGGAAATCTCTCACGTGAAATGTTTGCAAAAGAATGGCTTATTTGGGGGAACTTTCACTGAAGCTTGTCCTTAGGGGAGGTTGATTATATTGATTTAAGGAAAGCAGATTTCTTGTTAGCTCAACCAAGTACTAAAACTTCATCAAAGGCCCAGAGCTGCTTATAAATATAAATCACAGACAAAATATAAAACAATTGCTCTTTTTATAGATACTTTAACTTTTTCTAGTTCGAAAATGTGAAATTTTGTGGTCTTATTTAATCTCCCCACTTGAAGTTTATGTATTTATATTTTCTATAGTTTATATATTCTATCCATCTATCTACCTGTCTACTATCTGTGTGTGTGAAATAGATATAGGTATGTATGTATATACATATATGTATTAAATAGATATAGGTATGTATGTATATACATATATATTAAATAGATATAGGTATGTGTTTTTATACATATATATTAGATATAGGTACATATGTATATACATATATATTAAATAGATATAGGTATGTATGTATATACATATATATTAAATAGATATAGGTATGTATGTATATGCACATATATATTAAATAGATACAGGTATGTATGTATATACATGGAGAAATTTGGCTTAAGTTCATCTTTGTTCTTTTCAGATAAATTTTTGTGAGACACTCATTTCCCTTTATATCCCTCATCCCTTTTCAGCCTTTGTTGAAAATGCCTGCCATTTGTCAAATGGGGAGGGGGATATGAGTGGATTTTTCTCCAGAAGTAATGAAACTATATTGGAGCAATGTAGTGCCTTTTGACCCACACGATGTCCTGTTTACATTGGTGAAACAATGGTTCCTTATAAGTGGTTTATTTCTAGCAGGAAAATTTGGTTTCTTACAGGGATGCAAGTTTAGTATTAGGTTTCCCTATTGTTTGTGCAACAATTTTAAGACTGGAACAAAAGGATGATTTTTCATTTTCTTAGATAAGTATGAACACAGTATTGGAGAGCAAAAAGGAATTTCCTGAGAGCATTTCATCTGTCCCTCTATGAATATGATGTGGAATGAACCCTAGTTTTTTTGAGGCCACAGTTTTACTTGTTAGATAGCAAAGCTCTTTTAGAAACTTTAGTTCCTATAACAAATATTTCAGATCTAGCACTCAAAGCTCAGGTGTTTTGTTTCCAAAACTAATGCCCTTTCCTCTAAATGTCAAACCATTCTTTACATGGGATGTCCTATTGAGTAGTTTTACTATTTTTATTTTCGTTCTCAAACTGGGAAAAATGAGAAAAATTAGCAGTAACTGTTTGGCAGTGCTATTGAAGGATGTCTATTAATGAACATTTCTCCCCTATAGGACAATAGAAGGCTTGTTGAAGAGGAACATTAAGTCATAGACAGAATTGGAAAGGATTTTGAAGGCTATCACCTCCAACTCTCTCATTTTATAGATCAGGAAACTACACGTCATATAAATGAATTTGGCCTGCCTTCCAGAGGCGGTGCTCAAGAATGAAATCTTGAAGACCCAAGGGGGAACAATGCCAGAAGAAAATAAAATGGGAGTTTTCTGAAGCAGTTGATACACATAAAGAGGAAACTCATCAACTAATTTGGATTTTTAAAACAAATGTACAGAAAATGGATGACCAGTTGTTGTTGTGTTTGTCCTTTGCTCTCAAAGAGGACCATGACATCAGGGAAATGATGACATGACTTGCAGTTGACTTTGATTTGAATGAGGGAGAGCTGTCCAAGATCACTAGCCTCACTTTCTCCTCCAGAGCTATCTGGTTCTAGTGGCCTGATATTCACCAGGATGACTGGTGATGGACCAGGATGCATTAGGAGACCCTGGCCCTTCTGGGCTAAGGTCTTTTCAGGTTCTCACTTTCAGTGAGGTGAAGCCCATTCAGTGAATAGGGCTCTTTAAGAAGTTAATCAAGGGATGGCCTCTTTAATCAAAAACTAAAAAAAAAAAAAATCGAACTGGGATAGGAAGACCCTCAGGGTTCCTGCCCAAAAGAGAAACAGTTACTATTTAGTATTTACATTCACTCTGTGCTAGGAGGGCAGGGACCTATTGTCCAATCTATGAGCTCCAGAGTGAGTTGGGTTAAAGGCTTGGTTTTTGAGAAAGAAATCTAGCCAGCAAAGGCAAAGTTAAGGAGGCAGGAAGGCCAGTTAAACACTAGATGAATATAAGAGATTAGCATGATCTTAGAAAAAGAGTCAGTTAAACCTCAGAATGAACTGAGGCTTGTGAGGGAAGTGAAGGACAACAACTACACCTTTTGTTTGTTTGTTTTTTTTTTATATTGATGTGAAAAGGAGGATTGGGGAAGACATAGAACCTTTGCTTCAGGTGGACAGAATGGTGACCACTAATAAATATAATATTTGATTCTTTTTATTCTCCATTAAATGAGGATTATCTTTACCCTGGGAATGAGAAAACAAAAGAAAATCATTAAGAGGGGGTTGTTACTGAAGTCAAGAGAGCAAAGTCTGCAATGTACTTTGATCCACAATCTGAAATATACATATTATTGTTCAGTTGTGTCTGACTCCTCGTGACCCCATTTTTGGAGGTTTACTTGGCAAAGATACTGGAATGGTTTGCCATTTCCTTCTCCAGATCACTTTACAAATGGGGAACTGAGGTAAATAGGGTTAAGGGACTTGCCCAGAGTCACACAGTTAGTAAATGTCTGAGGCTGGATTTGAATTTATGAAAATGAGTCTTTCTGATTCCAAGCCCAGTGCTCTATCCACTGTGCCACTTAGGTGTGGCTGAAATAAGCATATAAGTAAATACAAAATAAGCCCAGAGTAAAGTTAAGGGCTTTCTGGTCTGCTTGAGCTGAGTCTTGAAGGAAGCCAGGAATTCTAAAACAGAATGCATTCTAAGAATAAGGGCCAGCAGATACAAAGGAAATGAGGTATGAAATGGTGCATCAGTTATGAGGAACAGTAAGAATCCCTGGCTGTAGATTATGTGAAGGGAAAAAATAATATAAATATGATGGAAGTTTGGGGCCAGTTTGTATTTGATCTTAGTATTAATTTGAAAGCAATTTGAGTTTGAGCATGAAGGTGATGCAGTCAGATTTGTGTTTCAGGGAAATCATCTTGGTAGCTATGCAAAGTTGGCTTGGAGAGGGGACAAACTTATGGCAAAGAAACTAATTAAGAAGGATTGGAATAATCTAGGTGAGATATGACAAAGTCCTAAATTAGTGTTGTGGTGGAATTAATAGAAGGAAATATAGTCAAGAAATGTTGTGAAGTTAAAAAGGACAAGATTTGGCAACTGATTGGTTATATGTGGTGAAGAAGAAGAAGTATCCAAGGAAGATATCTAAGCTGCAAATCTGGAAGACTAGAACAATGGTGTTCCCTTGATATAAATATAAAAAATCAAGAGAAAGGTAGATTTGAGGGATAAAGAGAAGTAATTTTAGATAGATTGCATTTCCAACACCTATAGGACATTCAGTTTGACATGTCCATTAGTTCATGGGACTATTTGTCATATGAGACTGGAGCTCAGGAGACTAAGGCTAAATACATACATATACATAGGACTTGTTTACATAAAGATGATATTTTTGCCGATGAAAGCTGATGAGGTCACCTAGTTAGTATAGAGAAACAGGAAGGCCTAAGATGGAGCCTTGGGATATAAAGACATTTATGGGGAATTATAAAGATAATAATCTAGCCAAAAGAGATGTAGAAGGAGTGGTTAGATGGATAGGAGGAGATACAGGAGAAAGCAGTGTCACAAAACCTGAGAGGCGAGGATATTTTATAGAAGGCTGTCAAGAAGAGAAAGGAAAATAGCCATATATGTTGGTAGGTACTTGTTCTCTTAGTCACTTTTTTGTTATTAATAAGGTCCAAGTATCTTTCCTGATACAATGTGGATCAAACCTTCATTGCTTTTATAATTATATCTTCTGCCATGATCTCCTTTGGATTATCTAGCTCTCTCTTTTCCTATCATTGTTCTCTTTGGTTCCATTTCTATACCCTTTTAAGCACATTTAAGACCATCTGTGATGGCTCTGTAGACCTTGATGGCAAAAACCATCCTTAAGTGCCTTCTGAATGAGTTTGTTTAGTTTTCTCACTCACTAAATTTTCTTTAAAATATTTTCATCCCCTAATGCTTCTCTAATTTATGATGCGATGATATTCATAATCTTTCATTAACCTTCTCTTTAAGATTTTCCAAATGAGTTTGTTTTCAAAACTTTTATTATCACTTTGTTTCACATGTAAGTCAAATGTTTTCTGATTAACTTACCTTTAAGTCTCTGTTACAGTAGTTGATTTATGATGCTTAAAATTCTATATGAAATCATTTTACTTCATGCCTATGCATTTTCTTCTGTCTACATTCTAGTTTCATCACCAATAACTTATTTTTACAAGTCATATTAGAGTTTTTTCAATTGCATGGTTTATTTTCCCTTCATTTTTATTCATTCTTCTAACTTTGTATGAGTTTTGTTCTTTATTCTAGTAAGTTGGTAGTTCAACTATGCACAAACAGCTGGTTTAGGAATGACTCCTAATCAATAGCAAGTTAATTCTTGTCTATTGAAAAATAAAACAAATGTTTCTTTAAAAATGTTGTTCAATGTTTGCCATGCTCAGCACTTGCTGATTTTTTTCTCAAAGAAAATATTTGTTATTTACAGGAGTGAGATGCCTGTGTAGTGTATAACAAGTCTTTGGCCTTCCCCATTCCTTATTATTGATTCACTTTTTTCCCCTTCTATATCTCATATCCTCCTCTGTTCCTACATTTCCACTGAGGTCACTTAGTATTAAAATATAATTTACCTTATTTGGAGGCCCTCATCAAGTCCCTTAGAGAATTTCCTTACCACTTTATCCTCTCCAAAAGATATTGGTCCACAGGCTGCAATTATTTTCATAAGAGTCTTTTTGCAAATCCTTAACCTAAGCACTGTGTTATGAGATTACCAAATGTTCCATGAAATCATTATTTTTGTTTCTTTCATACTTATGATAAAGCCAACTCTGCCAACTCCTTTATTTGTCTCCTCAAGGAGAATTTCTGAGCCACTTAGTTGCAGCTTTCTACTTTCTTATTATTTTCTTTATAGCAAGAATGCTGAAACTGATTTATTTCCATTTCCTTAGTTAATATGTATACTAATAGGTCACTGGACAAAAATATATTTCTAGAACCCAGCTGCTAAATAATAGCTTATAAACAGTCTAAAAAATGTGTGGTATCTAGAACCCTCCCCCTCTTTCTTGATCACCATTCCTTTGTCAGTACAGAAATCAAAATATGCCCACAGATCAGTGAGGGCCATTTTGTATTGTTAGTTATTTCTTGGGTTGTAATGTTGAAGAATCTATAATGCAGTGGTCAGGCTACTGGTTGGATGAGCCCTTCCCTAATTAGTGAATTTGACTTACTTTTGAAGCAGAGTGATAATAAAAGTTTTGAAAACAAACTCATTTGTAAAATCTTAGAGATGGATAATGGAAGATTATGAACATCATTTTATCATAAATTAGAAAGAAGCATTAGGGGATAAAAGACATTTTAAAGGAAGTCTAGTGAGTGAAACAACTAAACAAAATCATTCAGAAGGCATTTAAGGACAGAAATGTAAAAAGAATAACAAATAGAAGACAGCTAGAAAAGGTTTGTAAAACAAGCAGTTTTTTTGTTTGTTTTTTTGGCTTTTGCCATCAAGGTCTACAGAGCCATCACAGATGGTCCTAAATGTGCCCACAAGGGGGGTAGAAATGGAACCAAAGAGAGCAATGATGGAACAGAGAATTAGAGATAGATAACCCAAAGGAGATCATGGCAGAAAATATGATTATAAAGGCAATGAAGATTTGATTCACAGAGTATCAGGAGAGAAAGATGACTTTGACCTTATTAATAACAAAAAAGTGACTTAAAAGAACAAATATCTACCAACATATATGGCTATTTTCCTTTCTCTTCTTGACATCTCTACAGCATTTGACACTATGGACAACCTTCTGTAAAATATTCTCACCTCTCAGATTTTGTGTCATTGCTTTCTCCTGGATCAAGTTACTGTTAAAGTGTTTTATAACATGGGGTCCAGATAGCTCAAAAGTCTTTGAAAATGTACTTAATTTGTTGAACTATACTACAATTGAAGCATTTCCATCTTGGTCAAACCTGCTAGAGTTCATGGATCCCTGATAGAAGATTTGGGAATCCAAGTTTACCTCTTCAATGTAGTGAGACATCTGAGTGGTGCTTTGTGGAAGACTTGCAAGTCTTTAGTCACTATGTGTTAAAATAAATATGAAATGTATTCACTTCTGAGTTTTTGCACAACTTATTTGTAAGAATTACTTCTTCACCATTCTGTAGAGTTGAATAGTCCACAATCATTTCAACGGAATGGCCACCCTGAAGCACTCTTCCATCATTACCTTACTGGACAAGACTTAACTAGGCAACTTGCACTTTCCATCTTTTGGGCTGTCTAGATTTCATGCTATAAAATACTTACAACTTGATCAAATCTCACAAATTCATTTTTAAAAAGGAATTTAGTGTATCATCATCATGTTTCTGGTCTCCATTTCTTGTTAGTTTTTCCACTTGATTAATCCCTTTCCTTGGCTTCCAACCGCATTGATTCTATGATAATTGAGGTGTATTTTAAGAGATAGCTTGAATTCTGTACATGGTTCTCTGTTTTCAGTTATCCTTTTCTATCATTTTTATTCCAATTGGGATAATTTTGACTTTAGACTGCCTAGATATTACCCAGGGTATTTACTCCTGAATTATATGCTTCAATAGACTCAATTTACACAAACTAATCACTTTTTGTCTTTTTGGTTCATACTAGGTCTAGAGAGGTGCAATTAAAACCCACTAGGGTCATAGAAAAATACTAGAATGGCCAAAAAACTTTAGGATCAAAATATTGAAGATTCCTGTGGGATTTAGATATGACCAGAACCATATCTAAAGCATGGGTTTTTATCCCAGAATGACAAATTTAAAAGACACTAAATGCTTGTAGTCCTTTAGCAGCATAGGCACAACAGAACTTAACACTTGGTCAGGAAAAAGAATTAATTATGTCAAATAGGATGCTACCAGGTGACCCATTTGCTTTCCCTGGCAACCTACTCTAGGTGGGATCTTCCACAACCTTAACCTGCACTACTACTTCTCCCTTTCTGTGGAAGCAGTCTCCCCTAGTGAAGGCTGGAAATCTTGCTTTCTCTGCCTGTGGGGGTTAGTACTCTGGTTCAAAAATTTAATTTGTGTGTCATTTTTTGTGCCACCATTTGCCATTGTCCCCAATCTTGATTTGTGTTTCCCCAGATGCAAAGATTTCAGTTATGCCTCCACTGTTGCTAGTGAGACCAGTATCTCACTTCATCTCACCTTATGATTACCATCCAAAGCTATCAACCAGGGGAACAAAGTCTGTGGAGAAGGGGCCAATAATGCTTATCATCGCTGTTGCCAATTGTCACTGACTGGGCAGTCAAGTGAGCTTAGCTGAAATAGCAAGGTAAAATGAATATGAGAAAAATGATTATTAATAACTAATGATTTTGGCAGATTCATATTTCCCACTTAGACTCATTTCAAAACCTCAGTCTCTGAAGGTTGAGCTAACCTCCTCTATCCAGACCCCACCCAAGTGGAGCAGCCATTCTCTTCAACCTAGGTTTGGGTGGGGGTAAATTCTTTCAATAAATTGTCCAAGGCTTTGGTTAACTTAGAAGTAAATGACATAATCAAAGTTCAGGTCCATCCCCTCATTGTAATATTCATTCTCTTATTGATTGTTAGCTAATCAGAGTTGATCCCATTCTTGGGAATACCCATCTTCATGGGCATATAAGCCATGAGCCTGCTGCCATGATTTTCTTTGGTCTAAGAGAGAAACGGTCAAATAACCAGGCTTTTATTAAAATGCTGGTATTATTATTAAAATGCTGGTATTATTAATAAAATGATTAAATTACTCCGAAATTATGTCTCTTGAACCTTTTTAAATGCCACAAGTGAGAGGGAAAAGTGGGAGAGAAAGGGAGAAGAAAATGGACGGAGAGGGGAGACAGACAGACACAAGAGACTGGGGAATTACAGTATCCTTCAGACTTCAGTCATTGTTCTAGCCAGACTCCCACAAATGTCATTGAGGAGAGCAGTTCTACCAGAGAAGGGGTTTGCAATCCCTACAACTACCAGTTATAGCTGATTTTGACAAGCTGGTTAGCGCAAGAGCCTCAGGAATAGAACCAACCCTACTACCAGCATGCACCCTTATAGATATCAACCAAAAGGGCATCTCTGGTGGAGATGTGACCTATCAATGTATTCTGTAGATGCTACAGCACCCATCTCCCCAGTAGCCACAGTCCCTGAAAACCCAGAAAAGTAAGTTCTCATCATCATTCTTTGCACTTTCAATTAGCTCAACACAAGAAGGAGGTTCGGTTTTATTAATGGAAAAGACCTAACAGAAGATGCATTACTATCTCCTTTGTGGTTGTACCCTAGGACCTTGTGGGTCCTTCCTTCTGACTTGATGCTGTGTTGTCTCTTCCTGTTAGACTATGATCTTCAGAGTAGGAATTGTATTCCATTTCTCATGTGTATCCCTAGAATTTAGAACGTTGCTTTGGTCACAGTAATTGCTTAATTGCAACTGCAATTGAAATGTTGTTTCCTTCATTCATTCCAAGCTTGAGTATTTCAGCCACATTCCAACTTAAATTTCTCTTAGAATCCAGCAAGGGTGTTGTGAGGTTCCGTGCATGCATGCCATTCACTGCCGGGTCTTGTTGTTTTCAATACCAAGCCTGAAATGTGCTCTGGGGTAGCTCATCAGTACAGCCCCAAGTACAAAGCCATGCATACCACGGGAACTCAACATGGGTTTGTTGATGACAATAATGCTGAGACATATTCAGAAAATAAATCTCAAGTGCTGAGAAGTAAAGTCTCTTACAAAGCAAGAGATTGCTTTCCTGTCACAGATAAGGAGAATCCTTTCCATTTAAATTTTCCTAATGCCTGGCAAGCATACTGTTCAGAGACTTTTTTGAGAGGAGAAAATCTTTGCAAATCAATGTGAACTTGCTTATGCTCAAATGACAGTACTTTTCTGAAAGTCAGATTGTATTCTCTGCCCTTTCTTGGAAAATGATTATAGTAATTGAACTGAATATAGCCTTCTACATTGAAGTGGATGAATGTAGACACTTAAGGTTAGACTTTCAAGACAGCATATATGGACTTAGCCACGTGTGCTCCATTAGTACTGGTGGGTGTTGGACAGCCACATGCTTTTGCTTGTTGGTTTATACATTTACCCCACAGAGCAGTCTGCTGTGAATATCCCCCAGTCCCACACTTTGTCAAATTTTCTATGACTGCTCCTCAATAAAAGATGGCCTGAACAGTGGGTCTTTTTCTTCTTTTTTAATGATAATAGGAAAACCTGTGTTTTCAGTGTTTTTGTCAAGTGCTTACTGGATCCTTGGTTGGAAAGTTGGTTAGGGAAATGACTATTGAGCTCATTCACCACCATAGTAACCGAATTTTAATACCTTCTGGGCATACAGACATTTATATAATCTAACTCTATGGCACTGAGGTACAGTGTATGTAGTGTATTTATGATTGAACAGAAAGTTTCAAATAGCAGCCTGTGAAATTGGATTTTAGATGTAATGTACCATAAATAAGTGCTATAAAGATTGCCTTTAATGCCATAAATCAGATTTTATTGGTTTCAGCTATCTCATTCTAGTTATTGTATTACCCACAAAATCAGACGAAATCAAAGAGCTGGAATATTTTTTATTTTAATGTCCCATCTTCTATAGTAATGGCACACAAGCCCTCACAGCTGCCTTTTCGTGGAGGTTGGGCAAGGTTGACAGGTGGCAGGCACCAGCAACATGTGAGGGGCAGAATCAAAGGATATAGCCAGACTTTCAGACTTTAAGCCATTTTTAGTACCTCTGGTTTTGGAAATGATACAAAGCAGATGTACTGGCAGATTCCCTCAGCTTCCTGGGAAGAGAGATGACTGGTCAGTTGTTTTAAGCCTATGAACATTTGTTGGACTAGAAGTAACCAGAACCCTTTCCAATGCCCACTATAGGAGGGAAGCACTCTGGGTCCTTCCACATTGTTTTCAACGTGAACAAGTCCCTATTTGCTGATACATGGCCTCATCAAGAGTACCTTTCCTACTTCTCTAATGTCTGCTGCTCTGTCGTTCAACTTCCCCACACTTCTTACCTTTGAGTTTCCTTCTGGATTAGTCTGGGACATTTACATACGGCCATTCTTTGAACAGACTTTTAAAAAGCAAGCACTCACACACAAACAGGAAGGTGTAACCCAGGAGACTGGAGTAATATAAAAATGAACTATTTTCTAACTGAGCAGTTTTCAAGCTGTTTAAAATGTAGATTACACTTATTTTATGTATACTTTTTCTTCAGCGTTTGCTTACAGAAGAGCTCTCTTTATAGAGAGAAGAGTTTTTCTCTGAGAAACCCAGATAGACCTCACTGATGATGACTTTCATTATTCAGGGTCAAAACCTTATAACCTAGGAGGGGGTGAGAATGGGGAGGGCAGCTAAGGGGAGAGATGCCTGCAGGGGCTTTTTGTAACTTGAATTTCAGAAAGATAAATCTTGATTATGTTGCACATTCTGTCTCCCATGGTGTGGTATCAGATACATTTAATGGAGTTATGCTACATGAAAAGTAGCAATACTTCACAACCAGAGGAACCATTGAAATGTTTTTTTTTATTTTGATTATCAAGGTATGTGACTAATTTCCACCATTGCTTAAGGATTGTTCAATCTATAGGATCTCTGGACAATGTATGTTAATCCTGCAAAATATTG
This sequence comes from Trichosurus vulpecula, assembly GCF_011100635.1. Classification (NCBI taxonomy): domain Eukaryota; kingdom Metazoa; phylum Chordata; class Mammalia; order Diprotodontia; family Phalangeridae; genus Trichosurus; species Trichosurus vulpecula. The sequence continues at coordinate 367,940,136 of NC_050576.1, forward strand.
TGATGTGCTTGAATCAACTCATTTAAAAAACAAAAATAACACATACTTTGTGATGATGGCATCATTAAACGATGAGACAGGTTCATAGGATCAGTGATTTAGAGCTTGAAAAGGCTTTAGAGAGGGGGGCAGAGACAAGATGGTGGCTGGAAAGCAGGGATTCACTTAAGCTCTCCCCCAAATCCCTCCAAACACCTGTAAAAAGTGAGTCTGAGCAAATTCTAGAGCTGTGGAACCCATGAAATATCAGAGGGAAGCAAGTTTCCAGCCCAGGATAGCTTGGATTGTCACTGGGAAGGATCTATTGCATGGTGCTGGGAATGGAGTGCAGCCCAGAGTGGGCCCTGCCAGGACCAACCAGATGGGCAGTTAGGCAGGCAGAGCAGGCCTTAGGGCCATGAATCACTGAGCAGTAGCAGTTACCAGACTTCTCAACCCAGAAACACCAAAGACCACAGAGCAGGTTAATGGGAAAACTTCTAGATCTAGGTGAGAGCAGCCCTAGCCCTGGGAGTGGTAGAGGTGGCAGTAGCAGAGGCAGCTCCTGCAGCAGCTTCCAGAGCTCCAGTGTCAACTGCTTCCTGAGTCCCTGGCCCACATGGTGGGAGGAATCCAGCAGCAGATCAAAGTGTGAGTGCAGGGAGGGCTTTGCTGGCACAGAGGCAGGGTTCTATTGCTTTGCCCTGCTTGGATCTGGGTCACGGTCCTATTTGGCAGTTCTTAGGGGAGGAGTGCTGCTGTGGCAGAGCTTGCAGTGACAGTGGAGTAGAAATAGCTCTGAAAACAGCAGCACAGGCCCTAAAGCTTGGGACAAAGTACTCTCTACTCCACAAGCAGTCATGTCCTGACAAAAAGCTCAAGGGTCAGGTAGTTGGCTGAGAACATGACCAGGCAGTGCAAAAGGACTCAGACTCAGACTCAGACTGTAGAATCTTCTTTTTGGTGACAAAGAAGATCAAAATATACAGCCAGAAGAAGTCAACAAAATCATACAGCCTACATCAAAAGCCTCCAAAATATGAATTCACCTCAGGCCATGGAAGAGCTCAAAAAAGATTTGGAAAAGCAAGTTAGAGAAGTAGAGGAAAAACTGGGAAGAAAAATGAGAGTGATGTGAGAAAACCATGAAAAACAAGTCAGTGAATTGCTAAAGGAGACCCAAAAAATACTTAAAAAATAACACCTTAAAAATAGACTAACCCAAATGGCAAAAGAGCTCCAAAAAGCCAATGAGGAGAAGAATGCCTTGAAAGGCAGAATTAGCCAAATGGAAAAGGAGGTCCAAAAGACCACTGATGAAAATACCACCTTAAAAATTAGATTGGAGCAAGTGGAAACTAGTGATTTTATGAGAAATCAAGATATTATAAATCAGAACCAAAGGAATGAAAAAATGGAAGACAATGTGAACTATCTCATTGGAAAAACCACTGACCTGGAAAATAGATCCAGGAGAGATAATTTAAAAATTATTGGACTACCTGAAAGCCATGATCAAAAAAGGAGCCCAGACATCATCTTTTCAAGAAATTATCAAGGAAAACTGCCCTGATATTCTAGAACCCGAGGGTAAAATAGAAATTGAAAGAATCCACCGATCATCTCTTGAAAAAGATCCCATAAAGAAAACTCCTAGGAATATTGTCACCAAATTTGAGAGTTCCCAGGTCAAGGAGAAAATACTGCAAACAGCCAGAAAGAAACAATTTGAGCATTGTGGAAACACAATCAGGATGACACAAGATCTAGTAACTTTTACATTAAGGGATCAAAGGACTTGGAATATGATATTCTGGAGGTCGAAGTAGCTAGAATTAAAACCAAGAATCACCTACCCAGCAAAACTGAGTATCATGTTCCAAGGCAAAATATGGATTTTCAATAAAATAGAGGACTTTCAAGCTTTCTCAGTGCAAAGGCCAGAGCTAAATAGAAAATTTGGCTTTAAATACAAGAATCAAGAGAAGCATAAAAAGGTAAACAAGAAAGAGAAATCATAAGGGACTAACTAATGTTGAACTGTTTGTTTACAATCCTATATGGAAAAATAATGTGTGTAATTCATGAGACTCTTCTCAGCATTAGTGTAGTTGAAAGGAATATACATATATATAGATAGAGGGCATAGGGTGAGTTGAATATGAAGGGATGATAGCTAAAAAATAAAATCAAATTAAGGGGTGAAAGAGCAATATATTAAAGTGGCAAGAGAAAGCAGTTCTTTTGGAAGGGAAGAGGGGGCAGGTGAGGGGGAAGAGTGAATCTTGCTCTCATTAGATTTGACCTGAGGAGGGAATAACATACACACTCAATTGGGTATATTACCCCACAGGAAAGTAGGGGGTAGGCGATAAGTGGTGGGGGGAGATGATAGAAAAGAGGGCACCAAAAGCAAACACTTTTGAAAAGGGACAGAGTCAAGGGAGAAAATTGAATAAAGGGGGACAGGATAGGATGGAGGGAAATATAGTTAGTCTTTTATAACATGATTATTGTGGAAATGTTTCACTTATTCATACATGTGTGTCCTATGTTGAATTGCTTGCCTTCTTAGGGAGGGTGGGTGGGGAGGGAAGAAGGGAGAAAATTTGGAACTCAGAGTTCTAAAAACAGATGCTGAAAAAAAAGTTGTTTTTGCATAAAACTGGCAAATAAGATAGACAGGCAATGGGATATAGAAATCTATCTTGCCCTACAAGAAAATAAGGGCAAGGGTTTTATGATGGGACGGGGAGAGGGGTGACAGAAGGGAAAGCTGACTGGGGAATGGGGCAATCAGAATATATGCCCTCTTGGAGTGGGGGGGTGGGTACAAATGGGGAGAAACTTGTAACTCAAAATCTTGTGGAAATCAATGTGGAAAACTAAAAATACTAAATAATAAAATATGAAAAAAGAAAAGGTTTTAGAGATTATCTAATTCATTATCTTCATATTCGTAATACAGACTAGTAAACTGAGGCCTACAAAAGTTCCTAGGATTGTGGATTTAGAACTGAAAGGCACTTAAGAAACAATCATCATACTCCCTCATTTTGCAGTTGAAGAAAATGAGCCCTAGAGAGGTTAAATAACTTCTCCAGGGTCACACAGCTGGCATCTATCTGAGCTGGCTGGTCAACTCCTGCTTCCAAACACAGCATTTTTTTCAATACAATGTACTGCTTTGATTAAGTGAATTCCTCAAGATCACTAGGAGTAAGGCACAGAGACAGACAGGATTTGAATCCAAGGCATGGTGTGACAGAAAGAACAGTTGAATTGAAGATATAAGACTGGCATCTGAGTATGGACAATATGACCTCAAACAAGTTACTCTCTGAGAGCCACAGTTCCTTTTTCTGCAAAATGGGTGTAATACTCAATGTCAGCCCTGCTTATGTCCCAGCGCTGTCCACCAAAGCATCTAGATCTTTTTCTGACAAACTGATGTAGAAACCTGCCTCTCCAATTTTAGAAATAGGGTAGTGATTTCTTGAAGCCAAGCTTGTTTGTTTGTTTTTTCCCCCAAAGGAAATAAGGATTGTCTGGCATAACTTGTTGGTATATGTATGCACATATATATGTATGTGTATATATATATATATATATATATATATATATACACATATATATGTATGTATATGTATATATATACATATATATGTATGTATATGTATGTATGTATGCATATACATAAGTGTGAATACACACAAATTTTGTAATTTCTGCCTTTTTTCTAGGTTCTCAGTACTAATTTATTCAACAATTCATTCTAGAGTTTTGTCCAGGTAGAATTTTTCCAAGCTCAGTAGAATATTTAAAAATCTCATTTTCTTCCCTTTAATTTGAAAATAAGGACAATTTACTGTATTGTATGATCTTTCAGGTATCACTGACGGTAGCTGAGCAATAACATCCTCAAGTCATTTGAATACCTAGGGATACAGTTCAACTGAGCCAAGTGACTTGAATTTATAAAGGGCAACTGTCTTTTTATTATATCTTTCCTTATTAGTCTATAGTACTCTGTAAGGTCATTTTCCTTGGTGGAGAAAACAAAAGAATTGAATAATCCACCTTCTTTTTTGTGATCACTCATTATCATCCCACTTCCTCCAGAACCATCCCTTCATTAGTTTTCATCTTTTCCCCAAGACAGGTACAAAAAATACCTTTGTACCTATCCCAATTTAATCCAAGTTTTAGCACTTTGACATCAGCCTTATATTACTTTGCCAGCAGTAGCATGACCTGGTGGCTATGGCATAGAACTTGGAGTCAAGCTCAGTCAGTCAATAAACATTCGTTAATGATGTGCCAGGTAGTATGTTGAGCACTCCTATACTAAAAGAGGCAAATGACAGTCCCTGACCTCAAGGAGTTCATGATCTAATGTACAAAAAGCTTTGTGCAGGATAAAGGGGAAATAACTAAGAGAAGGAAGGCACAAAAATTAAGAGGGATTGGGAAAGATGGGAATTTGAATTTAGTGACTTGGCCACTAAGTCACTTAAATCTCAGCCTCAGCTTTCTTTTCTGTATGATAGGGATAATCATAATCCCTGCCTCACAGGATCATTGTGAGTATCAAATGATACAATATATGCAAAGCACTTTGCAATCCTTAAAGCACTGGGTAGATGTGATGTTATTGTTATTGCTATTATTATTAATCTCCTAGAACTTCCCCTTGCTTCAGTCTTATATACAAATATTTTAGTCCTTGTTCCTTCCTTGAATTTCGTCCTCGAAGAACTGCATATCTCCACTGTTACTGTTTTCCCTAACTTGCAGCTGTTCTCTATGGCATCCAGCTTGATAGATGCATACAATTAGTTTTCCCTCTTCTTTTTTCCCCTTTGATTTTAAAGCCTTTTTGATTAGATTTGAAGACATCAGAAAAATACATTCCTACCAGCCTTTGTTAGGTGACTCCATCCCTGGCCAGGAGCCTGTATTTCCTGTACTTTTAACTGTGGTCCAGAAATAAAAATCCCATTCTCTGATGCCATTTTCTTAACAGGCTGTTCATTTTTCAAATCTGCTTGTTTTTTATTCTACATCCCATGCCTTTGATGAGCAGCCATAATGAAAATAACATCTCTATCTCTATAGTCCTCCGTTTCTTTCTCAAAACTTCATAATTTTTGGGAACAAATTCCAAGTTCTTTCCAGGACTACCAATTGCACCCACGTGAATCACCAGAAGTGGGTAGTAGTCATCTGTTAAGATAATTCACAGGAAAATCGTTGTCATATTTTATACGTCTGCCTTAGGTAGCCAACAAATTTATCTCATTTTGTTATCAATAAGTAGGTGCATCAGTATCCTTTAGCATGCAGTCATCATCTACCAGCGCTCATTTATACTCTTCCTCTGACCCTTCTTGTACTAATCACCAAGCAAACCTTTAGTTTTGCCCTTCCAAAATAGAGCAACTACTGACATCTTTAGAACCATGAAGGATGCAGAAGCAAGCTACCATGAAGTCCTTGAGTATGGGCCAACTGCTTTTATCACATTTACTAGGTACATACAGTCTACTGAACATTAAATAAAACATAATTGGAACACGTGACCAAAAACAAATCACTGTGCTTAAATAGAAAAACCATATATTTTTGCTATTTCTGTGATGAAACTTTGATATTGTATAATGAAACTTTGTATTATATTCTCAGTATTCAGGAAAAAAGTTTTTGCTTCTGTCCATATGGCTTATCATCTAAGCAAGCCAGATAACACATTGGGGGAGAATTTGAATGAGTTTTTCATGGTCCCATTTCACTTAGGTGGATCATTGCAGTTCAAATCTCATTTCCTAATTTTTCCCCATTCTTTCAATTTGTTTCCTGTCCTTCTCTCCGCCTCAGATGCTCCTGACTCAACAACGTCCTTCCATCTTGTCTGTGATGAGGAAAACTATGACCTGATTCTAGTACCTGTATCATGTATCAGTGCACCTGGGCATTTAGGCTGGTGCTAGCCAATACGGGCATGTGTGCATATACAAGAGAGCAGGAAGAGATAAAAGAAGCAAAAGAAGGGAAGCAGTTGTATTTACTCCCAGTAAGAGTTGGTAGGCAATAATAAAAATAAAAATTATAAAAATAATATTTATATACCACTAGGTACATTACAATTATTGTCTCATTTGATCCTCACCACAGCCCTGGCAGGTAGGTGCTATTATTATCCCCATTTTACAGTTGAGAAAATGGAGGCAAAGAGATTCTGACTTTCTGTGGTCACAAAGTAAGTGTCTGGGGCTGTATTTGAACTCAGGTTTTCCTAACTCCAAGCCCAGTGCTCTATCCAATGTGCTTTTCTTATGAGAAGCTTATGAGAAACTATGAGGGAAGCTGCTTAGTCGAATGACAATTAACATCTCATTTGCTGCAAGGCTACTTCAGTACACTCTCTACCACAAATGGTCTGTCTCCTTTGAACTTCTCAGTTCTCAATGGCATTGGCTTAATTATTGTTTCTTGTTCAAACTTTCCTTTTTTTTTCTATATTTTACCTTTGAGCTGGGGGTTTGGGGATTTGACTATGATATTCCTATGAGTTTTCCTCAGAGGATCTCTTGTAAGTGGAGATGGATGAATTTTCTCTATTTCTACTTCCCTGCTTTGTTCTAATACTTCAGGACAATTTTCTTTAATTATTTCTTGTATTATTGTATCAAGATTCTTTTTCGATCATGATTTTCAGTTAGTCCATCTATTTTTATATTTTCTCTTCTTGATCTATTCTCCAAATCTGTTATTTTTCTTATAAGGTGTCTCACTTTCTCTTCTATTTTTTCATTATTTTTCATATTTTGTTTAATTATTTCTTGATCTCTTTTAATTTCACTGGCTTCACTTTGCCCAATTCTAATTTTCAAGGTGTCATTTTCCCCCTTAAGATTCTGGATTTCCTTTTCTAATTGGTTGATTTTCCTTTCATAACCTTCTTGTTTTTCTTGGATTATTTTATTTTTATTTTTTTCCTCCATCTCTCTCATTTGATTTTTAAAGTCTTTTTTAAAGATCTACTATAAATTCTCTTTGGGCAGGTGACCATTTGACTTTACTCTTTGGGGGCTTGTTCAAATTTTCAAGCTCTCTCACAAATCTGCCCAGAGTTCCTTCCCTTAAGAAACATACTAATATAACAGAGAGATGGAACACTGGAGAAGGTTGGACTTGGTGGATTCAAAGGTCTCCTCCAGAACTTAGGCTCGTGGAGAGCTAGCAGAGACTTTAAACTCCTTTTTTCACCTCTCTGTGAGTCTTTCCTTGAGATAAAAAAAGCCAGTTAAGCGAAGCCTAATACAGAGACTTCATTGAGCAAACATTCCACACCCAGACTTCTCCCAGCTGTCTAATGAATGGAGGAGGGGGCATTTTCTCATCTCTTCTCTAGGGATAAAGCTGGCATTATAATTATACAGAATCTGAATTTGTTTCCTATTTTCATTTATATTAGTGTAGTTTTTATGTATATTGTTTTCCTGGTTCTGCTTACTTCTCTCTGTGCCTGTTCATAGATGTCTTCCTATATTTCTCTGAATTCCTCACATTCATCATTTCTTATGGGAAGAATTTGTTTTATAGTATTCAACATGATCAGTGTTGCCTACTACTCAGAGAACTGCAGTCCTAAGCCAGGCTCATAAACTGCATTTCTTGCTTTCTCTCCTCTTCCTTGCTCAACAAATATCACAGAACCCAGGTGACTCAATTTACTTCCAGGCTTTAGTTTTTGCCAGCACTAACTGGAATGTGATGCTGTGTTTGCTTTTTTCAAGTAGTTCTATTTCCAGAAACTCAGAGTACCCATGACGGAAAAGAAGAAAATCCCTTTGTGGATACCAGATTGCTGTGGCATTTGGAAAATTTTGTTCTAAATGAGCTGTCCAAGATAGTTATTCAATGGAATTTAGCCATTGAACAGTGTAGAGAGGATGTGTAGGGCAGAAATCTCTATCTATCCATCCCTCTATCTGTTTATCTATCTTTCTTTCTTTATCTCTTTTGCTGTTTCTTTCCTTATTTCTTCCTTCCTTCCTTCCTTCCTTCCTTCCTTCCTTCCTTCCTTCCTTCCTTCCTTCCTTTCTTTCCTTCTTTCCTTCCTTCCTTCTTTCTTTCTTTCTCTTTCTTTTACTTTCTTTCTATCTGCAAATATCTATATGTATGTATACATGTATATATAATTTATATTGAACATATATCACAACATCAAAGGCCCAGTTGCATACATATATGCATAAATATATACACACATTTTTACATTTGTATATGCATATGCACTGTACTCACAGTGTACATATACATAGATTATATGTATGCATACATGTAAAGTTGTGCACATGTTTGACACACTGTACATTTGTGTATATTTGCACATAGGTATGTGTAATAGGGATTTTTGTAGTTGTATATATTCAAGATAAACTCAGTATTATACATAAGTATGTATGTGTGGATATATATGCATATCTATTTGCTTATCTGTGCATAGATATATGCATATCTATCTGCTTATCTGTCTGCTCTATGAAGATTTCTGCCTTATACATCTCTTGTCTATTGCTCAGTGATAAATTTTACTGAGTTTTAGGGAATTCAGATAAATATGCTGCAGTACTGTGTTCTGAACCTGCACATCCTCTTCAGGAATAAAGAAGGGGCACAGTGTTTAAGAGCTAGGTTAGTTATAGCCAAAAAGTGGAAGAAAAATACGAGTTTGCTATGTAAAAATTAGAAAATCACTAGTGACAAATGGTAAAGGTTATGTTTTTATGCTCTCTCGAATATTGATGGACTCAGTAAATCCTTTGATCTTGTTACTATTATTATAAAGCCAATAAATGCTTGTTGAATTGAATTGGATTGAAAGCCTTATTAGTTTCAGCTCTAATAGTTCAGGATGCATCATAATTTAGACAGAGACTTGACTGAAGGTTCTCTTTATGTTGCCTGTGGAAGGAGTTTTCTCAGTGAATTAATAGTGAAAACAAGATTTTAGAGAATGTTTAGTATACTCAATTAAATTCAATACAGTTATCAAGTATTTATTGATAACCTACTTCTTGTGGTCAACACTAGTGTATGAAAGACATCAAATAACTTGTTCCATGTTTAATATATACTGGGGTAAAATATGGCTTACATATATTAAACAAGCAGAAAATAAAACAAAGGCAATTTATAAGCAAGTGCATATTTTGTAGTAGAGAACCATACAGGCAAATTCTGAGGGAGTTTGTGGCATAGGAAAAATCAGTTCAGAGCCTTGCCCAGAGCATCATCTCCATGGTCATCATGATCTTCATCGACATCAACATCAGATATCATTCCGTTGCACTACATTAAGAATTTGAATAAATGCTACCTTTCCCAGGCACCTAGGTAGCATCGGGCCTGACATTAGGAAGATCTGAGTCAAAATATCAGACATCTACCAGCTGTGTGACCCTGGGCAAGTCACTTAACCTTTGTCTGTCTCAGTTTCCTCCTCCGTAAAGTGGGAACAATGATAGCACCTATCTCACAGAGTTGTTGTGAGGATCAGATGGGATATTTATAAAGTGCTTAGTGCGGTGCCTGGCATATAGTAAATAATTAACAAATGCTCCTTCCTTTCACCTTCCAAGGGACATTTGCATTTTGAGCTATCTCTAATTGAAGAATTATATTTATTATTCTATTCACAGATGATGATATATTAGAAAGAGCCCTGGACTTGGAGTTAGAAGACCATGTAAATATAATTTGTTCCTTTTATTTTATCTCACTTGAATGGATGTCAGCCAGGGGCCTGACAAGCCCATAATGATCCCCCCCCCTCCTTTTTTTCCCACTGAAAGGAGCCTAGTCACATTGAGAAACATGAAAATAGACCAAATTTGTTTTTGGTGACCCTAGGCTACCTTTTCTGAACCCATTCAGATTTTCTCTACTTTTAGGTGGTCAGGGTCTCGTCTTTGTCCCAAAATCTACTTTCAAAAAATCTCTGATATGTGTCAGTATATATCAGTCAGGTACTCTAGCCTTACAGTGAATTTCAGTCAATAAGCTACTTCTCTCAAGGCTATTTGCATTTTAAGTAACCTCTAATTGAGTGATTAAATGCTTTGCAGGCTGTTAACTAAAATGCAAGCATCAGGGAGCAAGAAGAAGTACTTTGGGGACAAGGTCCCTGAAACAACATTGTATAGGAGACTGCCCTTTCTACCTGGGTATTTCCTTTACCTGACCAGCTCTTATGGGTTTCTTCTCCATAAGAAGCTGGCCTGGTTTCAGAGTTCTAGGTGACATTAAGCCATTAAGACCTCTTCAGTACCTATCCTATACCTGGCCAACACAGAGAGCTTTATAGATAGTGGAATAGAAGCAGAAAGAGACATTCCCTAGTTATGCTGATTGCTATTCATGGAGGCATGTGAGGAGGCTTGGCTTCCTGGTAGACAGTCAGCTAGAATTAGAAGACGAGATGAAAATCAATATAACAAACTCAGATAACAGGAAACAAAGTACAGGTGGCCCTTAGGACCTGAAAGAGTATAAAATAAACTTGGCTTAAACTTCGTATACTCAGCTACAAAATCAACTAATCGATGATCCCAGTCTCCCCTCTGTGCAGCAAAGAGACTAACTACATTTGAGACAGGAAAAGCTCTGATGATCATTGATTCCAACAGTCTTGGCTCAGCAGTAGAGGATCATGGGGAGGAGTTCCAGAGAAAGTTGTAGTCCTCATTTGAGCAACAAAAGCAGTATAAGCATTAGGCATATATAAGGAGCCTTATAATAATGGCATTGTTGCCAAAATGATCTTGTCATAAAAGACTGATGATCAAGACCAAAAGGGCTATTTTCTGTAATTGGAGATAAGCCTGGTCTTAGATTAATGGAGGATTAGGAAATACTTTGGCTTATAGGACATAATTTTCTTCGATAAAGTTTTTGGAATCAGAGTACCAAATATGTCGTAGTGCTTGAGATTGCTTTTGCATGTATCCAGAAATCTTAAAGAAGTAAGGTCTGCTAAATGGAAAGGTCAAGGTCTTAATTCCACCCTGAAATTAGTCATACTGTTTAACTTTCCTGCAGAAAAGAGAGATAAGGTGATACAGAATGACCAATTCTGAAGCACCTTCACATATGCATTTACCTTTTGATTTTCTTCTGTACTAGGCTGCTTACTTCTACTGTGCTTCAGTTTCCTCATCTGTAAAATGAAGTTTTTTGGACAAGGTGACCTCTAATATCCCTTCCAGATCTAACATTCCATAGGCGAATTCCAAATGGTTTATCTTATCTGCATTCAATCTTATGTGATCTTTGAAAAGGAGATGAAAAGAGGCACTAATAATACAAAACTAGGATAATCCAAAAAGGAATTGTTGAGGTTTTTTAGGGGTGCTCAGGACCCCAAAACACTGACACACCATGCTTGCTTGAATGAATTTGAGCCAAGCCTTGTTACAGCCAAAGAAAAATACAATTTATTAAAGATTCACACCATATTGGGTAGACTCTTAAGAAATCTCACCATTGGCTAGACTCTTAAGAAGTCTGAGCATTTGTGAATACAAGCAGGCCAGATTGAATCTCAGCTAGATTGAATCTGAGAGCCTTCATGGAGGCAAGATGAGGTAAGACAAGAAGCAAGACAACCTACAGAAAGGTTGTGGGAGGGATCTCAGGTGGTCAAGTACTCTGGGGTGATGGGAGCAGGGGTTTAGGGAGGGTCTTGATGGGACTGGGGTGACTGGGGGGACTGGGGCAAGGTCAGACTCCAAGAATGCGATTAAGGGTTGAAGGCTACCTGGAGATGACAGACAATGGAGGGCTAGGCTAGTTTAAAGGTAACAGATTTGGGTATAGATATTTTGATAGGATCAAGGGTGGGAAGAGGCTGGAGGCAATCCAAGGTGATCAGACAATGGAGGACCAGGCTAGGTTATTTGGGCATGAAAAGCCAGATCAAGTAGGAAGATTCAAGGTGGGTTCAAGGGGGATTCCAGAGACTGTACCCTATCTGAATGGCATTTGAATTTTGTAAAGATATTCACTACACCTACACACACACACACACACACACACACACACACACACACACCCCTTTTCCTTCTATGCTGCCTAACCTAATGACATTAGCTCCTAAGAGTTCAATTATAATTTCTATGCATATGATTCGATTCCCTGATGTATATGTCCAAGCTTAATCTTTCTCCTTACTTCCAATACCACACCTCCAACTTGCTCTTTATATTTCAGGCAGGATATCTGCCTGACATCTTAACACAGTCATCTCAAACACAACATGTTCAGAATAGTACTCATTATCTTTCTCCCAAAATGTTTCCTTAGACTTAACTTTCTCATTACTGTGGAGTGCGCTAGTTTTCTTCTAGGCACCTCATCTCACAGCCTCAGCGTCTTCATTTTCATACCAAATATCCAATCCATCACCAAATCTTGTTTCTGCCTTTATGACATCTCTTATATGTTCCATTCTTTCCACTCACAGAGCTATTTCATCCCATGCCTAATATTCATAGATTTTTTGGGGTGGGGAGTTGGGGAGGGTAAGGTGTTGGGGTGTGGAAATGGCTCAAATCTGTGATTTCATCAGTGTAAGGAACTCTTGGTGGAGGGTTCTGCCAATGCAGATCAGAAACTGGTCTATAACAAGGCTTCTTAGTGCCCTGGCAGCATTAGTTGGCATTGCATGACCCGAGGGCATGCTCAGCACAAAGTATTCATGGTTTGCATTCAGAACCTAGGCTGCAGTGAAGTTGCACAATGAAACACCAGCAAGCACTGCCAGAAACATCTCGGATTTGATGGGGTATAGGCTCTGGGAGCCAACTTGAACTCTACTTGAATCTTCCCAGTTGATGAAGCATTTGCCTGAGGCCATAAGCCTTTCAGGCCCAAATGGCTTGTTATTCTTAACCTAGCCTAGCCCTCCATTGTCTGGCTACTTCCCACCCTTGATCCTATCAAAATATCTATGCCCAAATCTGTTACTCTTAAACTACCCTAGCCCTCCATTGTCTGTCATCTCCAGGTACTCTTCAGCTACTTCCCACCCTTAATCCCATTCCTAGATTATGACCTCTAGTCACCCCAGCCCCATCAAGATCCTCTTTAGACTCCTCAAGACTCTCCCTAAACCCTTCCTCCCATTCCCTAGAACCATCCCTAGATCCCTCCTGCAGTCTTCCTGTATGTAAGATCCATCTTGCCTCCATGAAGGTGCTCAGCAGATTGAATCTGGCCACTTGTCAAAACAAACATCACAAATGGTCAGATTTCTTTTTTTAAATTTTTTTATTTAATATATTTAGTTTTCAGCATTGATTTTCACAAAAGTTTGAATTACAAATTTTCTCCCCATTTCTACCCTCCCTCCCACTCCAAGATGGCATATATTCTGGTTGCCCTGTTCCCCAGTCAGCCCTCCCTTCTGTCACCCCACTCCCCTCCCATCCCCTTTTCCCTTCCTTTCTTGTAGGGCAAGATAAATTTCTATGCCCCATTGCCTGTGTATCTTATTTTCTAGTTGCTTGCAAAAACTTTTTTTTGAACATCTGTTTTTAAAACTTTGAGTTCCAAATTCTCCCCCCTCTTCCTTTCCCACCCACCCTCCCTAAGAAGTCAAGCAATTCCACATAGGCCACGTGCAGCTCATTATGTATAATCCTATCACGATACTCATGTTGTGAAAGACTGACTATATTTTGCTCCTCCCTAACCTATCCCCCTTTATTGAATTTTCTCCCTTGACCCTGTCCCTTTTCAAAAGTGTTTGTTTTTGATTACCTAAACCCCCATCTGCCCTCCTTTCTATCATCCCCCCTTTTTTTATCTTCTTCCTCCTTCTTTCCTGTGGGGTAAGATAGCCAATTGAGTATGTATGGTATTACCTTCTCAGGTCAAATCTGATGTGAGCAAGATTCACTCACTCCACCTCATCTGCCTTCTCTTCTCTTCCTACAGAACTGCTTTTTCTTGCCATTTTTATGCGAGATAATTTATTCCATTCTATCTCTCCCTATCTCCCTCTCTCCATACATTCCTCTCTCATCCCTTAATTTTATTTTATTTCTTTTAGATATCTTCCCTTCATCTTCAACTCACCCTGTGCCCTCTCTCTCTCTCTCTCTCTCTCTCTCTCTCTCTCTCTGTATATATATATATATATATATATATATATATATATATATATATATATATATATATATATACACATACATATATACATACATACACACTCACATACACATATATATAGACATATATATATGTCTATATATATGCATATTCACCTCAGCTACCCTATTACTGAGGTCTCATGAATCATACACATCATCTTTCCATGTAAGAATGTAAACAAAACAGTTCAACTTTAGTAAGTCCCTTGCAATTTCTTTCTTTTTCCTGTTCTTTTTCTTGATTACCTTTTCATGCTTCTCTTGATTCTTGTGTTTGAAAGTCAAATTTTCTATTCAGCTTTGGTCTTTTCACTGAGAAAGTTTGAAAGTTCTCTATTTTATTGAAAGTTCTCTATTTTGTTGAAAATCCATATTTTGCCTTGGAGCATGATACTCAATTTTGCTGGGTAGGTGATTCTTGGTTTTAGTCCTAGCTCTATTGATCTCTGGAATATCGTATTCCAAGCCCTTCGATCTCTTAATGTAGAAGCTGCCAGATCTTGGGTTATTCTGATTATGTTTCTACAATACTCAAATTGTTTCTTTCTGGCTGCTTGTATTATTTTCTCCTTGATCTGGGAGCTCTGGAATTTGGCGACAACATTCCTAGGAGATATCTTTTTGGGATCTATTTGAGGAGGCGATCTGTGGATTCTTTCAATTTCTATTTTGGCCTGTGGCTCTAGAATGTCAGGGCAGTTCTCCTTGATAATTTCTTGTAAGATGATATCTAGGCTCTTTTTTTGATCATAGCTTTCAGGTAGTCCAATAATTTTTAAATTATCTCTCCTGGATCTATTTTCCAGGTCAGTGGTTTTTCCAATGAGATAGTTCACATTGTCTTCCATTTTTTCATTCCTTTGGTTCTGTTTTATAATATCCTGATTTCTCATAAAGTCACTAGCTTCCACTTGCTCCAATCTAATTTTTAAGGTAGTATTTTCTTCAGTGGTCTTTTGGACTTCCTTTTCCATTTGGCTAATTCTGCCTTTCAAGGCATTCTTCTCCTCATTGGCTTTTTGGAGCTCTTTTGCCATTTGAGTTAGTCTATTTTTTAAGGTGTTGTTTACTTCAGTGTATTTTTCAGTATTTTTTTGAGTCTCCTTTAGCAAGTCATTGACTTGTTTTTCATGGTTTTCTCACATTCTTCTCATTTCTCTTCCCAATTTTTCCTCTACTTCTCTAACTTGCTTTTCCAAATCCTTTTTGAGCTCTTCCATGGCCTGGGACCAGTCCATGTTTTTCTTGGAGGCTTTTGTTGTAGGCTCTTTGACTTTGTTGACTTCTTCTGACTGTATGTTTTGGTCTTCTTTGTCACCAAAGAAAGATTCCAGAGTCTGAGACTGAATCTGGTTGCGTTTTTGCTGCCTGGCTATGTTCCCAGCCAACTTATTTGACCCTTGAGTTTTTCAGCAGGGTATGACTGCTTGTAGAGTATAGAGTACTATGTTCCAAGCTCGGGGGGAATGCGCCAGTTCTGCCACACCAGCACTCCTCCTTCCCCAAGAACCCCCAACCTGGACTGGACTTAAATCTTCAGCAGGCTGTGCACTCCTGCTCTGATCTGCCACTTAATTCCTCCCACCAGGTGGGCTTGGGGCCGGAAGTAACTGCAGCTGTAGTTCTGTCGCTGCCCCACCTCCTCTGCCCCTGGGGTGGTGGCCGAACTGCGAACTCCTTCTTACACTCTGTCCCCAGCAGCTTTTCCCACTAACCTTCTCTGCTGTCTTTGGTGTTTGTGGGTTGAGAAGTCTGGTAACTGCTGCAGCTCACTGATTCAGGGCGCTAGGGCACACTCCGCGCGGCTCCTGGTCTGGTTGATCTGCACTGCCCATGCTGGGCTCTGCTGTGCTCTGTGCTCCCATCTCTGTGTGGGATAGACCTCATCCAGAGACCATCCAGGCTGTCCTGGGCTGGCACCCTGCTTCCCTCTTCTATTTTGTGGGTTCTGCAGTTCTAGAATTGGTTCAGAGCCATTTTTTATAGGTTTTTGAAGGGACTTGGCGGGGAGCTCATGCTAGACCCTGCTTTCCAGCCGCCATCTTGGCTCTGCCCCCACCAAATGGTGAGATTTCTTAAGCTATACCCAGAATGGTGAATCTTTAATAAACTTTGTTTTTCTCTTTGACTGAAAGAAGGCCTCAACAGATTCATTAGGTGTTTAACTTTTAATTAATTTTTGGTTGTTGCTCATTCAGAAACTTTTTACTATTGCCAAATTTTTCATGACCCCACCACATGGGGTTGCAACCCACAGTTCAAGAAGTGTTGGTCTATAACACAGACTATTAGAGAGTTACCTGAGGAACCAATGTTTGGGTGACTTACCCAGGGTAACACTACTGTGTTTCAGAGGAAGAAATATGAACCCAGGTCTCCTGGACTCAAAGGTTGACCCTCTATCCTCTATGCCTATAATAACTATTTTTTGATAATATTATTAATAGATATCAAAAGGAAGGGTCCCTGTGGTCTGTAGAATTATAGAATAATAACATTTATGCCTAGAAAGTATCTTAGAGATCGTCTTCAATTCTGTCATTTAATAGATGAGGCAACTGGAGCTTAGAGACCTTAGGTGATTTGTTCAAGGTCATACAGGTAAGTTAGTAGCAACACTAAGATTAAAACCCAGGTCTTCTACTTGGTTTGACTTTCTGACATATTGTAAGCATTCCATCAATATTAACACAACTTAAATCAAATGTTCTTTCTAGCTCAAGAAAATACTTTGTGAGAAATTATGAGAAACTTAAATATTCTCTGTTATGATATGTAGACAGAAACAAATATTGAGCTATCATTGCAGTGGATTGCAGTTAGTGATGGTAAGGACTATGACTCACATTCTCAAAGGAGGTTTTGCTTTACCATGTGGCAAGAAGTTAACTTTCTAAAAATGTTTGCTAGTATTATTTGAGGGAGGATGATGGACTATGTGATGTCGCTGGGCACCTTCAAAAACAATTTTCTTTTGATCTGCTATATTTTTTTAAAAGCGGTCTCTAGAAACCAAGAGGAGAATTAGTAACCCTGAACCTCCAAAGACTCATAGGATCTAAGTTTTTGTTTTCAATTGGAACAGATAGGTCATCATTAAATACAAAGTTCTGATCAAGTTCAACTCAATTGAAATCAATTCACAGGATCATAGGACATGGGCTCTTAGCATCCAGCCTACCTCTTCTCTCAATTCTTTCCTCTACTATGGACTTACTACCTGTCTTTCAGTCTTGCTCTATAGTTTAACAGTCCAATTATTCATTATCGGCTATCTTCATATTCCTTCCCATCTTGTCTATCAACACCAGTTGCCATATTCTAACTGTCTGTTAACTTCATTGTTACTATTCATTTGAATGGTCTTGGAGAAAGCAACACAATTTTGTCAACTAGGTTCACTACATATTTATATTATTTAATTTCCAATGATCTTTTACTGATAAATAACTCACATCTTCCACAGTGGCTTCTTCAATCTCTCCATAAGACATTTTTTTTACTGCCACAATCTCAACTTATCTCAGATTACCATTCTCACTTCCTACTTTACCAAGAAAATAGAGAATGTTTAAAGTATCATGTCCATTCCATGTGTCATCCCTGATTTTCTTCTTGCTGTACTCTCTGATGAAGATAGGGACCTTCTCCTTGCCAAGAGTTTGTGCTCCTAATTCCTTTCTCTCTCATCTCCTTTCAGACTTTGCTTTCTGCTCATTTTAAATCTTTTTTTTATCTACTGAGTCCTTCCCCACCCTCTACAAACATGTCAAAGTCTGACCATACTTGCCTGTCCTAATTAAAAAAAAATAAACTTCACTCGACCTGCCATTTCTTCAAGTTATCATCCTGTCATTTCTTCCTTTCATAGTCAAATTCCTAGAAATGAATTAATACTCATTGCCTTCCTACTCCCACTCCCACTCACCTCTCAATTCAATTCTGATCCCTACATTCCAACAAAACTGCTCCCTTCAAGCTCAGGAAAAAAATCTCTTAATTGCTAAATCCAATAACTTTTCTAGCTGCTCATTCTTCTTGACTTCTCTTCAAATTTTGACACTGCTCAATCACACTTTCTCCCAGATACTCTCTTCTCCCTTGAATTCTGTGATACTGCTTTCTTGATATTCCTCTAAGTGCTTCTTATTTTTCTTTTCTAGATCAACATCTTTCTCCCACATATTAAGTAAGGGTTCACCAGCTTCCATGGGTTCACTTCATATTTTTATGAAGATAACTCCCAAATCTATATTGAGTTTTAATTTCTTTTTAGAACTTCAATCCCAATTTAACAATTGCCCATTGGACATCTTCACTTGTATGTACCATAGACATCACCAGTGTAATATTTCTGAAACAGAAATCATTATTTTTTTTCTGTGAAACCCACTCCTCCTCTAAACTTCCCCAATTCTATTGAGAGCACCAGTATTCTTCTAGGTATGCAGGTTTATATATAACCTTGTTGTCATCTTCAAATCTTTTCATCTTTTTTTTTTCATTTTGAACAAGTTGTCTTGCAGATTCTACCTCTACAATATCTCATGTTATTTCTTTCCCTTTACCTCTACCATGATCATGATCTCATTCATCTCTCACCTGGATTACTGTAACAGCTTCCTAATCAGTCTTTGTTTTCAGTCTTTCCTTTCTCTAATTCTGAAGACAAAAATCTCATCATTTCTCTCCCCTGCTCAAAAAAGCTTAAGTTACACCCTATTGACTCTTATTACAGAAAATGAAACTTGCTAACCTGGCATTTTTCTCCACCTCCATTTCTAGTCTTATTTCATATTGTCCCCTCTCCTTCAATGTCCATCACAGTCAACCTAAGCTATAAGCTTTACCCAACCATTGCCATTTCATCTCCCTCCTTTATTCCTTTGTACCACTGTTTCCCCACTGTAGGGCATCACTCCCTCATTTCTACCTCTTAGACTTCCTAGCTTTTTTAAAAAACGTAGCTCATATGCATTCTTCCAAAGGAAGCCTTTGCTGATTCCCATCTCCCAAGTCATTAGCTTTTCCTTACTTTTGAAATGACTCCATATATTCTTTGTATTTATTTATCCAGGTACATATTGTATGCCCTCCTCCCTTTAGTAAAATGTAAATGTCTGAAATCAAAGTCTAATTCTCTCCTTTAAATGATAAGGCAAAAAGAGGTTAGTTTATTGAGTAAGGTCACACAAAAGTAGTAAGTATAAGAACTAGTATTTGAATCTAAATCATCTCAACCCATATTTAGTGCTTCTTCCATTATATCATGTTGTTTCAAGTAATAAACATGCATTCAGTTATATCCTATATATATTCATTATGCTCCTACCATATACAAAGCATTGTGCTAAGCTTTCCGTGATTGAAAATGAGTAACATCATGTTATGCACTATGGTTATGAACTGCTGAATTGACACTTACCATGACAAGAGCTTCCGATTTATAGGATGCATGTCATTGGAATCTGCCCTTTATTTCTTTCCTTTCTTAAAAGTCGGCCTTTCCATGACGAATGCCAAGCCTAAGAAAGGAAGAGCTTTTACCCTTTTCCTACTTTGCCAAATGCTGGTAAAGTTACCAACTGTAGCTACTGAAATTTCTGCCTGAAGGTCATCTGAGGGGAGAGAGTCATCTAAATAGAGTCATTGACTGCTCTAAAGGTTAGTGTTTGCATTAAAAGAAAACAGAAAAATTAAAGGGGAGGGGAATGAGGTAAAGAAAAACAATGACATTTAAGATATGAAAGGAATCATACAATGGCATTGTTTTGCAAAAAAAGAAAATATTTAAAACAAAATGTGACAAATGTAATTTAAACAACCAAGATCTTGTGGTCTAATCTCAGATTAATTAAATTAGGAGGGAGCTCATGGTTCT
The DNA here is from genome assembly GCF_011100635.1 of Trichosurus vulpecula. Taxonomy (NCBI): domain Eukaryota; kingdom Metazoa; phylum Chordata; class Mammalia; order Diprotodontia; family Phalangeridae; genus Trichosurus; species Trichosurus vulpecula. The sequence continues at coordinate 367,960,215 of NC_050576.1, forward strand.
AAGTGAGTGCTAGATGGGAGTTGTAAAAGCACTGAGCTGTGAATAATTTGTGACTTTTATATCCCTTTATGTGGATAAAAGCAGAGCAATGATGTGAACATAAAGGTCCCATATTGTCCTCATTTCATGTGTGCTGTCTGTGGAAGATAGCATATGGACCCCAGGGAGTGGGAACAGTGTGTGTGTGTGTATGTGCATATTTGTGTATATGTGTGTGTTTATCTCTGATTTTCATTTTATAAAAGGGTCACTGCTTTACATATGGGTTTTAGTCATGAACTAATGAAAATGGGGACCATTTTGTGTCCTATGTGAACCCTTCCCCTTCTCCCCCCACCCCATTCGTTTTTTATGAAAGCACAACTGTTTAGATCCAGAGGCAAATATTTTATTTACATTTTGTAAATTACAGAAAAACAGACCTGGGTCTGTCATCTTAATAATTCTGCCTTAATCAACATGTGGATTAGGCATTTTGTGTGTTAACTGCAGTGAATTCTTAATCCTGGGAGGCTTTTCTTGCAACAACCCAACATACTTGACCAGTGAAGTCAATGGAAATATAAATTAATTTAAATTAACTTAAACAAAGCAGAATTAAGAAGAGAAACCGGTTTCAAAACTGACACTTGAAAGAAAGGGAAAGGAGAAGATCCATGCAAAGTATGTCCTGATATAAATGATTCTTTAATCATACCCTCCTTGTTTTGTATTATCCATCCCCATTATTCCCTTCCAAATAACTGAATATAAACAACATTGGCTTTTTTTCCTCTTAATAAATAAGCCTTCAATAAAAAAGTCAAATTCCACAAGGAAAAATCATTTCTTCAACTTATGCTTCTTTTTATTATGTAATTTATTAAAAACATAATATTGAACCTCAGTACAACCAAGCTTGCTTAGTAATTATTTACCTTTCATTAATGTCAATGCGTGAAATGCCATAACAACCTGTTAGTCTCTCTCTATATATCACAACCCGTGCTTCTCTAATCTGTTCAAGTTGCATTCATTTCTACAATTATTTGGTTATGAAATGCTCTACAATTATAGAGAAGGTAAAATGGGTCTTAGGTGCTCATAGAGAAAGTCCTTTGGGACTCTTACTTTGGAGTCTTTACCAAGTGTCAAAAATCACTAAATCTCTCTCTCTCTCTCTCTCTCTCTCTCTCTCTCTCTCTCTCACTCCCCCTCTCCCCCTCTCCCCTCCCTCTCCTTCTGCCCCCTCTTTCTTTCTCTATCCCTCTGGGGCAGTTCTGGGGAAACCACACAGTCAGAAATTTGCACTGCCTACAGAAGAATTGCCAAAAGCTTATCTTTGAACCAAGTAAATCTCCAATAACACTTCCATGACTAGACTCATTTTTGGTCTCCTATTTTCTCAAGTATTTAGACTTGGTCCAGCTCTTTTGACCTTGGATTTTTTTTAAAGTCTGCTTTAAGTTCACCTTCAAGAATTTTCATTCAACTCCTTCCCAACACACCTACCTCCATTGGTGATTCCGTTCTGCTGTCCTCTGATCTAGTTCCTCTTCAGAAGTTACCTCCTGACTCCCCAAGTCTGCCTTGGATCTTCCCAGTGAGCTATGGGGCTCTTAATCTACTCCAGCTACAAGCTCTAACAATTTTGGCACTTCAGTGGATTCATCGATATGGAGCTACCCTCTATTATTGTAAGTCAACAGCCCAACCATGACTTTTCCTCCTGTGCAACTCTTGTCCCTGTTCTATATACTCTACAGGGAGAATTGACTCACTTTGCTGGAGACTTTCTCTAAGTCAAGGGTTTTTGACCTTTTTAATGTGTCATGCACCCCTTTGGCAATCTGTTGAAGCCTATGCCCCCATTCACAGATAGACAAATAGATATAGATACATGTACATGTCCATATGCATATATGTATATGTGTGTGTATATATGAATATACAAATTTATGTATGTGTATATACATATATGTATGTGCCTATATATGTATATATATACACATAAAACATATACAGAATTTCAAAGAAACTAGTTATATTGAAGTATGGCTATCAAAGATTAAGAACCTTAGGTCTTTTGACATTTTATGGGTACCTGGGTAGCACTTGGGCTATAATGGCTCTCTGACTACACTCTCCTAGTAATAGACTGTATATACTCTTTAAGGACTGGGATACCTAAATATGGAGATGATCATTTCCTCAAATTTGGTCAGATGGTGATGAAATTTTGGGTTCTTATAAACCATTACAAAATCCAAATGAGATATGCTTTGGAACATGAAGTTTCTATGAAGACTTTAAAAAAATTAGATTTTTGACAAAGACTATAGTAATACCTAGAAAATTTGATGGGCATGATAAAAGTGCAATTAAAACTCTTGGAGAAAGAATTGGAACCAAAATTAATAGCTTAGAATGGTAAGCCAATACATAAGTGACAGATTGCCTAAAAACTAGACTAGATCAAACAGCAATCAATTATTTCATGAGACAATATTAAATATTAGAATACATCTAAGTGACTTGATATAAACAACAACTGCCCTGGGAAAAGTTCAAGGAGAGAGAACTTAAGAATTACTGAACTCAATAGATATCATGATACAAAAGTATTGATACTATATTTCAAGAAATCATAAATGAAACCTGCCTAGATCTATTAGAACCATAGGGGCAGATAGAAAAAAACCACTGATCACTTCTTGAAAGGAGCCCCCAAATTAAAACTCCTAAGAATATCATAACTAAAATCCAGAGTTATCATACAAAAATGCATCTAGACATGAAATATTTTTTTAATGTGCTATTTTTAAAAATGTACTAAAGAAGTTCTGAAGGATGAACAGACAAGCAAGATAGTTTTGAAAGAAATGCTTGGAATTTATTTTACATACATATATATATATATATATATATATATATATATATATATATATAGTATGAAATGTAGATTCATAACTGCATAAACAATCTTTTTGTTTCTATGTGCTCTGCTATAAAAATAAAATAAAACAAAAAAGGGAGCACAATTTGAGCGGACATGTCAAAGGGCTGCTCTGAGGGTATCAGAGAGCTATGGTTAAGTTCACTGGAGAAGTGGAAGCCATTATCTGTCCCCAGTAGCCATCATCCCATATTTCTCCTCCCCTTTGTGGCTGACCTCTCTGAGAAAATGTTGTACAATTACTCTCCTTTCCTCTCAATTGCTTCTAAACTTTCTGTAATCTGGCTCACCATTCCACTAAAGCTACCTTTTTCAAAGCGGCCAATGATCTCTTGATTTTCAAATCTAATACGCTTTTATAAATCCTGATCTTTCTTGACCTCCTTGTGGTTTTTGACACTGTCATTCACCATCTCCTTTCTCCTCTCCATGGTTTTGTTACACTCATTTTTTGTTATTCTCCTTGTATATGCCCCCTGTTCCTTCTCAGTATTCTGCCCAGGTTCTTTATTCATGTCTTACCCTTTAAATATCTGAGTTAGTCCTCTTGTCTTTCATGCCATATATACTTTTGCTTAATGATTGTGTCAGCTTCTGTGGTGCAATGATTATTTCTATACAAATGACTCTTGGATTTATTTATATAGCCCAAATCTCTCTGCTGAGCTACATTCACACGTCTATAATCTCCTCTTTGACATCTCATATTGGATATCCCAAAGACATTTCCAATTCAACATGTCTGAATCAGAAAATATTATCTGCTTCCATATAATACACCCTATATCCACTTCCTTTTTACTCTTATAGCCCCCACTACCTTCCCAGTCATCAATGTCTACAACCTTGATATCATCCTTATGTCTTCATTCTCATTTGCCCCACATATCTAATTAGTTGCTAAATCTTGGAATTTCTTTCTCTACAACATCTCATGCATATGTTTCCTTCTCCATTTACACAGTCATCACCCTAGTTCTGGACTCTGTTGGCTTTCACCTGGACTGTTACAATTGCTTTCTAACTGGTCTGCACTCCAATCCATCCTCCACATATCTGTCAATATGATTATTCTAAATTGTAGGTCTGATGATGTCAATCCCATGTTAAATTTGCTCCATTGATTCCCTCTCACCTCTGGGATGAAATTTTAAGTTCTCTGACCTGTAAAGCGCTTCACAACCTGGTTCCTTCCTACCTTTCCAGGCTTGACACTCCTAACTTCCCCCATTGAACTCTGTGATCCAGCTGTTCTCCATTTCTTTCAGTTCCTTAAACAGAAAACTCCATCATCTGTCTCTCTGTCCTCTAAACTCCCTATCTTATTTTCCCTGGTCTTCTTCAAGACTCAACTCAAATCTCATGTCCTGCAAAAGTCTTTATTGGCCTCCCCTAACGATCTCTTTCAAATTATATTCACTTACTCTACGTGCATCTTCTAGGTAACTAAATGCTTACCTACTGTTGTTGTCTTCTCCATTAGAATGAATGTTCATTGAGGGCAAGTACTGATTTTTCAAATTTGTTTTGTCTTGTTTTTGAGATTTTTTTATATCCCCAAACCTTAGCAAAGTACCTGACACTTAGTAAGCACTAAATAAATCCTTGTTTTCTCACTGATTAACCTGCTCACTGAATAACATAGTTCAGTTAGTGAAGAAATTACCTTACTCTCTTCCAAATGTATTTGATTTGTTTCCTGCCAATCATTGTCAGTAGAGCTACAGAAACAACCTAGAAGCTAGCCTCCAGGGCAAGAATATATTTTCTTAATTTTCTTTTGATTTTACTTTGGATTGTCTTAATAAAAAAAAAAAAGCATCAATGATTAAAAGTGATGACCAAAAATTTTATTTAATACATCAATATTTCCTAGGTAGAAGTTCCACAGGCTTCTTATCCATTTTCTTCTTGATCTATGGTATAGTAGAAGAAATTGTGCATTTCTTTGAAAGAAAGATTGAATAGAATAGGGTACCCAGAAATCTGGGGTATAAATTATCCATCCAACCCTTGAGGATATTGTGACAAAAACCTTGAAAATGTTGCTTTAGTCAGCAAGATACCTCATAATTGCTGTAGAAGCTGTAAATTTTGAAGGATGATGTGGGGTTATCTTCCACTTCATATTCAGCTACTTCTTTAACATGCAGCAAACACCCGTACTTAGTGAGGAGAAAAAAGAACATCAAGACTGTCTTCAGAGATAGTGGGGATTTTTTTTTTATTGTGCCTCAGAATACAAATCACATCAAAAGATGCACTGATGAGGAGATGATTTTAACCCAGAGCAGTTGATTATTTGCTCAGGAGGAAAATAGAAATGCAGCTGTAAAGGCAATGGTATTGTCAGACTTCTTTGAATATTTGTACTTTGCCAAAACTTCTCTTCGGTGTGGGGAGAAGGGAGAAAGGAAATTGACTTGACTTTCTCAGCATCGTATTTCCTCAGGATCGTATAATCCCAGTTGTCTGAACATGGTTGCTTAGTGCTTATCTTCCTCCTCTTTCCTACTAAGGCAATAGAGACTGGAGTTAAATCTTTAGTAGTTTTGCTTTGAAAACACCAAATTGCGCAAACGAATATGGTCCTGCTTGGAGGCAGGAAGGGAAAATGAGCGTGAAGCAGACACTTTATCTAAGGCAAGTTATGATTAATTTCTAATCATGAATTTAAGGACTTTCCTCCCCTTTTTGTCTTTTCCCCCCTCTTGTTCTGGATATAGCCTTTCTAACAGTCATCATTATTAGTAAAGAACCGAGAGTTAACATGTCTAAAGGGAAAGTTTAATTTGACAGGGTCAGTAATAGTTTTTCCCCCTTGAGTTTCCATTACAAGATGTGGAAAAAAGCAAAGGTTTTTGCCTCAGCCAACACACTGGCAATTTTCCTCATCTTTAAAGTGTTCATAAGTGGGGGAAAAAGATCATCTGAGCCCTCAGGACATTGTTAAGTTTTTATTTTCTCTCTGCCAATATCTGTCAGGGGAAAGCTAAATGAGCCCACTTCCTCCTTACTTTGTGCTTTTCAATTCAACTAAACATTCAAATGCACCATTCTCCTCATGACAAGGACCAAAGAAACAGTAAACCTCTGACTGTCAGTCTATAAGTTTCTTTTAAGGGATACTTCTACTGGTGTTCAGAAATGCAAGAATGGAAGACAGTGGGGGTAAAACAATGTGCTGAGAATAAGATAAGAATTCTACTTATGTATATAGGAGAATGAATGGAATGAAGAATACCACCACCATCATCATCTTCATCATTACCACCACCTTATCATAATAAGATCTTTTTTTAAAAGAAATATTTTTATTCTAAATTTAACAGATGGCAAAAAATGAGCATTTCCATATACTACTAGGAAAAAAGAGAAGGGACTAAATATGAAAATGTAAATCTTGATTATATGATCCTGTTTTTAAATTATATATTAAATTTATTATAATAGTACCAATATTGGGCTGCTTGTATGATAAGTCTCCTTCTGAACTTTCTGTTCTTTTCTGTGAGTATTTTTATAATTTTTTCAACTGGTGCTCTTTTCTTTCTTTCATTCTTTTTTTGGCAGCATTATCCCCAACCCCCAAGAAACTTAACCTCTGGTTGCCTCAGAGTATAATAGGAGCAACATCTCAGGGTTGTTGTGAAAATAAAATTAGATAATATTTGTAAAGTGCTTTGCAAACATTAAAGTGCTATAAATTATTACTGTAATAATATTATTATTATCTATAAGTATATTAAATGAAAACAGTGCTATACATTTCAATGGCTGAAAATGTATGTCTTGTAGTCCATCACTTCTCTATCAAGAGGTAGGAAGCATGATTCATCATCAGGTTTTTGAAGTTTTGATTGAACATTGTATTCTTTAAGGCTTTTAAGGTTTTCATTGTTTTTTCCCTTTGCTGAGTATGGCAGTCCACGACTATAGTCCCTGCTGGGGAGGCTGGGGCTGGTGGATAGCTTGAGGTCAGGAGTCCTGAGCCATAGTAGGGCTAAAGCCAATGGAATACTTATACTGTTTGGCAGCATTATGGTGGGTGAGCTCCTACAGGGAAGAGGGCAAATAAAATGCCTAAGGAGTAGCAAACTGACCTAAAAATGGGAGTTGATTAAAACTTCCATGACTATAAGTGAGTGGCTAATGCACCTCTAGCCTACATGATATAGAGAGACCCAGTCTCAGAAACAAGGTAAACTAACCAAACAGTTGCTTTCCTTATAATGTTGTGGACATTGAACATAAATTGTTCTCTTAGTTCTGATCACTTCATTTTGCATCAGTTCATACAAATCTCAGATTTCTCTAAAGCTCTCTGTTATGATTTCTTACAACACAGTAATATTCTACTACATTTATGAGTCATAATTCATTCAGCCATTTCCCAGTTGATGGATACCTACTTTGTTTAAAATTCTTTGTTACAACAAAAAGTGCTGCTTTAAATATTTTTGTACATATATATCATTTCTTTCTGTCTTTATCTGTTTAGGACACATGCTTAGTAGTGCATTCTTTCAAAGGCTTTTCTCAAAAGCTTTGGGTTAGTTACAAATTGCCTCATAGAATATTTGTATCAATTTATGGCTTCACTAATAAAGAATTCGTATGCCTGTGTTAACAACTCCCCTTACACAACTGTCTTTCTCTTTTATGTTATATTTGTCAATCTAATAGCTATGAGGTGGATCCTCAGAATAAATATCTTACTATTAGTGATTTGATGCATTTCATAAGTCATTGATAAACTCAATGTCTTCTTTTTAAAACTGCTTATTCATATCCTTTGGCCATCTCAGACACACTTGTAATGGGAGTTCCAAATAAGACATTCCATCTGAATACTTATGGAATCACACAATCTTGGAGTTCAAAGGGACCCGAGACCTTCTAGTTCAAATTATTTACCTCTCTGCAATTTGTATTGCTTGTTCCTAATTCTTGCTATTTGGGCCAAGCAGAATACTAACAATATTGATATGTATCAATATCATTATTCTATGGTAATGAATATAATGCTATTATTATATAAAGATTCTATTATGTAATCAACATACAATAGAATTACTCCTGAAGAGAGTCATTGTTTCATTGGCTAATAAAATAACAATAAACCAAAGCCCCACAAACAACATACTTCCATTAATAGACATTGGTAGATTTCTATGCTGACTGCTAGAAAGGGGTGAAAAAGATGGTGGCCAATAAATCAGTAATAAACAACCATAGGATTGGGTGATTTATAGTCAGAAGGGGATCTCAGAGCCCAGTTAGTCCAATCCCCTCACTTTAGAGGTGAGGGATTGAGGTCCTGGGAGATCATGACTTTCCCAAGATCAAACAGGTTGCAATTGTCTGAGGTTGAACTTGAATCTGGGTCCTCTAATGCCAGAGCCAGGAAACTTTCTAGCTTCTGTAGCTTTAACTAACCACTTTCCCCTCAAAATGTCTGGCATTTCTTAACTATATCCCCTGAAAGAAGTTTCTGTATCTAAGAAATCCTTCATCTTCTATAGATGAAATTATTGAGGGCAAAGATGCCCTGAATATGCCTTTCTCTATCATCATTTACTTTTTAATTAATTTACAATGTACATAATTATAATTTAAAATACATGAGTACCAAGGGAAAAGTAGTTAATGTATGAAATGTAGTAAGTCATAAGCCCACCTTGTGGGTCTTATCATTTATAGGAATACTATGGTGCCAATCATCATCTGAGAATATTACCTAAATTGGTCTTGGTCCAACTTTTTAGACACATTATTGAGGATAACTGATTTGACAATAGCAAGGTTCATTGAATAATAAGGCCCCAAATAACAGTATTAAATGTTAGATTATAATTCCATGTGAAATTTTAAAAAATCAATTATTAAAACAATTTACTTACTTATTTTCTGGTGCTGCACTATACAAAAATAAAAATGTAACATATTTGCTGATTTCAGGAAATCACACATTGAAGTCCAGAAGTTATTAGGCAGATTATGACTTTTGTTACTTCATCTATAAAATGGAAGTTTTTGATGAAATGCTGTATATGCATGGTAACCCCATTTTCTGAATGGAAAATTAGAGTGAATAACATAAAAGATAATTGTTTTTTGCAAAATATCTTTACAAGTAGACTTTTCCCCTGAATTAGGGACAGGCAAAGAAATTCTGGTACATACATGACAACTATTTTTCTCAGTTCTTTTCCAGTGTTATCATTTTCTCATTCTGTGGTTCGGTTTGAAAGAACATAGTAGACATCACTTACTAGGACTTTTAGAAGGAAACAAAATACAGACAGACAGGAGCACACACACCTAGAAGTATATTGCACTGAAGTGCAAAATTAAGGTAATTGTGTTAAAAAGCAACCATAAAAACCAGACACTTTTGGGTCAGTGCATGGTGAGAGAAGGTTTTTTTTTGCAGTGGAGGAGGACTTTATATCTTTTGGTGTCAAAAATATGGCCACAATGAAAAGCCTCCCCCTCCCCCCATTAAGTTCTTTTCTGGTGGATCAGGATGAGTTCTAGGTAGAGCAGGTAGGGTGCAAGGGATTTTTGTAATCTTGAATGATCTTCTTCATTTCATCCACATTATTCCCAGAACTAACACCTAGGATGCAAGCTATTGATAAATTGCTAAACACAAATTGTATACTAAATTAGTCGTTTTTTATAGTTCTTCACAAAGCTACATCTAGCACTTAATATATTGTCTATGTCTATACACAAGATCCCTACACACTGATTATTTAATGCTGACATCTCTGACCCCTACGGCCAAATAGGATATGTGGTCTTATAATTCTAATTCCATTTTCTGTGATAGACTTGAAATGTCAGAGGGCAAGGAAAACATGAAGTGGCACGACAGACTACATAATATTCCATTAGGAAAAAAAAATAAATCCATATATAAGACTTTAAGAATGTTTATTTAATCTGGTTGACAATTTGGTGGATTCCTAGTTCTTGAGAAGTACATATGATTAAAAATAGTATCATTGGTTTTTACAAAAATATCTTTATTAAAAGTTCTTAGAATTTTTATGAGGCTGTAAATAGCAGTGAGTCATAGAAATAGAATGGAAATAACAGAAAATTGAAACCAAAAGGCAGGAAATTATTGACACCTCACCTCATTTCTCCAGCCCTCCTTCCCAAAATTACCTTATATTTATTTTGTACTCATTCTATAATACTTGTGTACTTCCCTTAGTCAATAGAATGTTCACTGTTGTCCAGAGGATACAGAATGTAACCCTTTGAGGACAGGGACTGGCTTATTTTTGTCTTTGTATTCCAAGTGCCTAACATTGTGGATGAAACAGAATAGGTGCTTAAAATCTGCTTTTGAGTGTAATTCATAATATTATCATGAAAGATATGATTCAGTAGAAAGCACAAGACATTTGGACTCAGGGCTCTTGAGTTCAAATTCAGACTCTGCAACTTAATACCTGAGTCACCTTGTCAATTACAATTATCTTCTCTGTTCTTCAATTTGTCGTCTATAGAATGAGAGGGCTGGGTTCAATGACCTCTGAGGTCCCTAAATATATGCTAAATATATGATCCTGTGAATGTCTACGAAAGGATTCACTTTAAAATTATTGGTGCGTGCGTGCGTGCATGTGTGTGTGTGTGTGTGTGTGTGTGTGTGTGTGTGTGTGTGTGTTGGGAACTGAAGAATAAAGAGAAAGATAATTTAAATGCTCATTGATCTTTCCTAGAAAAGGGAACAGGAACAGACACTGGCTATCAGCTGAAAGAAGTTATCATGAGCAAATGGAAGAAAGTTCATCCCTGATGCCTTTAAACCCAAAACACAACACAGCTTCTCCTCTATCTACCATGCCTACTACCCTGTCATTAAAATAGATCAAACTAAATCATGTACTAATTTTGGCTTTATTTTGGTATACCTAGTTTCTGCCATATCGTTTTCCAGTTTTTCTAGTTTTTGTCAAATAGTTTTTATCCTAGAAACTGGGGTCTTTGGGTCTTTCAAAAACTCAGTTACTACGATCATTTACTAGTGTGTCTTGTGTACCTGACCTATTCCATGTATCCACCACTCTATTTCTTAGGCAGTATCAGATAGTTTTTTATTCACATCTTTTTTTAAAGTTTTTAATTTATGGAATAAAACAAGCATTTCCATCACATAGTACAATAAAAAAGATGATTGCATATGAATCTTTAAGTCTACTATATACAACTTGCCATTGTTTTCAAATATACAGTAAAATTATCATGTAAATTTCTTTTTTTCTTCCCTCTGCCCTAGAGATGACTAGCATTAGACACAAATAGGTGTGTGTGTGCGTGTGTGTGTGTGTGTGTGTATTGTCTGGATGCAGATAGTGTCTTTCTTCCTATGTCCTTTATAGTTAATTTGGGTATTTATAATAGTCAAATAACTTACTCGGTCAAAGTCATTCTTAAAACAGTATTGCTCTTACTGCATATAATGTTCTTTCTGTTTTGCTCATTTCACTCTTCATTTTAAAAGAATTTGTCTTCCTGTCTCTTGCTGCTGGGTTTTGTTGGTAACATATAGAAATGCTGATGATATATGTGGGTTTGTTTTATATCCTGCAACTTTGCTAAATTTGTTATTTCAAGTTGATTCTTTTCAAACTCTGCTGCATATTATCAAGTTCCATTTTCAAAGTATTTGCAAATTGAAATTGGGATGATCCCCCTGCCTCCCTGAATTTGTTCAGGTTTCTTATAAAAAAATGGTCAGGAATATTTCCATTTTCTTTCTTCTTTCCTTTGTAACTCCATTAGAATTGAAAATGAACCTCTGTGTACTTTCTCTGTTGGCTTAGTTTTCAAATATTAACTATCAATTTCTTATGATTAGTACAGTTAATAGCTATTATCTTTTATGCATATAAGAACATAATTAACAAAAGGAATAGATACAAGAATTAACTTTTGCTTCACAACATGACATTTATAGATTTATTTTTCATTCTTACTTAGAATAATGTTATGAGCAAAAATGTTAGAAATTCATGTTAGGAGACATTTAAATTATCTTCAAACCTCATATGAATACATTTCAATTGTGCCATGCCATCAGTGACAGACAACACTAATAAATTTGTCCAAATTTTTATTATGTTGGTTGTCATTTAATAGTAGAACCAAAAATGTATTTCATATGCTAAAATAATCTTTCAAGCCAAGCTAAACACCAACTGTCCCAATTATGTTTGTTTTATGGTGCCAGTAAAATAGTTTGAGCGCAGAATGTGTGTGCAGTGATTTCTACTTCACTGCTGCCAAAATCTTAAAATGGCACTACCTTGAACTATAATTTGTTTCTAAGGGTCATATAAGCAAAGAAAGGGATCAAAGAAATTTGCAGGTGTGCTTTCTTCCTTCTCAATAACTAAATTTGTAGAAAAATCTTCTGGAAGGGTCAGTATTCAATTAAACTTTTGTACTAAATTTTGAACATGGAAACAGTTGTTTTTCAACATAAATATGCCTTCTGGAAACTTCTGTAATGCATGTAAGGTTTGAAGGATAGAAAAGCACATTTGTTATCCTAATTCAGAGATAATTGCTTGCCATTAGATTCATAGCCACGTAAATTTTTCTCATTTCTGCCAGCTAACTTGTCAGCTTTCTAAACTCCATCTCCATCTGCCCCTTTAGTGAGAAGCTGAAAATCATTTTTTCCCTCCACCAAAATGGTAATGACTAGTAAATTCAAATTTCAATGAAGCCACAAGCATGGATGAAAAAATGTTCTATCTGTCTGTCTGTCTCTGTCTGCATAACTGCCTGTCTATTTATCTCTCTGATACAATCATTTAAAAACTGGTCTTTGTTTTCTCCTTCTTCTCCCTCCATCATATAAATCCATGTGCTCTTCTCATGGCAATGGCATAAGAAAATCATTGAACCTTTCAATAATTATTTATATCATGAATTTGGCTAAGAAAAAGGACAGTGCCTATATTCCCTCCTTGGTAGAAAGTAGACTGTCCTTCTTGCATATTGTCTCATGTCAATATGTTGTTCCCTTCTACAACTTCATGTGGACCAGTCAAAATACTTACAATCCTACTTATAGTCAGGAAAAAAGATTTGCACATTTGAAGGAATAGAGACTTTCTGCTTCAGCAGAACAATCCACAGGAATATTTCCAAGTGAGAAATGTATCATAGTTACTCTATAGTCACACTATCTTATCATGTTCATGCTCCTGCCAGTGCCTTGGGGAATAGCTTGTCTTAGGACTGTGTAGTCCTCCAACTATGGTGTATTTCCACCAGTAAAAATAGGCACATGTGTTGATGGATAATTATAGGCCCCCATGCCTAGGATGCACTTCTTCATCTCCACTTCTTGGAATTTCTAGCTTCCTTCAAAGCATAGCTCAGGTGTTATCTGTAACATTCAGCCTTTCTTTGTCTCTTGGACTACTAGTGTCTCCCTCTTGAAATTACCTTGTATTTACTTTATTTGTGCTTTGCATGTACTTAAATTGACCCATGTTGCTCTTCCTGACAGAATGTAAACTGCTTAAAGGTAGAGGCTATTTCACTTTTATCTTGGTATTCCCAATTCCAAGGTGCTTACTAATTGATTAGTATAATATTGATAGTTAACATTCCAATAGCGTCTCAAGGTTTGCAAAGCACTCAACATATAGAAATATCAGCAACAAGTGTGAGCTAGTGTCACATTATCTTTTCTTTCACCTCTAATTATCCTTCCTTCATTAAAGAAAATTTACCCAATTATATCCACATAATTGCCCCATATATCCACCCTTGCATATGGAAATATACCATGTTTAGAGTCCTAATGGCACATGCATATTGGTTTTCACCTCCTTTATGGTGTACCCTTTTCTTCAGTTGGTACTCCTCTAGATTAATTTCTATCCTATGTGTTTTTGAGATGAAGCATCCTTTATGCATAGTTCTCAGTCAACCAATGTCTATTACATATTGAAAACATTTTATGTGCTTTTTATTGAAAACCCCTTTTACATTTAGTGGGTTCCTAGAATTCCTACTCCAAATGCCTTTCTACCTTCCTATACCAAATGACTATTTAAGCAGCCCTCCCTCACTCGAATCAAAGTCAACTGCAAGTCATGTCATCATTTACCTGATGTCATGATCCTCTGTGAGAATGAAGGACAAATACAACAATCTATGCAGTGAGGTATCAGAGGTTTCAGGTGAACATTTCCCTCTTACAGATCTATGAGTTCTGTCCCATTAATATATTATTATCATTAATTCAGACAGAGCAAGCCTCTCCCACCTTCCTAATGTTACTTCTAGGTACTAGCTCTTCAGGTTGTTAAGAGGGATCACAAAGGCTTTTGTCTGACATTATTTAGACTGAGACTGTTCTTCTTCCCAAGGGCAGTGCAATTGGCAGTAAAGAATGGTAGTAGGGAGCTGTCTAGCTGAAACTAGAAGATGGAACTGATCTCTCATGAATGGATTGCAAGACTCAAAGCAATACAAATTTACTCAGACTATGAACTTCAAACTTTCCTTACTTCTAGTATCTTAACTTTATGTATTACTTAAGCCTAGGCTACATTTTCCTCCTTTATATTTGTTCATTTAAAAATAATTTTTTAAACTTAATAATTATCAATAATATCAGCTAGGTGGCTCAGTGGATAGACTGCTAGAGCTGGAGTCAGGAGGATCTGAGTTCAAATCTGGCCTCAGACACTAGCTGTGTGACTTGGGCAAGCCAATTCATCCCATTTGCCTCAGTTTCCTCTTCTGTAAAATGAGCTGGAGAAGGAAATGGTGAACTACTCCAGTATCTTTGCCAAGAAAACCCCAAATGGAAGTCATAGAGTCGGACATGACTGACATGACTCAACAACAACAAATCATCAAAAAACACAGGCATTCCAATTGATATAAAACCATAAAAAGATTATATACAAAACTGTGAATTTCTGTCATTCACTATTTGTTTTTAAAAGTTATATGTCAAATTAAACACAGGGGTAATTAGATTGCCACCTACTATCTGAGAGAAAAAAAAAAACACCTAAGAACTCAGTCATAGGAGTAGATCTAGACAATCTATGTTTTGGTTCTCTGCTTTTCCTAAAAGGTTGTAACTTTCCTTCACTATCCCAGAAGAACAGCCCTGTTCAGCAAGAGAGGAAAAAGGCCCAAATAAGAGTAGCCCATGTTGAAGCAGACCTATCTATCAGTGAATTTCTGTACAAACTGTCTCTGAAGGAAACAAGAGACACAAAGTCCCACAGTCTGGAGTTCTTAACTTGCCCTGGGCCAAGTCCCATACACATGTGACTTCTCACTTTACTCTTATAAGTTTGTGTCCATTTGTTTTAGCAATCCGGCTAGCAGCTTCTGTGGGGGCATAAGATCCACCCACAGCCAGCACCCAGGAGGCTGCCGGCATGCCGGGAAAGAACAGGTTCTTTTTATCTGCTTAACCAAGGAAAGCACGGTGAAGGGGTTGACCAGCTTACTTTAATGCAGCATTCAGTTAGTTCAGGGGAGCACTCAGACAACATTCATTTAGTTCAGGGGAAAAATCCAGCACCCTGAACTTCAGAACAAATAGAAACAAATTACAAGCATCAACAGACAGAACAAATGCAGATTCATTCACTTACTTCAGGGGAAAAAGCCAGCACCCTGAAGTTCAGAACATTCATTTAGTTCAGGGGAAAAAGCCAGCACCCTAAACTTCAGAACAAAATACAAACACATTACAAATATCAGCAGACAGACCCAATACAATTCATAGTTACCAACATCTAGGTTCAGCCCAAGGGCTGGCCCAGAGTCACGCTCGCCACTACTCCCGCTGCTGCTCCAACCTAAAAGGGGATCTTCAAGCTGTCTTCTCCCCTCTTATAGAGCTTTTGACATCATCAAGTGCTGCCTGAATGACCAGGGCCAATTGGTTCTTGAGTTGGCCCCTCCCCCTAGGACCCTGGGAGGTTCACGTCCACGTAGACTAGGTTAACACCTCCCCTCAGCCAGCCCCATGAATTGTCACACAGGAAGTTCTCTGCTCCCAGGCATGGGTCTCTGGGCTTCCTGCCCCAGAAGAGAAGCAGCAGGCCCAGAACCCAGCAAGGCTCAATGAGGTAAACTGAGTCACTCAAAGAAAACAAAGGCCATTTTGCCTACCGACACACCATGGATACTATCAATAGGAGAATGTGTCCCCAATTTATAGGTAGAATATCATTATTATTAATATTCTTGCCTTGCCTTATTAAATGTTTCTTGTTGGTAGTTAATGGAATACATCTTGATTGATTTGTTAAAGGAAAAGCATACCAGTGGGGGATTCTCTATCTAAAGCGTATTACTCTTTCCCCCTAGTACCTTGACAGTGAGTTATAGCAGAGGCCACCCCTCTGGGAAATTCCCAGTCTACCAATATTGATGCACTTTGGGTGAGCAAGCAAAATCAGAGAGAAGAGGGAGGGGAGGGTCAGTCCATGTCCATGCTACACTTGAAAAAACAATTCAAGTAGCACTGAATAGAACTATTGGAGAGCCCAAGCCAAGACCAGTCAAGGGTTGATGGTAGTATTACAGAGAAACCAAAATGGTACAACCCTAAAAGCTAATACATTACTACCTCCCAAAAAACAAATTAGAAAAGGAAGAAAATTTTAGATAAGGCTGGCACAGGGTACAGTTTCAATTTCCTTTCCTAACTGGAGTCATTTCTTTGCCCAGCCACATTATTAGACTCTATCAGCCCTTCAGGGGAAAAAAAATTACCCCTCCCTTAGTATTAGGATGTTTTAAGAGAGTTACAATGATGACAAAAAAGTCCCAAATGAAAGACCTTAAAATGATTAAAAGTCTACCTCTCTGAAAAATCATGCCTTAAGAAGAAAGGTCTGGCTGTATTATGTTGGGGGGGAAAAAGGTTAAAGAATTATTAGATCATTGACTTCAAGTACCTAGACAGTTATTTGTCACATTGTCTGAAGATTAAATGTAGAGAAATGGCTCTAAGCCATTGTTAAAATTGAAAATGAACACACCTTCTTAGAAGTAGGGCTTAATAGTCCTTGGGATGGGTTCCCAAGGTGAGCATAGTATGTCTTTCCTCAGAGAACTTGCAATAAAGGAGAGCAGAGAGGAATCTGTCCTGTGTGGTTTCTAGACAACCAGTCTGATCTGGCGACAAGATGATGGACTCAATTACCTCCTAAGGTCCCATCCATCTCAATGATTGATTCCATGAGATCATTCTGATCACCAGACAGCTTCATAGTTGTGAATTAAAAAGGGAACATGAAATCAGTCACCACAAGAAAATCTTCCATATCTATATAAACCTTGAAAGAAGACTTGGAAAACAATGTTTGGAAAAAGTATAATTTTCTTGGGTTCTTGTGTGCGTGTGTGTGTGTGTGTGTGTGCATGCGTGCGTGCGTGTGCATGTGTGTGTGTGTACTTACATCTCTTTAGCACAGGCTTTTTTCTCTATAATGTCCTTAAATCTATCAAGAAAAACAGGTTTTAGCACATCAGGTGATATTTTGCTTCCTGGACCATTTAAATTAATTTTCTATTACCAATGCAAATGTGTACTTTCCAATTTACCCACTACACAATAAAATGTAATTTAAGGCAATTAATGTTCATTAATAGCCCCATCTGTATGTTTATCGCTTTATCCTTAAATACTGAAGACATGGTATCCATATTTTATAGCTTACTTCTTACCAGCATGAAATCTTATCCTTGAGGGAAAATGCAAGACTTACATATACTTGTGTCTGATATTTTAGGGCGAATTAAACTCCTTATTTTTTCCTAACATGAAGCTGTTAGAGCCTACATGTCTCCTCATACCCAGAAGTAGTGAACTGTTATGAGTATATTAGCATGGTTTTCTCATCTTTGTGTGACCTGATAGTGATGGGACACACATTTTTATCAAGGATTAATATGTCTTCTGTTTTTCATAGTTATTTGTCCCTATCTTTTGGCATTGTTTTGTAGTATTTTATCTATACTTGTTATTTACTTCTCTGTGTGCATGCTGGATCCACTGTCCCACCCACAAATAGAATGTAATTTTCTTAGAGCAGGGATTTTTAATTTTTTTTCTCCTATCCCAGGGCCTAGACCAGTGCCTTGCACAAAATAACTACTTAATTTTTTTTTTTTAATGAATGAATGAGTGAATAACAAAATGAATCCAAGTTGTGACTTGGTCATCACTGGGGACATATGGTTCTTAGTGTCTCAGAGCAGTGGTTGAATAACCTCAGGTCAGCCTCCAATACAGGTTAGACTGGAAGGCAGTATGTTATAGAGGAAATAGCATGGTATCTAAATTCTGAAGATGTAGGTTTAAAGCCATCTTGTAACATGGACTATGTAATGTAACATCCTTGGGTCTCAGTTTCTCTGTTTATAAAATGAGTGATTAAGTTAGATGGCCTCTGAAGTCTTTTTAAGCTCTAGGGTGATGATCTTAGAAGACTTCTGTGGTTCCTTCCAAAGCTGAGATTTTCTTCACTCTGTGCCTTGCTACAAGTTGTATCCTTTGCTCAGAAAGCTCCATCTCATTACCTTTGTCTTTTGGGAACTTAGCCTCCCTTCCCTCTTCTAAAGGATATCTTTCCTGACCCTTCCAGCGAGGGGTTATTTGCCATCCAAATTCCTAACCAAAGTAGTTTGTATTTTTTAAAATATATTTTGAATTTACTTATGGGTGTGTACATATTGTTTCCACTCAATTCAATATAAGCTCCTTGGGGACAGGCCTTTGTATTTATATAGATATCCCTTATACATGGGGGGATAAGGTTTAGGGGTGCAACATTCCCTCCCCCTCCCAGCAATCTGGAAAATCCATGTAAAAGTTTTTGACCCTCTCTTTGTGCCAGAGAAGAAGTCAAAAATATTAATGTTATTAAAGGATAAAATATGTTGTTATTTTACAATGCTGTACATATATTTTATGCATTTCTGAATTTAATCTAAACTTTTTCTGTGTTGTCTGCAGCTTCCACAAAACTCCCCCCAAATTCCCATTTAACTTTTTATGTCAACCTGTGATATATTGAAATAGTGATGGGGAAAGTCACAATATGGAAGGAATAGCTATACTCAATATCTAAGACACTATCTAGCTTCTAATAGATAGTAGAAGTGTAATGAATGATTACTTATCAATTAATAACGTCTACTTTATTTTGAAATTATTCACTTGCCTTTGGAACTAAAGTGTTAAAACAAAGATAATTCATTTCCTTATTGTTCTTTGCTATATCAAGGAACAAGGATTGCCCATTAGCTGAAAATGTTATAATGTTTCAATAGAAGAACCTCTATGGGGGCAGCTAGGTGGCGCAGTGAGTAGAGCACGGGCCCTGGAGTCAGGAGGACCTGAGTTCAAATGTGGCCTCAGACACTTGACAGATGTACTAGCTGTGTGACGTTGGGCAAGTCACTTAACCCCAATTGCCCTGCCAAAAACAATGAACAAATATAACATGTAACAAAATATAACAAAATAAACAAATAAGCAAAGAAGAACCTCTATCCTTAGTAACTTTAAATTCAAATATACCTACTGCTTTCTCTCAATCTACCATGCCCAGGGCACTGTCATTGAAATAAATGAGGTAACTCCAAAAGAACCTGCTCTTTTCAGAACTATGCTTTTTATTATCCATTCCTATTTTTCTCTTCAAGATATTTGCAAGTCAAAATTAGGACAATTGTTTTCCTAAATTTTTTTTCTCCACACGATCATGAACAGAGTAGGTACCTAATAAATGCTTTGCTGAATTGAATTCTGTGAAGTAAAGAAAGTAGCCCTCACAGTTATACTTCAGTCAAGGTTTTTTTTCCTTTCCCTTTTCTGTCTTTCTCAATTTCCACTGGCCAGCATGGCTGGGAGCCTGACAGGTTTAGAAATGATTACACTGATATCCTGGCACACAGTACACATGGCAGTATATTTGCATATAGGTGTCCTGTCTTTTTTTTAAAAAGTGGGCCCAAATAAGCAGTCAAGGAACTCTGGAGGGAGAGCTCGAAACTCCTCGATTTCCTATGGCTAGTGAATCTTCTATGACCCTAAATATTTTTTGGGTGGTAAGACTCCTAGGATATTCTGGCCTTTGTCTAAGTACATTTGTGAAGCTTAGCTTAACTGTGATTTTACACTAGATCAGGGCTTCTTAGCTTGGTCTGTGGACTCTTTTGTATTTTTTATTTTTTGGTATATTCTGATAATTGGATTCTTTTGTAATCCCATCTATTTCATTTTATACGCTTAAAGACATTACTGTTAAAAAGGGTCTCTAGGTTTTACCTTGCTGCCACAGGGGCCATGCCACAAAAAAAAGATGAAGAGCTCGTGGACTAGAGAGAGAGAGCTATTTAATGGGGATCATCAAAACAGATTAGAGAGGAATTCTCAGTTCATAAACATAATAAAGTTGAATTACTAAATACATTGGCCATAAGGGGAATCATCAGTTTAACAAAATATCACTAATGACAAATACAACATAAAATCTATAATAAAAATAGAATAATGATAATATAAAACATAAAAGGCATGTAATTTTCCCTGTAAAGTGGAGTATATTTCTACTCCTCCAGCATGTTGGCCATTCATGGACAAGTTTCCATGTGTACTTTTCTAGTAAAGAGAAAAAGAGAGAGAAAAATGGAGAGGCCAGGAAGAGATAGGGCCAAAGAATGAGGTCAGTCCTGCTCAGTCATGGGACAAAAAAAAGGTGAACAGACTACAAATAGATAGATGAAACTTATTAAATGTTTACCATGTGAGAGGCATTGTCTAAGCAATGGGATTTTAATTATAAGCTGAAGGTTCTTCCCCATAAGCAACTTAAATTCTAATGGGGAAAGGCAGCACCAAGAAGGATTATGGAAAAGGGACAGACACGTAGAGTTTAAGGGTGAGGGTGTGGGAGTGTGGAAGATGAAAATAATGGTGATGGCAGTACCTCAAAATTGTTTTAATTTGCATTTCTCTAATCAATAGTGATTTAGAACATTGTTTTTATCTGACTATAGATAGCTTTGCCTTCTTCTTTTGAAAACTGTGTGCTCATATCCTTTGACAATTTATCAATTGGAGAATGGCTATTATTTTTATAAATTTGACTCTGTTCTCTACACATTTGAGAAATAAGTCCTTTATCAGAGAAATTTGTTGTAATTTTTTTAATATTGCTTCATTATCTAGGGGACCTTTTAGCAAAATGTAGTTTCCCTGATTAGCTCTTTTCATTAGGTCTATTTTTGCTTTTTCTTTGTCTGAGATTGCTAACACTGCCTTTTTTATTTCAGCTGAAGCATATTAGATTATGCTCCAGCCCTTTATTTTAACTGTGTGTGTGTTTCTGTTTCAAGTGTATCTTTTGTAAAGAACACATTGTTGAATTCTGGTTTCTAATCTGTTCTGCTATCTGCTTCCATTTTATGGGTGAGCTCATCCCATTCATATTCACAGTTATGATTACTAACTGTGTATTTCCTTCCATCCTGTCTTTTCTGTTTATCCTTCTCTCTCCCTTTTTATCCTGTCCCTCCTCAAAAGTCTGACCATTGCCTCAGTTAATCCACCCTCCTTTTTATCATCCCCCAACCTCATATTCTTATTCCCTTCCCCTCCTATTTCCCTATTGGTTAAGATAGATTTCTATACTAACTGAGTGTGTGTGTATGTATATATGTACATGCATATATATGTATGTGTGTGTATACACTTATATACATATACATACATATATACAAATCTATGTATCCATATCTCTATTTCTGTGTCTATATCTCTGTATCTATATGTTCTTCCCTCTTTGAACCAATTTCAATGAAAATCAGGTTCAAGCATTTCATGCCATCCCAATTTTTCTCTTTACTATAAAAGTTCTTCCTTGTATACCTCTTATGTGAGAAAATATTTTCCCATTCTACCTCTTCCTTTCCCCTTCTCTCTATTCATTTCTCTTTCTTACCCCTTACGTTTTTGCAGGATCATTCCAACATAATCAACTCATATTCATGTCTATTCATATTCTGTCTATGTAGACTCCTTCTAACTGTCCTAATAAAATGATAAAGTTCTTAGGAGTTAAATGTATCATCTTCCCATATAGGAATGTAAACAGTTTAACTTTATTTAGTCCCTTGTAATTACTCTTTCATATTTAACTTTTTTTGCTTCTTTTGAGTCTTCTGTGTGAATGTCAGATTTTCTATCCAGCTCTAGTCTTTTTATTGGGAATACTTAAAAGTTCTCTATTTCATTAAACATCCAATTTTCCACTCTGAAGGATTATACTCCATTTTGCTAGGTAGGTTATTGTTGGTTGTAATCCTAGTTCCTTTGCCTTCTGGAATATGGTATTCTAAGCCTTCTGTTCCTTTAACATGAAATCTGCTAAATCTCTGTATACCTGACTGTGGCTCAATTATATTTCATTTTTTTTTCTTTTGGGGGCTGCTCACAATATTTTCTCCTTGACTTGAGACCTCTAGAGTTTGTCTTTAACATTTCTGAGAGATTTCATTTTGTGATCTCTTTCAGGAGGCTGTTTGCAGATTCTTTTAATTTCTATTTTACCTTATGGTTCAAGTAGCTTTTTAGGGTCAAATCATTTTGTTGTTGTTTGTTCATTTTTCTCACCCATTTCTTGACTTTGAACTTTATGTTAAAGTTGGGTTCTGTTTAACTAGGGGTGGGGAGGCACTGTCCTAGATTTCAGGCTTTTTCATGCTGCTGTTTTCAAAGTTAGTTCTGGAGGTCTGCAAGGTTTTAGTGCTTCCAAGGCATTGTTATCCTGGGAGAGGTATGGTTCATCCTCAAAAATGTTTTGCTTCTGACTACCACCTCCCCCTACCCACCCTCCCTTCTATCAGCCCCTGCCCCTGATCTTATCCTTTTCTTCTTGTACTTTCATGTAGTCTAAGATAGATTTCAATACCCAGATGAGTGTGTATGTTATTCCCTCTTTGAGATAATTCCAATGAGAGTAAGGTTCACATGCTCCACACTACCTCCCCCATGAACCCCATCCACTGTAAAAGCTTTTTTGTGCCTTTTTTATGTGAGATAATTTATGCCACTCTAACATCTCCCTTTCCCCTTCCCTATTCCCCTTTCTCATCCATTCATTTTATTTTCTTAATCATCCCATCATATTCAATTCACACCTGTGCCCTCTCTCTATGTATAATACTTCTTTTAATTACCCTAATAACAATAAAGTTCTTAGGAGTTACAAATATCACCTGCACATGTAGGGATATAAACAGTTTAACCCTACTTAATGAATCCCTTATGATTTCTCTTTCCTGCTTACCTTTTTGTGTTTCTCTTGAATCATGTATTTGAGAGTCAAATTTTTCTATTCAGCTCTGTTTTCATCAGGAATTTTTGAAAGTCCTCTATTTCATAGAATGTCCATTTTCCCCTGAAGGATTACACTTAGTTTTGCTGGGTAGGTAATTCTTGGTTGTAATTCTAGCCCTTTTGCCCTCTGGAATGTTATCTTCCAAGCCTTCTTATCTTTTAAGGTGGAAGGTGCTAAATCTTGTGTTGTACTGACTGTGGTTCCTCCATACTTTATTTGTTCCTTTCTGACCACTTACAATAATTTCTACTTGATCTGGGAGGTCTTGAATTTGGCTATAATATTCCTGGCAGTTTTTATTTGGCATCTCTTTCAGGATGTGATCAGTAGAGTCTTTCAAGTTCTATTTTACCCTCTTGATTTAAGGTATCAAGGCAGTTTTCCTTGATAATTTCTTTATTTGATCCTGCCTTTCAGGTAGTCCAATAATTCTTAAATTATCTCTCCTGGATCTATTTTCCAGATCATTTGTTTTTCCATGAGATATTTCACATTGTCTTCTATTTTTCATTCCTTTGGCTTTGTTTTATTGTTTCTTGATGTCTTATGGAGTCAATTTTAATTTTTGAGGATTTATTTTCTTCAGTGAACTTTTATACCTCCTTTTCCATTTGGCCAGTTCTACTTTTTAAGGAGTTCTCTTCACTGGATTTTTGTACCTCTTTTGCCATTTGTCCTATTCTATTTTTTAAGGTGTTACTTTCTTCAGTATTTTTCTGTGCCTGCTTTGCCAAACTGTTGACTCTTTTTCATGATTTTCTTGTATTACTCTCATTTCTTTTCCAATTTTTTCTTCTACCCCTCTTATTTGATTTTTAAAATCCTTTTTGAACTCTTCCAGGAATTTTTTTTGGGCCTGAGAACAATTCAGACTTTTCTTTAAGACTTTGGATCTAGGGCGGCTGAGGGGCAGGGGCGTGGCGGGGTGTCTCCCTCGCTCTCTCCCTCCCTCCCTCGCTCCCTCCCTCCCTCGCTCCCTCCCTGCCTCGCTCGCTTCCTCGCTCGCTCTCTGCCTCCTTCCTCGCCCTCTGCCTCCTTCCTTGCCCCTCGGCCCAACATGGCGATGCACAGCAAGGCGGCGCCACCGCAGATCCCGGACACCCGGCGGGAACTGACCGAGCTGGTGAAGTGCAAGCAGGAGCTGGCGGAGACGCTGCAAACTTGGAGAGACAGATCTATGCTTTTGAAGGGAGCTACCTAGAAGACACCCAGATGTATGGCAATATTGTTCGGGGCTGGGACCGCTATCTGACAAATCAAAAAAAACTCCAATAGCAAAAATGATCGTAGGAACCGAAAATTTAAGGAAGCCGAACGACTCTTCAGTAAATCTTCAGTTACTTCAGCAGCGGCAGTCAGTGCATTGGCTGGAGTTCAGGACCCACTCATTAAAAAAGGGAACCAGGCACAGAGAGTGACACATCTCCAGACTTTCACTATCAGGAGAATGAATCCAGCCAAGAGGACACAGAAAACTTGGATGGATCTGTGCAGGGGGTGAAACCCCAGAAGGCTGCTTCCTCCACCTCTTTATAGAGTCATCACAGCAGCCATAAAAAGAGGAAGAATAAAAACCGACACAGCCCGTCTGGCATGTTTTATGATAACTTTGAGTATGTATATTAGGTTAGGCTGGGAAGTTTTTTTAAAAAACAGAAAAACGTGATGGAGGATTGATCTTAAGCTAAACAAAAAGCCAGGAGCCGATTATTAGAAGACCCATTAGTACAGAAGCTTACAGGCTGTAGAGCCCTGCCCTCATACAACTTCAACAAGAGAAACACCCCTCCACTGAGTGGCCATTAATGTCTGCACTCCCAGAACCAGTGCCTGCATTGAGGAGTAGTTTGTTCTAAAGAGGGGTGAAAGAAAAGCCTTTCTGTAAAACCACATCAGACCATTTACCTCGTGTCATTTTTAGTAACTGTACTGCAGGAAGACCAAGGCACAGTGCAGTCCTAGGTTGCCTACTTTCTGCAGTTCTCCATTCTTGGGACTGAGTACTTCCCAGCACTGGCTGCATCAGATTCTTCTGTGATACCCATCGAGAGATGTCTTGGGTGTTTTTGATGCCGAAACCAGTGCCCAGTTGTTTTATGTCCTATGGAGACTGTAAATATCAGGCATTTCCTTATTCTGCCTTATGTGTTGTTTGTTGTTACTGTCTTGTTTTCTTTGACGGATTTGTTGTAATACAGTTGTACAGATTATGGCAAAAAAAGAAAAAAGACTTTGGATCTAACATTTTTGACCTTATGGTGTTCTGAGTTTGTGTTTTGATCTTCCCTGTCACCATAGTAACTTTCTATGGTCAGGATCATTCTGGACATCATATGACTTTACATGATTCTGAAGCCAACAAGGTCATTATTTGGTCTGTTCTATCCTCTAATATTCATTCATTCAAATTGTATAATGTAGGGGTGGGGAATCCGTGGCCTCAAGGTCACAAGATTCTCAAGTGTGGCCCTTTGACTGAATCCAAACTTCACAGAACAAATCCCCTTTTAAAAAGATTTGTTCCATAAAACTTGGACTCAGTCTAAAGGCCACATCCAAGGACCTAGGAGGCCACATGTGGCCTTAAGGCCTCAGGTTCCTCCCCCCAGTATGTTTTCAATGAATGGCCCATGGCAGTCAAGGTTAAGTGATAATGTCATTGTAACATTACCTGTCATTGCAGCTGCTTCTCTTCTCACATGGAGGCTCATAGGATTTCTTTTTCCTCTTCCGTTAAAAATTGTATTTCATTGTCAAACTGATAAGAAATACGATCTCTGTGTATATTCCGAAGCAGGGAGAGCCAAGATCCCTCCAATGCTGATATCTGAAATCAGGCTCAGCAAATATCCACATGGGCAGATACAAGGCAGAACAGATAGTATATGCTCTAAGAACCTTGGCCCCATTGGTCAATCCTGCCATTTTTCTTGTATTTTTATCCCCAGCATTTCACAGAGTGTTTGGCACATAGTCACCACTTAATAAATGCTTTGCCTTTAAGACAGACAGGTGCATAGTGGATGGGACACTGGACCTGGCTTAAGAAGAGCCAAGTTTAAACCCTGCCTTAGACAGTTATTAGCACCGTGGCTATGAGCAGGTCACTTAACCTCTTGTATGTAGCTTGATTGAACATACTTCTTTGCATGTTGTTTCCCTTGTTAGACAGTGAACTCCTTGAGAGGAGGGACTATCTTTTACCTTTCTTTATAACCCTAGCACTTAACACATTCCCTGACATAGTAGGTCCTTATTTAACGTTTATTAACTCGCAAAATATTTCACCTTAAATTTCCTCATCTATAAACTTGGGATAATAACACTGTCTACCTTATACAGTTGTGGCAGCTAGATGGCTCAGTAGATGAGCGTTGGACCTGGAGACAGGAAGACCTGAGTTCGAATCCTGCCTCAGACACATGCTAGCTGTGTGATGCTGGGCAAGTCACTTAATCCTGTTTGCCTCAGTTTCCTTATCTGTAAAAAGAGAAGAAAATGGCAAACCACTCCAGTATTTTTGCTAAGAAAACCCCATGGGTAGTGTGGTTCACAAGGAGTCAGAAATGACTGAATGACTAAATCGTTATTTAAAAATTATTGTTATAACCTTACAGAGTGATTGTGAGGATCAAATTAGATGGCATATGTAAAGCTCTTTGCAAATCTTTTAATGCAATATAAATGCTAGCTATTACTATTATTAGTTACTATCTATTTGTCTCTATCTCTTTGTCTCTGTTTCTGTCTCTCTCTGTCTTTTTCTTTCAGTCTCTGTCCATCTCTCTCTCTCTCTCTTTTTTTCTATACAAATGTTACTCCACTGAACACTGATACACTAAGTATTGCTGTCCTGGATACTATCCCAGTGGACACATTACTTCTGCCAGGCCTTACTCTGTTGGACACAGCTGCTTTCAAAAAACTGCTCCACTAAACATGTAATCTCTTCTGGAGAGTGCTGGGCACAGAGCCACTGGGAACATGGCTATGAGGTTTCTTTCTGTCTGCTTCAGTTGAAGTCTTTGGCTACAGTGCTATTTCTTCTGCATGAGAACTATGGATTCTCCCATCCTCTCTTAGTTTAATATCAAGAAGCTTTTTAAAAAATAGCTTTTAAGAAAGTAGTCTTCTTTTCCTCAGCTGCATATCAGCAATAGCCCTCCAAAGGGGAAGACACAAATCTCGTTGTCTGTGTGTGTGTGTGTGTGTGTGTGTGCGCGTGCGTGCACGCGCACACCTGGGACACCTGCCTGTTTCCTTCAAGATCAGGGTACTCCCAGTTAGATAAGACTTCAGATTTAATCTTTACTGTAAATTAAAATTCCTATTCTCTGGGTTTGGGTCTTCATGAGTGACTTCATTAATGTATTTTGAGCATTCTGTATACTTACCAAATTCAGTATCTGAAAT
Source organism: Trichosurus vulpecula (assembly GCF_011100635.1). Lineage (NCBI taxonomy): Eukaryota > Metazoa > Chordata > Mammalia > Diprotodontia > Phalangeridae > Trichosurus > Trichosurus vulpecula. Next base: position 367,987,995 of record NC_050576.1, read on the forward strand.
GGAAACTGCAGTCGCTTGTCATAGCTCCAAATAGCTTTGGACTTTGGTATTGCTTCAGTTTTGAAAAAAAAAACAAAACAAACTACAAACTTCTGTCCCCAGCCTCTGTTAGTTCTAGATGCTTCTAGTGCCCTCCCTCTGTTAATTATTTCCTATTTAACCTCTATATGCCTCGCTAGTATGTATTTGTTTGAATGTTGTCTCCCCCATTAGATTGTAAGCTCCTTGGGGGCAGGGACTTTCTTTTATCTCTTTTTGTGTCCCCAGAACTTAGCACAGTGTCTGACACATAATAGGCACATTTAATAAATGTTTAATGATTGATTGTTTTATGACTCTACTATGTAGAGGAATGGATGAATGGACAGGGAAAAGGTACAGAAATAAAACTAAGAGGCATGGCAAGGCCACTATCTCTCCTAATTTCCAAGTCACATTCCTTTCCTAGCCAATGCATAAACTGATGAATTTACACTTACATATTTGCTAATGGGAAATAGCAAAAAGAAGTATGTGACCCATAAGCCTCATCTTGAAATTTTAATTAATGTTTTACTGACCCACAGACTGATTTCTTACAAGTAATTATTTTTAGGTTCTAGGCCTACAGCCAATGCTGATTTGTCATGCATGTAATGCACATTTTAGCTAATGTGTGAAGCCAGTCAAGGTCAATGTTAGCCTTCCAACCTCAAGATTAAAGGAGCAAATCCAAGCAGGCGTTCCTTGTTAAAAGTTAAGCCAGGTTGTATATTACTTGGCTTAATCAACTAAAGGGAATCTATTTTCTTTTTAAGGATGGAGGATCTTTTTTTTTTCAAATTGAGCTAATGTTTTTATTGTTGTTTCTGTATGATGAAGGATGGAAATATATGTAATCAGTAATACTTTCCCTGATAGTATATTTAATAGGAAAATCAGCTCACATGGTGATAAATAGAAGAGGAGATTTTCTTGGCATTCTATTCATAATGCTTTTTTTGAAGTCATTTTCCTCTCCCCTCTCTCATAGCAATAATGGCATTTGGTTGGTAAGTTTATCTGCTGAACAGGAGGTGAGTGGGCTGGTGCATCCTTACTGGCCATGAATACCCATTTTTTGGCCCTTGATTTCCTGTTAGAAGTATCTTTTTTGGGGGTGGGGCTAAGACATTTTCTGCTTTGTGATTGGAAAATAAAGTGATAATACCAAAATAGTGACTTTCAAAATAATTTTTTTCTCTTCTCTCTTCTGAGAGTTCTTTTTTCAGGGAAAAAAGCTTTTAAAAGATTTTGTACAGCTCCATCTACACTTAAGGTTTTGCCTCCAGGCGTGTCATGTTAACATTTGTTGATAGTTATTTATATGTATCTATATATACTTGCAGACCAAAATGTGGATGAAAAGATTCTGTAATGTATGTCCATACTTAGAAAGATGATTCCTCTTTTGTCAGGGAACAGCAGTAGAAGAAATAAAGCAATATATCTAAAAGTACCACTTAAAATTTTAATTAATGCTGTCCTTACCCACATATCGATTTCTCTCAAGCAATTATTTTTAGGTGTTGGGTCTAAGACCTGTGCTAATTTTCATGCATGTAATACATATTGATCATATCAGACTTGTCACTCTCACAGCAAATGAAACTAGAATATAAAAAAAGAAGTTGCAGTTAAATGAAACAATGGTTCAAAGGTTCTTGGTGAGGTAAATGAAGAAGTTGATTTTATCCTGCATCTAATGGCAACAAAAAAATGTCATTTCATGGGCTATGCTATTCCATCTTGCAGAATTCATTGTAATTCAACTCATTTCAATTCACAATCATTATGTATCTTTTAAGTGCAAAGTACCAATAAATGCCAGGAATATAAAGATTGAAATAAAGTATTTCTTGGGTTCCCAGGAATTTGTATTCTATACAGACATAAACTGTGCACAACATACAAAGTAAATACAAAGAGATTTTGTGGAACTAAAATCTAGGACTGAGGAAATAAAGGCTTTCTTTAGGTAGGAAGTGGTATCTGAGCTAAGGCCGAAGGGCACTAGGGATTTCAAGGAAGGGGATTGAGGCAGGAGTGCACTTTGGGCTGGAGGGACAAAGAGTCAAAATGGAATGCTGACAAAGAGTCAGAGGTGGAAAATGGAACAATTCCTATGAGGAACAACAGGAAGACAATTCTGGCTGAATCATATTATGTGTAATTAGGGAGAAATGTGAAATAAATCTGGAACGGTGTGCTAGAGCTAGGTTTGCAAAAGACTTTAGGTTCCAGGCTGAAGAGTTTCTATTTTACCTGCAGGCAATGGGGAGCCACTGAAGTTATTGGAGAATGAGAGTGACATGAACATAGGAGAGTGTTGGTGAATATTACTTTGATAACTGCGTAGAGCAGAGATGTCAAACTTTCTGGGGACGAGCAGGCAGCAAAATGCTGGAGTGAGGCTAGAATCATATTAAAATGCCCTTGGGATATGCTTAACAAAATAAATAAAAATACAAAGCAACATAGATACTATTAATTTGTGATTTTCTAAGCCAATATGCAGGCTTCAGGAATCCATTTCCATTCGAGCTTGACACCATTGGTATAGAGGTTTGATTAGAGAGGGGAGACACTCAAAATAGGAAGACCAGTTAGAATAGTATTTCTGTAATCCACAAGCAGTGATGAAGAAGGTAGAATTAGAATGATTTGGCAACTGACTGGATATGGGCAGTGAAAAAGAATGAAGAATCAAGAATGACTCCAAGGTTTCAAACTTGAATGGGATCAATCAACAGAAATAGGGAAATAAGGAAGAGAGGCAGTTTCAGGAGGAAAAAAATAATATTTCATTTTGGACATGTATTTGAGATACTGATGGTATGTGTAACCAAATAGATATCTAGAGGAGGCAATTGATGATGCAGGATTAGAGCTTAGCAAAGACATAAAGAATGAATATTTAGATTCAGGGGTTATCTTCATAGAGAAGATAATTGTATCCCATGGAGATAATGTTATTATCTAGACGAAGTATGGAGGAAAAAATAAAAGAAGACTCAGAAGAGAGCTCTGAAGGCATACTTATACTCATGGATGATTATTCTGCAGAGAGATGGAAGTAATAGTCAAAAAGGCAGAAAAAAACCTAGGAGAGAGGCATATTCGAAAAAGGGAAAATCAATGTCAAAAGTATGAAGATGTCAAACGGATGAAGGCCAAGAAAAGAGCACTAGATTTGTCATTGAAGATATCATTGGTAATCTGGGAGAGTACAGTTTCAGTCAAGAGATGGGGCCAAAAGCCAGACTGCAAAAGGTAGAGAAGTGAGTGGGAAGTGATGAGCTGAATGCAAAAAGTGTGATTGACTTTTTCTGGAGTCTATGTATAAGAGGATTACAGGATGATAATTTGAAGGAAAAGTTTTTTGAGAATGGAAGAAACCTAGAATATGTAAAACAATATAACATAGATTTGGAGACAGAAGTGAAGATAATTGATGGAGCAAGATACCAGAGAAGTTGGGAAAAGTTAGGATCAAAGACATGGATAAAGGCTGGCCTTGTTAATGAAAATCACCACATTTGCCTCTATGCATGTATGCATGTGCCTTTGCGTGTGCGTGCGCACACACACACACACACACAACCACACAAAGCACTATGATGATAACTATAGCCTATACACTATTGTACAAGATAAAAGTTAGGGAAATACTAGAAAGAATTTGATAACTCACCAAATTATATCAACATACACTTTAATACTAGGTGATGTCAGAGTATAGGCAGATATAAGTGAAGATGGTGGGGGGAAAAGTCCTGAAAATACAGTTCAGGAGTGGAGTAAGAAACTAAAGAGACCAAAGGCTTACTGACTATATGCACTTCTCAATTTATATATCATGAATATTTCCATAAAAAGGAGAGTTTGGAGGTCATGGATATCGCAAGGAGCAAGTATCCCCCAAAACAATAAAATTGATTCTATTTTCATATATCAAAAGCAACTGGTTACTGATATGAAATTCATTTCTGAATCAACTCTCTGTGGTTAATAATATCCATTGAGATGTTGGAGCAAAGATTGATAATAACAAATTCAAAGTATAAAAGTAGATGATATGGTATAAGCATTTCCTACCTCACCTTTTTAAACAAGTTGTTGATGGTTAAAAAAAAGGAAATGGACAAAAGAACAGATAAAACATTTCTTAAGGCAATGAGGCAACCAAAAAAGTGCAGGGACTACTTCAACCAGCAAACTTTTTGTCTTCTTGCCCATTAGAGAAATATGATGAAATGTAACATTAGTTTAGAATATAAACTTACTTATAAAACCTTATGGAGTAGGATAATTGAAGATTATGAGTATTATCGTCACATAAAACAGTAAGAAGTAGTGAAGGGGACATGATGTTTATAGAAAGTATGGTGAGACTCAACAAACCAGATCGGTAAGAATAGATGAAAAATGGAAACAATCTATAATATTTTTATAGCAAACTAAATTTTTTCATCAATGACAATGCAGTCAATAGAATTCAAGTCAATATCATGTGCTGCAGGAGAAAATAGAAATGGCACTAAAAAAATCCCCAAAACATGGAGCATGCAGCTCCATTATACCAAGGTGACATTGAAGTGAGATTTTGTAAGCATACCTCAGACACTGCAACTATGTTACTACAGGTTGGAAAAAGTTAACATCTATTCAGTACCTAGAAGAAATATGCTCAAATAGTCAGAATTATCTAGTAGTAGCTTGGTGTTCTCTATAAACAGATAAAATTTCAAAATAATACATACAAACCCCAAAATACCCTTGAGAATTCAACAAAATAAACTGTATTTTAATCCTAACTTTATTAAAGATGAACCTGCCATCCATAAAGGCCCATGCATTACATTGACCCAAAAAAATTCAATAACAATATTTTTAACAGATATATCAAATACTCATAAATTTCAAACTATGTAGAACAAAAAGATTGTCTAAGATAGAAACCTAGTAGAAGATATGTATTTTTTAATTTGGAACAGGAGAAGGTATATAATTCCTAACATCCTGTCTGTTTTGTAGTTTTCCCTAAGGAGCTTTCAGTGAGACTGAGTATGAATTTGCACTTTAACACTTTCATTCATTTACAAAGAAACAAACAAAACAAATGAATACCTACATTATTTTATCCCTCTGCACAGCTCACTGAACATTGGACTTAATGAGATAGTAACTTGTTTGAGGACAACTACTATTTAAACTGCTTAAGAATAGAGAGTGTACCTATGATTTCATTGGTTAAAGGGAATTCCCAGGTGAGGAAACTCTTTCCAGTAACGCAAGTTGGCTACTTCTCTGCATTGTAAAGTCTTGAAAAAGAAACAAAATGAGGAGGAAGAAGAGGAGGAGGGGGGGGAGGAGAAAGGGGAAAAGGATGGGGAGGAGGAGGAGGGGGGTGAGGAGGAGGAAGGAATGTATCTATATAATGCCTTAAGGTTTACAAAACATTTTTTGCATTTGTTATTTTATTTTCTCTTCATAACAACTCTGAGGTAGGTAATGCTATTATCATCATTTTGCAGATGAGGCAAAATAGAATATGTTATTGATATGGTAGCATTAAAACACTATAGCAGTTCAGAGGAGAAGACAGCCAATGAAACTTCATTCATTCAACAAACTTTCAACTAGGTATTAAATAAGTACAATGTATTATTCTTGGGGTACATGGCAGTTAGGATGAGAAACACAAAATTTTATAAGATAGCATATATTCTTTAAAGGTGATCAGAAAAGAAAGATAATTATTATGTATAATGTCACATAAATACCTTCAATAGGTGCATAAGAAAATGCTTTTTATATGTCATCCAAAGGGGAAGGCTGCTACCGTCAGAGATAAATCAAGGAAAGCTTCTTGGAAGAGGTAGCATTTGACTTAGGTTATAAAGGATAAGAACAAATTTATTAAAAGCTGTAGGGAGCGAAAAAGTATGGGGGCCCTTGTAATCTCCCTAGTAGAATCCACCTGCTCTTTGAGGACAGAGAGTGTCTTACTCTAGTGTCTAGCAAATTGGTTGACATATATTAGGTGCTCACTTGCATGTTGTGGCATCACCTCTCTGATGACATGGTCCATGAAGGACAAACAACAAAATAAATTCACATTAATTGATTTATCAAGGAAAGAAAATGCAGGGCAGGGTTATCTCCTATAGCACTTAGTATTATAGAGGTATGAGTAGTGAAGGGGGTTTAGTAAGAGTTTTTCAAGGTTGAGGGTTGATGGAATATAAAGAGCAAAAGGTCCATGTGGCAAGGGATTTATGGATGGACGACCGGACTTTGATTAAGTGACTGACCCAATAGACAAGACTAGGTAGGTGTTGCAACAATTTGGCTAGCAGCTGTGGTAGGAGTGAAAGATGAGCAACAAAGATGCTGCCAGCACAGGTTCTTCTGATCTGTTTTACTAAGGAAAGTAACATTAAGTTCAATCCAACATACTAACATCATTCACTTAGTTCAGGGGAAAAAGCCAGCACCCTGAACTTCAGAGCAAATACAAACAAATTACAAACATCAACAGACAGACCTAGTCTGATTCAAATCTCAATGCATAGTTACCAGGGTTTAACAAAGTCCCAACATCCAGGTTTACAAGCTGAGGGGCTCTTAACAGCTGCCCAGAGTCTCTCCCAATCACATGCCACTCTTCCAGTGAGTGAGAGCCACCAGGGACTACACCAACCTCTGGGTTTATATATCCTGTTCAGGGTCAAAGGTGAGTCACACATGCAAATCACCCACGTGACCTAAAAGCATCACAAAAATTTGACTTAAACCCACATGGTCTAAAAGCTTCTGATGTCACAAACATGTCACTCAAATCCATGTACCAGGCTTTCCCTTGGGACAAGGAGGTCACAAAAGGACTCCTAATTTAATCAAGTAAACAAAGGCCAAACTCTTCAAGGGCACTTGGTTGAATAAGTGCTAAAAACCCTCCTTAATTGCCAATACAGTAGTGCAGGAAGATGAGGCCAGAATTTGTCAGTACAAGGAACTGAGGGTCAAAATGAGGCCAAAGTATAATTACAGAAAGAGTTAAAAAGTGGGAGAGGTAGAATGGTAGTAGGGTGTGTTCAGTGGAGGATACTTCAGAGCTTAAGTTGAAGGATTTAGAATAATTTCCAAAGATGTTGACATAATCATGGTGGGTAGTAGAAGTAGGGTAGAAATAGAAGTTATAGGTGTTAAAGAGTTCAAAAAACTTGAAGGTAATGATATTGGAAAGACAATCAGATGATACTGAAGAATGTGGATGATGGCTGGGAAAAGAGCAAAGAAAGATGTTATCAGCTAGGTGCTCAAACCATGGAGAGATGTTAATGAGTGGCCCAAATTGGTGGCAGCTAGGTGGCATACGGATAGAGTGCCTGGCCTGAAGTCAGGAAGACTCATCTTCCTGAGTTCAAATCTTGCCTCTACATGTACTAGCTGTGGGACCCTGGACTAGTCACTTAACCCTGTGTGCCTTAATTTCTACATCCATCAAATGAGCTAGAGAAGGAAATAGGAAACCACTCTAGTATCTTTGCCAAGAAAACCCCCCAAATGGGATAGTGAAGAATTAGACATGACTGAAGTTAGTGAACAAAAGCAAGAGATTGGTGACAAGAGTGAAGCTTAGAAGAAGATGGATGGTGTTTTCAGATGGCATGATTTTCAAAAAGGAGATGGCTAAGGAATGGGGGCAGGACCAATGTTTGCAATCTGCAACAGGAGCAAGGAGCATCTTAGGTGTACCTTCATGTCCTGTGAGTTGGGAAAGCACGGGATGGAGAAGTTTGCACCAACTGTTCAGAAAAACACACACACAGAGCATGCAAAATAATTAAAATGAAGTGTGGGGGAGGGGAGTGCAATTGCATATTTTTTTTGCCTTTGGCACAAAATTAGCTAATTACGGATCTGGTTAGCATTAAATGGTGGGATCATTTAGTTACCACGAAATTCTCAAGGGTAAGCTTGATTCCTTTGAGTTCACTGAAGTCAAGAAGGTTAAATGATTGTAGGAGAAAGAGGTCTAGCATAAGGAAGGAATTTATTGAGTGACAGTTAACTCTTCTTCCTCTCTTCTCTATCTAATCAGTTGCCAGCTTTTGTCAATTCTACCTTTCAAGATCTCTGTTTTATGCTTTAAATTCCCATTCCCACCATCGTGAATTTCAATCCTTCATTAAGTCTAATTTAGACTAGAACAAAAATCTCCTAATTTGACATTTTCCCTCCAAACCATCATAAGAAAACTGCTACTAGATTAATCGTTCCAGTTTTCTAGAGGTAGCTACTCAATGCTGTGAATAGAGAGCTGGTACTCAGAGTTAGAGTTGGGAAGACCTGAGTTCAAACTTGGTCTCAGATACCAGCATGACCCTAAGCAAGTCAATTAATCTCTGTTTGCCTCAGTTTCCTCATCTGTAAAGCGGGATAATGGTAGTACATACCTTCCCGGATTTTTGTGCAGATAAAGTGAGATAATATTTGTGAAATGCTTAGCACAGTGCCTCATATATATTAGGTGCTTAATGAATGCTTATTATAAATAATAACAATAATAAAACACCTAAGATTATGTTGGACTAGATAATCTTTCTGAGGTCCTTTTTAATGCTAACATTTTATGAAATATGCCACTTCCTCAGTTAAAACATTTCAAAATTCTCTCTGTTACTTACCAATTTAAATCTAAACCTCTTAGTGGGGGTAGTCATAGGATCACAGGATTTAGAACTGATAAGGGAATTAAATGCTATCTAGTCAAACATCTTCTTTTCATGACGGTATTAACCGAGGCCTGGAGAAATTATGCTACTTACACAGATAGTTGAACCAGGATTTCAATCCAAATCTGATTTATTCATCGTCCTCCACAATCTATCTCCCATCTAAATGTTCACTATTGTATTATGCAAATAAAACTGCAATACCTTTTTGTTGATGTTGGTTTCCTGATTCCACTCTTTTCCCCTACTATAATCCATTCTTTATGTTGCTGTCAGATGAATCTTCTCTGTGCAAAAATCTGATCGGTCCTCTGATCAAAACTATTTGATGGTTCCCTATTTAATAAAGTCCATCCTCCTTAGGCTGGCACTCAAAGTTTTGCAACACCTCATGTTTCTCTACTTTTCCAGCTTTATTTCATATTACTTCCCTCCTCATTTGTTATGCTGTAGCCAAAGAAGACTCTTGTAATCCTTTATATGCATTCATTTCTTTCTTATCTTTTCTATTTTATCCCAGTGCTCATGCAACTACCACATTTTGGAAGGTCTTTCCTCCTATCACCACTTATTAAAATTGCCTCGCTTTCAGTATCCAGCTTTAATACCACCTTCTCCATGATACTTCTACTGATATCCAAAGAAATGGAAATTATTTTTCCTTCCTTGAATATCACTAAATCTCTCATGCCATTAATGGGCCAGTGTAATGTTAATACAATTTGAAGATCTTCTCCACCCCTTAATAGGCCTATGTGACCTGGGTTGAACCTGGGTCAGCTAGAAGTCTGAGTCACATGAGCCTGAGTCTCAAGGGCTGTGATGTCCTCTGGCCCTGAAGAAGGGTATATATAGTCTCCGAGGTTAGCATTTAGCTTTGGGGCTTACTCATTGGATGAGTGTTCCTGTGATTTATCCAGATGAGACTCTAGGTAGTCATTAAGGAGCCCTTTCCCCACGCTTCCCTGGCTTTGAAAAACCTAGATGTTGGTGCTTCTCTCTCTGGTAACTATGTATATTTTGCTTTTGGTCAGACAGTTGGAAGCCCTGTCTGTTGGTCTTTGCTGTTTGTATTTGCTCTGTTTATATAACTGCTGTTTGTAATTTCTGTTTGTATTTTTCTCTGAAGTTCAGGGTGCTGACTTTTCCTCTGAACTAAGATTGTTGACCCCTTTAAAGGTGCTTTCCTTTAGAAAAGCAGATCAAAGAACTTGTGCTAGCAGCCCTCCTGCGTGCTGGTGTTATCGGTCTTGCACCCCCATAACAGCTGCAAGTAGCATTGTTGTTACAACCAATGAGCCCAAGAGTCCTAGGAAAAATAGCATCTCCACCAGCAACACTAGCAGCTGCTGTGGAGGTGAAAGACCAACACAAGACCAACAAGAAGGGCACACAGGAGGGCTGCTAGCATAGGTTCTTTGATCTGCTTTTCTAAGGAAAGCAACCTTAAGGACAATCTCACTTTAATTAAACATATGTATATCATTCATTTGGTTCAGGAGAAAAAGTCAGCACCCTGAACTTCAGATCAAATACTAACAGAAATTACAAGCATACATTATATAAACAGAACAAAGACAAATCAGTAGACAGGCTTCTATCTGTCCATAGCAATACATACAGTTACCAGAGGGAGAAGCAGCAACATCTGGATTTTCAAAGCAGGGAGGGGGAGGAGGGGTAGGTGCTCCAAAGGCTACCCAGAGTCTCATCTGGCCAAATCACCAACACTCTTCCAATGAATGTGCCCCCAAAGGCAAATGTAGTATTAATGCGATCTAATATCTTCCCCACCCATTCAATAGGTCTCAGGTGGGCCTAGGTGGGAAAGCTTGATTATATCTTTGCTGGTCAGTAGGTCTAAAGCCCCTACTACTAGATGCTAAGCCTCAGTGGGCATGAAGCCCTCAGGACCCTAAGGGGAGCTGCTAAGGCCAGAGCCAATGGTATGTGCATTGAGTTCTAGTCAATCATGAATTCAGCCAATCAGAGACCTGAGTTTTAATCAATCAGTTGCTGGCTAGGACTGTATAAAAGGAGAGAGCAGAATTGAAGAGGAGCAGAATTGAAGAGAAGAAGAACATTGAGGAGAAACAGGACTGAGAGCAGCAAGATTGAGAGGAAGACATTGAGGCAGCAGACATCGAGAGGCTGCTGAAGAACAGACATTGAGAGAACCAGCATTGGAAGAGCTGCAGAGGAGAGTGCTGAGCAGAGAGTTAGGATTCATGAGTGATTGTTTACAGTAAGGCTCTAGTGGGGGGAAGGTTACAGTATGGCTTGGCTCTTTGCTATAATACTGTGCTATAATTTCCTTGTTACTACATTGAGGTGGGCTTACTGGTTTTGGAATATAATTGCTACTATATCGAATTGGGGGTATTGGTTCTCGGATTTGATCCTCTGGAGACTAAATCAATGTTATACTTCCTCTGCCTTCTATATAGAGAGTTTTTCATACTTTTTGATTCCAAACCATTCAGGCATGTTCATGGTCATCCTCAAGGTCATGAATCTTGCCTTGATATAGCAAAACGCTAACCTCTAAGTATGTATAGACTTCTTCAGGGTCAAAGGCCATCACAACCATGCAACTCAAACCCATTAACTAGGCTGTCCCTTGATGTGAGCAGGTCATCAAAGACTCCCTATTCAATCAAAGATTCCTCAGTGCTGAGAAGCACTCCAAAAGAAAGACAATAATATGTCCCACTTTACCTGCCCTATTCAAACAAAGGCAAGACTCTTTAAAGGCACTTGACTGCCTTAGCATTCCGAAAGATCATATGACAAAAATGTCCCACCCTAATTACCATAACACCACCCTACCCTAGAGCACCTGCTCTCATTTTAGCCCAGCACTACCTCTCACCTCATCATCTATCATCAAGGAAAACAACCCTTGTTGACATATATCCTGGCAAATTATAGCTGCTATAATTCCAGCTTCTTCAGAAGCCACAGCTACCAAGGGCCTAGAAAAGAAAGATCTCACCATCACAGTTCTTTGTGTTGAACCAGGGATCACCAAATGGCCCAACTTCAGAAATGAATATGATATTATCAATGGAAATTGCAATAAAGATGTGTTTCACAGCCCTAAGAGCAGGTATTCACTTTTTTATCTCCTACATCTTTGACCCATACCAGAAGTATGAACAAATATAAACTTTTCTTTCTCTTCTTCCATGTATCTGTGTACATGCAAAAATCATGTGGTACAGTATAGATTTGAGTCAGAAGAACTGGTTTGGAGTTTTGGTTCTGCTCCTCGTGTGCCCTAAAACAAGTAACTAAATCAGTCTGGCCTCAATTTTTTATTTATATGATCAGGAAACTAGGCTACAGTAGGGAGACTCTGAAGTTCCTTCCAGCTTCCAATCCTATGATCCTATGAGGCTGTGTATACAAATTAAGATGTCATAACTATTTGTTTTTTAAATCAACATTTGTGCTCTTTTTCTAATCTCATTTTCTGTTTTTGACAAAACACATTCCAGTCTGGTCCTTCCTAACAGAATTTAGGCAGTTTTTAGAAAGAAAGAAAAATAGCTCTTTGTCTTTATGTCTCTCCCTTCTATTGTTTCCATGAAGCTATATTTAACAACTTGCTGAATCCCAGTGAGTCTTGGATATATACCAAAGTAACCTAGTCTCTCCAGGTTTCAAACTAAGAAAAGTCTTTGTTGTGAGAGAACATCAGGGCATTTCAATCAGGCAGGCAAACCAGCACTCCTTAAGCCCTTACTGAGTGTCAAACTCTTAGGTAGATGCTGAAACTACAAACACCAAAGTGAAATTGTCCTTTGAGTCAAGAAAACCTACATTCTATTTCGAAAGATAATATGTACACCAAGAGGTAAATGCCACCTATATGCAAAATAGATATTAGGTAGTTGGGAGGCAGGCAGGAAGCCAAGAAATCTCATCCCCCACATCCCCAAGGATCTCACATTTCCTTTTACTTGGATATTGTCGCTGATATAGAAAGCACTTCATAATAGCAGATTTTTGTTCATTAAACTAAGGTGCTTCAGGTGTATTTGTGGAGAAAAGCTCGTTAAAGATTAATAAAGGAAAGATATTCTTGCATCAGTATTTTTGAATATATTAGGGGCTTATTCCTTTTATCTTGATCATGGGGAAGCCATGCATGGGCTGTTGTATTTTCCATTTCTCCCCATGCCTTTTGTTATTTTACAAAATGAGGAAAATGAAAAAAATTCCCAAAAAATCATTAACATAAAAAATTGGCCTATTTTTATTAGTAACTTTATTTCCTCTCTTTCTATATAAACAGGAAGTTTTAATTAATACAGTAGAATGTATGTGGGTTTTCCCCAACCCTCGTTCATTCTGAAATAATTCAAGTTGCACTAAAAATAGTGAAAAGAATGTAGTTTGTGAAGTTTTGTTTGATAAGATGTCATTATCAGGCCCTTTTGCATTACTTGTGTTACCCTATATGCTTCATATATTTACAGTATTCTGTGCTTATTCTTCTTAATACTGACAGCATGTCAGTAAGAGGGCATCTTAATTCCGCATCTACAAAATCTAAATGTCAAACGTTGGTTCTTGCAGCTAGAGTCCAACTATATATAACTTCCCCCATTAAATCTGTCTTATCTGTGCCACAGTTGGAAATGTCAATTAAAAAAGGAATCTAAACTCATTTTTTAAAAAAAGCTCAGTGACAATGCCATGATATTCTCCAATCTATCTGTCAAACAGCCTCCCATCATCCCCCATTCTATATTTTGATGTCTTAATTAAGTCTTGATAATGTGTTGGCAGAAATTTTTTGCTAATGGACAAAAAACTTCCAAAGCACCATCCTTTTCACTGTGCATTCATCATGACTCTGCACAATCAGAAGTATTACCATTTCTGATGTTTTTCATTATTTTTGACACCTCCCAATTTAATAGATTCACTGTCAACTGCCCACACTGAGGTATAACAAGTATAGCCCTTTGGATACAGTGTTAGGAGCCAGACCTAATTCTGATAGGAGCTTGTGCTTTACACACATAGAATACTCAGTTATCACACTATTGTGAAATTATATTAGTGAAGACTAAAACCTTCTAATATGTATAATTTCTGTTATTGTATTTCTTGTTATTAATAGCTATTACTGCCTTATATTTGAATAACTTTCAGTTTATAAAGCCCTTTCAGGTACATTATCTTATCTGATCCTTGCAACAATTTTTTGAGGCGGATTAGAAATAAATTGTCGATTATTAGCCCTTGTTATATGTCACATACCACGCTAGGCCCTAGTGAGAAAAGTTCAAAATGAAAAAGTTCCCACCCCCAAGCATTTTATCTTCTATGGGGATAGGGGTGACAAAATGTATACATAGAAGTATATACAAAATTTATATTTTTTGTTGATTGGACCTGTGGTTTCTGTTCGTCAACAAGCATTTTTTTAAGTTCTTGCTGAGTGTTAAGTACCGTGCCAAGGGCTAGTGATAATAAAGAAAGGCAACAATACAGTCCCTAGCTTCAGTGAGCTCACATTCCAATGGAGTAAACAGTATCCAAACAACTATGTACATTTGTAGAGAACTCTCTGTGAGGAAGCACCTTCTATTATGCAGATCTCCACCCGCTCTGCAATTTATAATTTCAGGGGGTGGGGCGTAGGGCCCTCAAATATTAACCAACTGACCCAAAGTCATATAACCAGCATGTCAGGGGTGGGATTTAAGCTCAGGGCTTTCTGACTGTGGTTCTTTATTTTTTGGTCTTATATATTTATACCAATTCCTCTCATTTCTTGGATATAATACTTTTATCAGAGGCATTTAATGCAAAGATGCCAGCTTTCTATCTACAACAGTAGGATGCTATTAATATAAAAAAAATTTACAAAACTAATACAAGGTTAAGCTCTGGCTGTGGGTATAGGGAGGCATTAATGGCTACATTATTAGGAAAAGCTTCATGCGGAAGCTGAGCTATTACCCTCATCTAAAAAAAAAACAAACAGAACTGAGATGCAGCATTTAAGATACTTGCTTATAGGCACACAGGAGTGTGAAAACTATAAATGTAGGCCCTTGAGTTCTGAGATCATCAAAGTACTCTTTTCCCTACACTACACTAACATAAATAGAAATATTTGATAAAAAATTAAGAAGCACAGAGGAGAAATTAGACATTAATTTACAGGAAGAACAAAAGCAACCCAAAACAAATTTCCAAATTCTTCAATAATTAGAAAACAACTTTTCTTTGATCTCTTTCCTTCTCCTTACTCCATTCTAGCTTTCCTCAAAAACCTTTTTTTAATCTTTTACATAAGGCTTATCCTTCAAGATGTTTTTAGGATTTGGTAGCAAAACTGCAAATGTCATTAGAAATGTCATTTTTTTGGGAGGAGGTGAAACATCGTGCTCAACTCTACAGTAAGAAAATCACAGAATAATAGTCATGTCATCAGGAATCATGTACAACGTGGGCTGTGGGGTGTTGGTTTTCTTTTTTCAGTTTTAATGGCAGGAGGCATTTCTATGTCTAGCATTTGTGACTGCCTCCTTCTGTGAAATGAACTGCATGACCCAGGCAGCCTGGGAGTTATGCTGAGAGCTAACCTCGCTTTCTTGGCCACTTTAATTCCACAATGCTGAGAATATCCACTTTTAATATACTACATGTGATGTAAAGAAGAGTTTGGTTTGGCAAAACATATTGGCCATAGAGCTCCCCACGTTTTAGTATCAGAGTAACCCGAATTGAATGAACTTGCTCCAAAGCTGCACCTTCGTTTGGTTTCTAGTGACCTAAATAAAATAAATTATTTTTTCTGTTCTTTCCTTCTTTCTCCATCATTTTTCTTTTAAAAAAATATTGATGTACCCTTATTTGAACTTTGGTGCCCGTATATATGTTGACCCTCTGTCTACATGCTGAGGATTCTCATGAACTTAGGGAGATTTTTAACAGAAATTTTACTTTCTTGACTCAGTTTCCCCCTCCCCAGTTTAAAAAAAATCAAAAACTTCCAAAGCTAACTGAGGCCTAGTTTTTTAGTTGCTTATCATGATAACAGGCCTAGCCTTAGAAAAATATTGAAAGAGGATGTAGTATAATAGAAAATACACTGGATTTGGAGCCAAACAGCAGGGGTTAAGAACCTGGGCCTGCCATTTACTAACTGTGTCACATAGGGCATGCCATTTCACTTTTCTGGGAATCAGTTCCTTTATTAAATGAGACAGTTGGATTCTACAATTTCTAAGAACCCTTCCAGGACTAGGTCTATGCTTCAAAGTTCTTGTCCTTTAAACAGGAAAAAAAAGTAAACATTAAAGTAGTGGGAGGGGGAGAGTATGAACCACGTTCCTGAAGGAGCTTTCATCCCAAGAGAGTGAATGTGTCCATCCCCTTCTTTCCCAGAGCTCCTTCAGATTCGTGGCTCAGACAAGGAAGCCATGGGATCAGGCTCTGTGTAGTTGGAGGGTGCTCTAAGATAGTCTACAACTCAGCCAACCTGGTCTTCTTCTTATTCCTCCCCTTTAACATTCTGCCTGCCATCTCTGACCATCATCATCATCACTGACTATTCTCCATGCATCATAATCACTCCCTTACCTCTTTCAAAATTCAGCTCTAGTGCTGCCATTTACATGAAACCTTTCCTTATCCCCTAGTTGCCAGTGCCCTCCCTCCCCAAATAACACTTCATTTATTTTGTATATATTCTCTATCTTTTCAGATACATACATACATATTGTCTTCTCTATAAAATGTAAACTCCTTGAAGGCAACAACTATTTCATTTTTGTCATTGTATTCATAGTGTCTAGCTCGATGCCTTGCACTCCAAAATAATTCTCTAACTGCAATAATTTGAAAGTTGGATCCACGGTTCCAAAGAAATCCATGCCTTCCTATCTTGTGCTCCTAGGGCTACAGTTTCAATGAATGGGAGAATACGGGTCTTGGATCAACTGCATTAGTCTTTAATGTAATGTTTATTGTTAAATGAAATTTAAAAAATACATCAGATTCCATACCATCCTAGGGAGGGAGGGGTGGAGGGGTGGGAAGAAAATCTGAAACTCAGAATCATGCGGAACTGAGTGTTGTAAACTAAAAAATAAAAAATCTTAACTAAAAAAATAAATGAAATTTCAATTTGTTAAAAGCATGAGGAATCATGAGGGAGAGGGAACTCAGGGAGTGAAGAATTTAAAGGCTCTCCTAAATGCCATGACTAAGAGTGAGCTACCTTAATTGTGCGTATTGGTAGGGTGGGATGGGAAGTGGTAATGAGAGCCAACTGGCCCTTGACATCTATACAAAGTAGCATGTCACTTGATAGATAACTTACCTTGAAGGACTCCTCACTCTGAGCTGTTCTCATTGTGCTGTCACCTAAGTGCTTAAAATCCCCATACACTTTGACACTTGAACTGACAGTCCCAACCTGCCATCATTTGGTAGTGTAGCTCATGACATGCTATGTTCTGTTAACTGCAGTACATCTGGTTGAGGAAACCGACAGCTGGAAAGCTAATAGAAGACCCATTGAAGCAAGAAGCCAGCACATTTACTTAAAAATTCCTTGTGTAGAAGGGGATGTTAGGAGAAATGTTGCCATTTTGTATGCAGAGCACATATGATTTGGCCTGGTGTGGACACTGGATCAGAGATAAAGACAGGCAGTTAAATGAAATGACTGGTGCTTCAAATGAAAGTATATAGAGCCCATAAGTGACTTCTCAGCAAAATGAGACTCCTCTGGTATTACATTCTCCTAGTTGTAATAGTAAGTGTCATTCGACCCCCAAAAGCCTATGCCTAGAAAATGCCAAAACAACCAACTGAAAAGTGGAAAAGTCAGAATGGTTATTCAGCATCATATGGAGTAAGACAGATCTTTATTTCAATTCATAGACTTGAGCATGTGTTTTTGCTGAATTCAGAAAAGAAAATATTTTCCACATATAGTCTTTCTCTTATTATTGCCAACTTCGTATTTTTTCCCAAGCCAAGAATTCGTGCATGAACATTCTGATATTGGAAATATCATCCAGAAAAAATCCTTTTCTGATGTCTTGTATGTATGGAGGTGACCTTGGGTTCTTCAGAGTTAGGCCTCCAGGATGTAAGCTCTTGATCCCAGCAAGCTGGAAAGATTTTGACTATGAACTAGGCTGTATCTCACCTTTGATAAAATGCCTAGTTCAAAAAATCATAATCGACCACAAGATGGTGAATCCTTTCACTCACTGCAATTCCTTAAGAGTATATATACAGGGGGTAGAGCCAAGATGGCAGCTGGAAAGCAGGGGCTAGTGTGAGCTCCCTGCTGAGTCTCTCCAAAAACCTATAAAAATTGGCTCTAAACCAATACTAGAATGGCAGAACCCACAAAACAGCAGAGGGAAGCAGGGCTCCAGCCCAGGACAGCCTGGATGGTCTCTGGGTGAGGTCCATCCCACACAGAGCCGGGAGCCAGGAGCTGGGAGCTGGAAGCTGGGAGTGGAGCGGAGCAGAGCCCAGTGTGAGCAGCGAGGACCAACCAGACCAGGAATGTGCCCTAGCACCCTGAATCAGTGAGCTGCAGCAGTCATCAGACTTCTCAACCCACAAACACCAAAGACAGAGGAGAAGGTTAGTGGGAAAAGCTGCGGGAGTGGAAGGAGTTCCCAGTTCGGATACCAGCCCTGGGGGCAGTGGAAGTGGGGCAGCTACAGCTGATGTTGCTTCTGGGGAAAAATTGGGAAGAGAAATGAGAAGGATGCAGGAAAACCATGAAAAACAAGTCAATGATTTGCTAAAGGAGACCCAAAAAAATACTGAAAAATACACTGAAGAAAACAACACCTTAAAAAATAGACTAACTCAAATGGCAAAAGAGCTCCCAAAAGCCAATGAGGAGAAGAATGCCTTGAAAAGCAGAATTAGCCAAATGGAAAAGGAGGTCCAACGGACCACTGAAGAAAATAGTGCCTTAAAAATTAGCTTGGAGCAAGTGGAAGCTAGTGACTTGATGAGAAATCAAGATATTATAAAACAGAACCAAAGGAATGAAAAAATGGAAGACAATGCGAAATATCTCATTGGAAAAACCACTGACCTGGAAAATAGATCCAGGAGAGATAACTTAAAAATTATTGGACTACCTGAAAGCCATGATCAAAAAAAGAGCCTAGATACCATCTTTCAAGAAATTATCAAGGAGAACTGCCCTGATATTCTAGAGCCACAGGACAAAATAGAAATTGAAAGAATCCATCGATCGCCTCCTCAAATAGATCCCAAAAAGAAATTTCCCAGGAATATTGTTACCAAATTCCAGAGCTCCCAGATCAAGGAGAAAATATTGCAGGCAGCCAGAAAGAAACATTTTGAGTATTGTGGAAACCCAATCAGAATAACCCAAGATCTGGCAGCTTCTACATTAAGAGATCGAAGGGCTTGGAATACGATATTCTGGAGGTCAATGGAGCTAGGAATAAAACCTAGAATCACCTACCCAGCAAAACTGAGTATCATGCTCCAAGGCAAAATATGGATTTTCAATAAAATAGAGGACTTTCAAGCTTTCTCAGTGAACAGGCCAGAACTGAATAGAAAATTTGACTTTCAAACACAAGAATCAAGAGAAGCATGAAAAGGTAATCAAGAAAAAGAACAAGAAAAAGGAATTGCAAGGGACTTACTAAAGTTTTTGCATGCAACTAGAAAATAATATACACAGGCAAAGGGGCATAGAAATTTATCTTGCCCTACAAGAAAGGAAGGGAAAAGGGGATGGGAGGGGAGTGGGGTGACAAAGGGGAGGGCTGACTGGGGAACAGGGCAATCAGAATATATGCCATCTTGGAGTGGGGGGGAGGGTAGAAATGGGGAGAAAATTTGTAATTCAAACTCTTGTGAAAATCAATGCTGAAAAATAAATAAGTTAAATAAAGAAATTTAAATTTAAAAAAAGAGTAAATATACAGAAGTATGGGGAGTGTCAATTGAGAAACCAAAGAAACCATAGGTCTTTTGAAATATTTAAGCAAATAGAAGAAAGCTAAGGTAATCTGATTTTTAAATGTCAGACAAAGACATTTAAAATAAAACAACAAAATTCCTATCTACTCTAACACTTCAAAAATGACCATGTACCACATAGTACCGTGGAAATTATGCTGGTTCTGGAGTAAGAGGTTATTTAATTGTTTTAGTTGTGTCTGACTCTTCATGACCCCATTTAGGGTTTTCTTGGCAAAAATACTGGTTTCCATTTTGTTCTCCAGCTCATTTTACAGATCAGGAAACTGAGGCAAACAGCATTAAGTGACTTGCCAAGTATCAAACAGCTGGTAAATATCTGAGATGGGATTTGAACTCTGCTCTTCTTGACTCCAGGCCCATGGCTCTATCCACTGTGTAGGGTTCAAATCATTGGTCTGCCAATTTCTAGCTGTATGATTTCAATCAATCCATATTTATTAAGTACCTACTATGTTCCAGGTACTATGCTAAGCTCAGGGACACAAAAGGCGGCAAAAGGCAGTCCCTTCCCTCAAGGAGCTTACAATCTAATGTGAAAGACAATATACAAACAAATATATGCAAACCAAGCTATATAAAGGATAAAAAGTAAATAATTCACAGAGGGAAGGCACTAGGATTAAGAAATATTAGGAAAGCCTTCTTGTAGAAGATTGAATTTTAGTTAGGCCTTAAAGAAGCTAGAGAGGTGAGAAGAAAGAGCAAGTAAAAAGGGAGAGCGTTCTAGGCATAGGGGAAAACCAGAGAAAATGCCAGTCAAGAGATGAACTATTTTGTTCCTGGAAAAGCCAGGAGGCTAGTGTCACTGACTCAAAGATTACATGTCCGGGAGTAAGGTATAAGAAAATTGGAAATATAGGCAGGGACTAGATTATAAAGATCTTTGAATACCAAACAGAGCATTTTGTAGTTGCTTCTGGAGGCAATAGGAAGCCACTGGAGTTTATTGAGTAGAGGAGTGGCATAACTGGACCCGTGTTTTAGAAAAAAAAATCCCTCCAGTGGTTCATGGTTCGGAGTGGGGAGAGACTTGAGGAAGGCAGATCCACCAGCGGGCTATTGCAATGGTGCAGGCATGGCGTGATAAGGGCCTGCACCAGGGAGGTAGCAAGTTCCGAGATTCAAGAGATGTTGCAAAGGTGTGAAATGAAGGGGGATGACCTAGTGTTCCTTACAGTTCTATATCAATGATTATACATCATCAGCATATATTACTGCTATTATGGCTTAATTTCCATTGAACATCCATAATGTATTATACTAAATATGCAGAAAAGGAAGGTGCTGTCTTCTGAAAACTTACATTATAAAAGTCATGACATAGGCATAGCTTTTTTAGCTAGCATTTAAATAGGGCTTTAAGGTTTGCGAAGCACTTTACATATGTACTCTTATTGAATTCTTATAACAAACCTCAGAGGTAGGTTTTATTACTCTCCTTTTAGAGATGAGGATACTGAGGCACAGGTAGCCTAAGCAACGTACCTAGGGCATGCAGGTAGTTAAGTGTCTGAGGCCAGAGTTGAATTCAGGGCTTCCTGACTCCTGGTCCACTGATCTATCTATGGTAGTACCTAGCTGCGGAGTGTACATATCTATCATAAACAGACCAAGGGATGCAGCTTCAGTTGGTAAAATTGAAATGATTTGTATCCTTGCTCCCAAGAAATTAAAATTATATTAAAAAAATAACACCCACAGTGTGGAAATGACAACTCTAATATTTTGTTTCTGTCTTCTTTTCTTTACTTAGAGTAACTTCTTAAGACTTCAGTGGAATTAGGTAATGTGTTCCACATTCATGCCATGAAATTTAGAATTCCCTCTTAAAACTTAAGTGCCATAGAGTACTTGAAGAACCTAGTTTTCCAGAATCCATATTTTGTGGTAGTGAGACAAAATTGCAAGTCTTCTTTAGCCGTGCAACTCAAAATGGAAAATAATTTCATTTCTGGAATATGTAACTTTACTCACCTAAGTTATGACTTCCCTATGGGGAGAGGAGCCTGTCATTAGGTTTTCACGGGAGGAGGAAGGTGTGTGCCTGCAGTTACAGTGTTCATCATCACCCTCTCTCATTATCATACATGTCTCCTCCAATTTGTGATCTCATTTGCTCTGCATACTCAGCTTGAAAAGTCTCTTCTTTCTGTATTTGTTCAAGCAGTTGATGACCTTTTAAGCCAACAAAAATGCCTGAATCAAGTGAAAATATTTTTTTTTATTGATGTGAAAATGAGATTGTGGTTTAATCCACAGTTTTTTTTTCCAAATCCCCTTTTGTAATTATGATTTCTGATCAGTTTTTAACAGAGTGCTACAGTGTTGTCTACCTATATGAGAGAGTCCAAAACAACTTATAAAATGTAACCAGGTCTCTTCACAGTCTGTCCTTTAATATGGTTACTGTTCTAACTCTAAGCCATGGTGATAAAGCTACCCTGTGCTTTGGCTGGTAGGGGCAAAAAGAATTAAAAATGCTTTGAGATAGTAAAATGGGGTAATGTGGTAGATAAACAGCTAGATAAGGCAGCTAGATGGTATAGTGAATTGATTACTGAACTTACAGTGAGGGAGAAGAGTTCAAATAAGAAGCTCAGTTAAGTATCTGCCTGAAACACTTAACTGTCTGTATGACCTTGGGAAAATCACTTAACCTCTCTCAGCCTCAGTTTCCTAATTCGTAAAAGAGGGATAATAATAGCACCTAACTAACAGGGTTGTTGTGAAGAAAAAAAGAGATATTATATGTAAAACTCTCTGTAAACCTCAAATGCTATAAAATGTTATTAAACTAGCAGATGAGAAGACAACATTGAAGATTGGATTCTGGTAAGGAATTTGTTTCTGTTATTGTTGTTGTTAGGTCATTTCAGTTATGTCTGACTCTTCATGACCCTTATTGGGGTTTTCTTGGCAAAGATACTGGAGTGCTTTGCCATTGCCTTCTCCAGCTCATTTTACAGATAAGGAACTGAGCCAAACAGGGTTAAGTGACTTGTTCAGGGTCGCATAGCTAGTAAATTTCTGAGGCCAGATTTGAACTCAGAAAGATGAATTTTCCTGACTCCAGGCCTGGCACTGTATTCACTGTGCCACACAGTTGACCCTGGAATAATGGTATGGAATAATAGGTACCATATTATTAATTGAAGTCATCTGGACAACTATTTGGATTTTAGAGGGAGCTTTATTAGACACTCCTGAGAATCAACATAGTATAGTGGATAGGGCACTGGACTTGGAGTCAGGAAACCCTGAGTTTAAGTACTGCCATAGATACTTACTAATGGGCAAGTTATTTGATTTTTAGATTTTTCAGTTCCTCAGCTTTAAAATAGAGGGAGGGATTAGGACTTGATGGTTTCTAAGGTTCCTTCCCATTTCAAATCTAATACTTAACTCTAATATTTTATCCAATGAACAACCAACTCGAATACCCTATCTTATCTATCCTTGGGGTGAAGGGAATGGGATAATTGCCCAAAGTGACAGAATATGTTTTATCGGGACCTTACTATATTTGATATGTTTCGTAAAGTTCCCGCAATGCTATTTGACTGTGAATCATGGAGTATGATGATCATAGAAGAATTACAATTGTGCCCAAAGGGCATAGAAACTGCACTAGTGACTACAGTTTTCTACAAATAATAATGTGTAAATAAATGTAGATGAGATATTGTCAGGAACATGTAATGAAAGAGGAGTCAAGGATGCCAGATGGTCAACCTGAGTATTGCCCTAGAGTTCGCAGGAAAGGCTGCATGTAGCCTGCCTAGCCATGCTTCATATACCTCTTTGGCAATATACCCTACCACTGCAAGTATATATCACCTCCTCCTCTTCCATCTCTTCCTCTGGAAACTGTAAACAAATCAATACTGTCATTGCTACTAGAAGGCGAGTGTCAATCTACACTTTTGTAGCTCCACTTACCTTCCTGTGATTTCCCAAACCAAAACATCCTATCATGGTGACCCTTTTCCTACAGGAATTATCTTTGTCTTCTGGTGTGTGGGGCTAATTGCAAGGGTCAGAGAGGTGATCAAGCTCTCTCTCCCCTTCCCCAACATTTAGTAGTGAATTCTCTCTAAATCAGGGCTTCTTAAACTTTTTCCACTCTGAACCCCTTTTCCCAGCATTTGTTGGCTTTGCATGGCCTGAAGTCATGTGCAGTGCAAAGTGTGCATGTTTTGTATTTCAGAACCAAAGCTGCAATGAAGCTGTGATGCAACATGGGCAAGCACTACCAGAAACACCTCAGATGCATTATGCTTTTGATTTTTAATTAATATTCCATCATTGTGCATTCAGAAACCTTTTACTGTTGCCATATTTTTCATAACCCTCTATGGGGTCATCACCCACAGCTTAAGAAGCCCTGCATTGAGGAGTTAATTCATAGTAATAAATATCCCTGCCCTCCCCCCAAGACCCCTAAAAAGTAAAAGAAGACCCAAGGCAAAACTCATATATTTTTATTTAAATTTATTTAAAGATTTTAGTTATTGTAGAGCTGAGGTGCAACTAGCCAGAGTTTGGTTAAATATAAAATGTCTGAAGTACAAAGGCTCCTCTTGGCTCCCTTGGGTACTTCCAAATGAAGGACACACTCCTCTGCATCTTTAAAGATGCTTCAAATCCTACACTAGCCCTCTTCAGTCTGACTTAAATACTCATATCCGTATGAGGGCAACAGGATGTCTTTGGAAGCCATGTAATTTGAGGCTAGATTGCTTCTGACATCAGTCCTTAGCAGTGAGACCTCTTGCTCTTCAAGTGTTCTTGAAGATTTACAAGCGCTAATTGACCAGGTGGCATGTACTTGAGCTCATGAACAGTCTTTTTTGAGTGCTAATTAGCCAAAGCACAGGTGTCAAAGTCATGGACAATTCTTTCATGATTGGTTGTTGACCCTCAACAGCTTCAGATATAGGAACCTAGTAGGTAGGGGAGGTAGGGGAAATCTATGATGGACAGCTTCCCATAATTAACCTAAGGGTAATATACACTCAGTGACACAGGAAGATGGCAATAATCTTGGGATGAACAATCTGCTTAGCCAAGATAATAATAAATGTCCTGAGAATAACTTTGACAGGAACCAGTGTTATCTTGGTGTGGGGATGGGTGGCAAAACCTTTTGCAAAAGATAGAAGAAAAGGACAAACATCTATTGCACATACGACAAGCAAATATATGAGGCTACAAGCAAGCTGCAAAGATTATTATCAAATCAATATTTATGCAAAAAGGAATATAATAAATCAAAAATATCTTTTGCTTAGGCAAAGGAATCTCCCAAAATAGGGTTGCATTTTGAATTATACTAGACAAATAATAGCAATAAGAACAACAAGAATAATGCAAATTTGATCCATCGTACAGTAGCACGCCTGTAAGTAGAAACCCATAGATGGGTAGTCCCTCCTACCACAGGATAGGTCACAGCAGTCAAAATATAGAACTGGCTAACAAAGAGAAAGAATATTCTGCCTATGAGAATGTAAGGTTCTTAAGAACAAGGACTGTCTTGGTTTTATATTTGCATCCGTAGTGCTTAGCATAACACTTGATACATCTCAAGTGCTTAATAAATGCTTTTTAAAAAATGTCCTCCATTTATTCATAAGTGCCATGATATGGCTGAAATTGTTAAACTAGAAACGAGTTGTTTTCATGCTTCAGGCAAATTAAATCAAAAGAGGATATGTAGGTTCTACCAAATTGGGAAGGCTTTGAGTCTGGTTGTCTGCATCTGCGTCTGTCTACCAGGATTCAGTTCACACCAACAGAGAAGAGTTTATGCCCAGAGGGAGGCCTCCAGGTGATTTTTTTCCCCAGCTATAGCAACTCAAGGTG
Organism: Trichosurus vulpecula; assembly: GCF_011100635.1. NCBI lineage: Eukaryota > Metazoa > Chordata > Mammalia > Diprotodontia > Phalangeridae > Trichosurus > Trichosurus vulpecula. Next base: position 368,013,653 of record NC_050576.1, read on the forward strand.
ATTGACTAAACAAATTATGGGGGAGTGGGTACAATCATCCTCTGTGGAGGGAGTTCTAATGTGGTTGAAATCATGGAACCTTGAAGTAAGTTATGTTTCCAAGGACATCTGCATGCCTGCAAGCTGGGCTATACTCTGCCCCTATTGCATTTGGTATTGATCTGAAATGACAGTACAATTAAACATATACAAGACTGCTGTGTCTCCCCCTCTATGCCCTCTCTTCTTCCCGTGTTGCTCTCTATCTTGAGACTAGACAATGCACTGGATTTGGGCATTGCGATGCTTGCACAGCTGGCTGACTTTTTCAAAATGTGCTGGTAAATGTTTTATGTCTGCCAAGGTTTTCAGTGCAGCAGGGAGACATGGCATCAGTTATATGCTGAACTCATTGTATTAGTGGAAGAAAGACTATTGTAGGACAGTTCATATTCTGAAACACTATGTCGTGGAGGGCCAAAGTAGTTTAGATGAGGCTATTAAAATCCAGAGGAGCGGAATTTGAGGACTGTGTGATGTTCCTGCTGAAGCACGTGGTATTTTTCTCTTTTTTGAAATATGGTCACAGTTGGCTGGAAGTCAATTACTTTGAATTTGGGTAACTTATATTTGTAACACAGCTAGACAGGGTGGATTTAAAGAATGGCTACAATGTGGAAAATGTCCCCACACATGCTTACAGCTGAACACACTTTGGTATTTTAGATTTGCAAGAAGTGAAGGGCAGAAAAGAATTATATTATTTCCAATTCACTTATCATCCAATGTCTGATGATTTCAAAGCATTTTCTAAACTTTCAAATTGTCTGGTAGGAAGTTCTATGCAGAAAAGACAGCAACAAGCTAAATGGTACGTTATCATTCAAAGTGGGGTGATGGCAGAAATGGAAATATAATGATAATAATAACAATAACAGTTGGTATCATGGATAGGGAGCCGACCTCCAAGTCAGAAAGTCTTGGATTCAAATCTTGCCTCTGACGCAAATTGGCTCAGTGGTTCTCTAAAGTCATTTAACCTGGCAGCACTCCTGCAATGATGTACATTTGAAAGTAAGTTGCTCACTGGGAACTCCCTACATTGATGGACAAGCACCATCGGTCACTGGGAGCTCCCTACATCGATGGTCAAGTACCATCTCTTCCCACCAACAACAACTACAACAAATGTAGATTGTCTTTTAAGGTTTACAAAGTAATTTCCTCACAATAATATTTTAGGAAAAATAGCGAAGATAGTATCCTTTCCATCTTACAGATGAGGAAACTGAGGGTCAGAAACAACCAAGACACACTGTAAGGGCTTAATTAATGCTTGCTGACTTGGCTTGACTTGAGGGGTGATCACAGACTTTGTAAAAAGAAACTCAAAATCTCCCAGGAAGCCCATTACAATTTTGGGTAACTCTGCTTACTAAGAAGTTTTTTCTTTTCATAAAATCAGAATCTGTCAGTCTATAATTTCCATCCACTACTCCTACTTTTACCTTCTGAGGAAAAGCACGACAAGTCCAAGTTATTTTCAAGAGTTATTAAATCAGGGTCTGGGAATATAATTGATTTCCTTTATAATTTATCTTATTTTGTACATTTAAAAACATTCAGAGAAAGGGTCCATAGGCTTTACCAGACTGCCAAAAATGACTATGATAAAAAATAAGAAATATTACTTTAGATACTCACAGAATGATTTATCATATCTGCTCTAATGCTTCTCTTTTATGGGCTGTCTCCCTAATTCCTTCAAGAATTCTCAGATATTTAAGAAACATGTGTTGATTAATTGAACATTGTAGTATTCTTCCAAGACCCTTCCCTGTACTAGCTGTCCTCCTCTGGTTGCTCACCCACATCTCAATATTTTCCCTAAAATATGGTGTTGAAGAAAATACTCTGTTTGTAATCTGATAAGAGCAGATCACAGCCCCGATCATTTCCTGTGTTCTGAACATTAGACATTTTGGCCGCCATGTTGTACAGTTGTCTCATACTGAAGTTTACTGATGTTCCCAGCTATTTTTAGCACATATCCTCACTATCTTGTATGTAACCGTACAGTTAAGTTTTTGAAACCAAATGTAGGATTTTGCATTTATTTTTATTAAGTTACTTCTAGTCAGATTAGAGTTGTTGTCCCAGCCTGGCTAGATCATTTTAGATCACAAATCAGAGAAGCATAGATTGGTTAAGTGATTAAGATCACACAGTCAGTAAATGTCAGAGTTGACACTCAAATCCAGCATACCGGCGCTCTTTCCAGTAAACCCTGAAGAGGAGGAGGAGGAAGATTCTTTAGATTGCAGAAACATTTTGTGAACAGAGGAGGGAAACAGAAAAGGGAAAGTTAGCAGGGAGGATGCTTATCTTATATACCAGAAAGACAATTATCACTTTTCACTAGTACTATTTTAATAGTCTCACTATTAATTTCTCTATTTCCCATCTCTACTCTCTCTAATCAGTCCTCCACATAGATACCAAAATAATCATATGGTGTAAATCTATCCATGTTATTCCTCTGGACAAAAACTTCAGGGGTTCCCATTGCCTCTAGAAAAAAATGCAAATTCCTAAGCCTCTTTGAGGTGCTCCACAGTCCCATTTCAATTGAACTGTCAAGCTGTATTTTGCATCACTCCCTTGTAAATGCTCTATAGTCTAGACAAACTGGACAACTCCCCAAACAGGGCATTCTTTCTCACTGTGCAAGCCTTCCCCAATACCTGCAAATTCACCCACCTTTTCATCTTAGAATCTCACATTTGTTAATGCTCTCTGCCTTCTCGAATTAACTTGAATTTAATGATATGTGTTCATAATCCATCTGCCTCTAGCCTTGATGGATTATAACCTCCTTGAGGTCAGAGGCTATTTTGTTTTTATTACTGTATCTTTTTCAACTAGAACAGTGCTTTTTGCACATAATGAATATTTTAGTATAATTTAACATAATTCTAATTTTTACATTTAACAACTTTATATTTCTTATATTCTATTTTATATTTAATTAATATTTTACATAATTTATCAATTCTGATTTTATATTTAATAAGCCTGTGTTTGTCATATTCTGTTTTATATTTCATTAATATTTTATTATAAATAGAATTGCAAAATAAGTGGATGTACAGTTGAGTCTCATGAATATAATTCAACCAAAATGTGTGAATGAATTTGGTGACTTTTTTAGATAGGTGGTACAGTAGATAGAGTGGTTGGCCCAGAGTCAGGAAGACCTGAATTCAGATCCAGTCTCAGATACTCACTAGCTATGTGACCTTGGGCAAGTTGCTTAACCTTTCTATACCTCAGTTTCCTTAACTGTAAAATGGAGTTAATAACAGCACCTGCCTCTCTAGGTTGTAGTGAGGATAAAATGAGAAGACATTTGTAAAATACTTAGCACAGTGCCTGGCACATAGTAGTTCCTATTGAAATGCTTATACTATTCCTTTCCCTTTCCATACTTTGGAGTCCTTCTTGTCCTCAGGGTGTTATAAAAAGCACTTATTGTCTGAATATAGACTGAAGCATGCTGTCTCCTCTTCCTTCCTTCCTTCCGTCCTTCCTTCCTGCCTTCCTTCCTTCCTTCCTGTTTTCTTCTACAAAATGACTAATATGGAAATGTATTGCGTGATTGCACATGTGTAACCTTTATCAGATTGCTTACCCTCTCAGGGAGGAGGAGGGGAGGGAGAGGGAGAGGGAAGGAATAGAACTTGAAACTCAAAACTTTTTAAAAAAATGTTTTAACCTATAATAGGGGGGAAATAGAATATTATATTTTTTAAAGGGAAACAATTCTGTTTCATAGTGCTGTCCTTGGCAGTGGGAACAGTTATAGCTATGAAGAGTTTATTATTTGTATCATATTTTTACTATGAGGTTTTATTATTAGCGACTCATTCTGATGATGGTGAGAAGGAATAGATGCCTAACCAAAGCAGAATGCTGAAGGAAAGGTACTTTCTTAAAGTTTATTAGGATCACAGGATTTAGTGCCTGAACAGATCCTATATCCTGTAGCCCAGCTACTATTTTTTCTAAGAAAACTGAAAGCCAGAAAGGTTTAATAACTTGTTTAAATTTGTATAGGGTTTTGACCAGGTGTTTTCATTCCAACTCAGTTCCCTTTCCTTTATACACTAGATTTTGAGTTAGAAGACTGGAGCAGGGGGAGGGGAGTTCAAATCCTTGTTCTACTACATATTTGCTAGATGACCAACAGGTGACTTTAAAACTACCTCACCTCTTACCCTCTTCCAGGCCTCAGATTAGTCACCTGTAAAATGATGAGATAGGACTAAATAATTCTAAAATCTCTTCCAACTCTAAAATCTTAAGGTACTATATACAGTTCTGCCGCTACTCCTGATTGATGCCACTACTTTTATCAGGTCTTATAAAGGTCATTGGTAGTTTTCTAATTATTTCATTAGAGGATCTTATCATGAATAAATTACAGCAATTTGTATGTGAATCAAATATTCAACTATGACCCTCTTAGAATGATGAAAATATGCATTCAGCTAGGTCCTGATTAGTGCTAACAATGAATCCCATAAAGAGGTCACGTTATTCGAATTCACATGACATATATCGTTAGAGAAGAATGAGTTACCATATTTTACATACTCATACATAAATAATAAGTTTCAAGTTTTACAAAATAAATTTCAATTTTACACAATAATATATAAATCAAATTTTTAAAATAATATGAATTTCTTATACATGTGAATACATGTAGGTTTTTAGTAGATTAGGCTACCTTGACCTATACATTGTTCCTTAAACTTTCCATATCTTAATTTACAATGTAACCATATACAAGGCATACACTCCTCATTCCTCCATGTTCATCTGAAATCTTTGCTGTTCTCCAAGCCAAAATCATGTCCCAGATCCTCTGCGGCAGCTAGACCACAGAGTAGAAGGAGCCCTAGGCCTGGAGTCAGAAAGACCTGAGTTCAAATCTCAGACCCCAGACACTTACAAGCTGTGCCACCCTGGTCAATTCACTTAACCTTATTTGCCTCAGTTTCTTCAACTGTAAAATGAAGAGAATAATAGCATCTACCCCCAAGGTTCTTGGGGATAAAATGAGATAATATTTGTAAAGTGCTTAGCCCAGTGCCAGGCACATACTTAACCAATTCTTCCTTCTTTCTTTCCCGGAAGCCTTTTCTTTCTATTAATACCTATCAAAAGTGATCTCTATCTCCTCAATAGTGCCTATTATTGGTGCCACTCATTTGGCATCTATAACATATTAACTTGTAGCATTATATTTATGTACATCTTAATATTCTTAAATATTGAAGATCGATGTGGGGTAAGACCCATGCCTTATACTATTTTGTAATACTTCATTAAAATATCTAGTACAGTGCCTTAGACATAGTCATCCTTCAATAAATGTTGGGTTGGTAGGATTGGTGTGCTGTGGTGGAAAATACTCTAGAGTTGGACTTAGGAGATGTGGGTTTGAATTATATTCTTACTACTTTCCAGTTCTGTAACTTTGGGCTCATTACTTAACTTCTCTGGGACTCAGTCTAGCCACCTGGAAAATGAGAATAATAGTTGAATCCTAGAATTTTAGGTTTGGAAGGTACTGCAGAGATAGCTGGTTCAATATATTTCTGAATAAGACTTTCCAGGACAGCATTAGCAACAAGTAACCATCAGCTTCTACATGATGAATTCCATTGATGTAGAAACCCCTCTTTCCTTCTGCAACCCAATCCGTTTTGGGACAACTTTAGTAGTAAAGAAGGAATTTTAAAAAATTCTATTCATCCCAAATCTACTTCTCTGTAGCTTCTACACATTTCTTCTAGGCTTTTTCTCTAGGACTAAGTAGAAAAAGTGTAATTTCTCATCTATCCCCATGGTAGCCCTTTGAGTAATTCAAGTAACTCTTTTCTTGTACTATCAACCCCACGAGATTGTTGTAAGGAGAAAATGAAAGCATGAAAGTACTTTGGAAATGCAAAGCCTTATATAATTTTGAGTTATTATTACCAAAAGTTTGTTGTTATTTCAAAGTGCCTGTGTAGTTATTCAAAATGTCATTTACCTGAAGATTCAATACAAATGCAGCACAGAGTTTGACAATGTACTTAGCAAACACTGTTAACTTCTCTAGTTCTGATGTCCTGAATTGCAATGTTTTTCAAACACAAAGTTTTCACTGCATCACAATGGCTCAGAATAGTGTCCAGCAAATAGCAGGCAATTAATAAATATTTGCTGACTATTGAACAAATATTTTCTAGTGATGCTAGGAAATGACCAGTTTCTCCTTTTCTAGCACAGCATAAAACTCCATCCCTGGCTTTGTGTCCTTACAGTTCAATACAATTTTTTTAAGCACACGGGAGGCTGGTGTGTTGTGGTGACCTGGATGGCTAATATACAGTCTGCTATTTTGAAGATTTGTTGGCAGTATTCATGGGGGGCCAGGGAAATTGGACTGTTTTGAGAAGTGCTCCTGCTACCCTTTATGTGCTCATGTTTAAAATTATAGTGAAGGAAAAGTAGTAAATCTTTCCCATTCCTCCAGGAAAATGTTGATATATGTTATGGATAGCAATTGCTTTGTATGGATTGAACATTACAATGTGATAGGGTAGGCACATTTGTTTTAGATCCCAGACATAGTCTGTAAAATGGGTTTCAGGGCTTTGTAAAATAAACTCAGGAAAATTGATGAGAAATGTCCATTTTAAATACAAATATAAAGAAGAAAAAGATCTAATTTCTTGATTCTGAAGATACAAGACTGACAGTGCTCTTGGCAAACATGTGAATAAGCATACTTCAACTTACGGCATTCACTGGTGAAATAACATTAAAGGAGGCAGTTAGTTGCAAAGCAGTATTGTTATAAATGGGAGATGCATTTCTGAACAGAACATTTCTGAATAAATTATGGACTTAAAGAAGCTTAAAACAGGCACTTGCAAAGGCCTGAAATTAATAGATGATAATGAGGTATTGTTATGCCATATTAGGTTGGATTGGGCAGGCCCTTTGGCATAGAAATTTGATTCCCAACGTGAGTGATCCCTGAGCTGGACTTGGCAAAAGCATTTGTGGAAGCTAAGTTGTGGGGTTTGCAAATACAATACATGCTAGAAAAAGTAATTGACTCTTTCTTCCTAAGAAATTCCTTAATATTTCATTTCAGATGCAGCTAAGAATGATATGTTTCTAGTAAGCCTGGATATCTTTTTCAAAACCGCGTGTGACTGTGTGTGTGTGTGTGTGTGTGTGTGTGTGCGTGTGTGTGTGTGTGTGTGTGTATAGGTCTGTGTATACGTGACTTCCCTGGTCCCTATTTTCCCTCAACAACTTGTGATTATTATAATACACAAAACTCTACTTGCAAGATTACTCAAAATAGAAGGTCTGGGGCATCCTACGGAAGCACTATAGGCTGAAATAGTCCCTGACTACAGGGACAAAATGCACTCCCAATCCAAACCAATATTTAAGACCCCTTAAACAAATGATCACACAAAAACAGGAAAAGCACCTGCTTCAATAACAGATTGTGCAGACTTCCTAAGCTACGTCCTGCTTAATAAACCTGCTGGGGACATTTTCCAGTTGAGGAAGATTTTGCCTGGATGCATACCCTGCATCAGATTAGCATGCAACACACTGGTGGAATGCTCAATTGCAAAAACAAAAATAAAAACAAACCCTACTCCACCCCACCCTGGCCCCCAAAACAAACAAATAAAAATACAAGGCGAGATGTGATTCTACCTCATTACCATTTTTGGGTCCTGGTTTTGTTCTGGTTCAGGGAAATAAATCTCCACATGTAATCACAGGAAAGCAGCTCTATATAGACTATAGATCAATTCACAGTAGTGTGATGTATGTAAGATATGTGTGTGTGTCTGTGGGTTTATTTGAGGGTTGTGCTGCTAAGTGCTGGGAATAAAAAAAGAAAAAAGGATAAAAAAGAAAGAAAGACAGAAGACAATCCCTGTGATGATGATGATGATGATGATGGTGATGATGATGATGAAGATGATGATGATGGTAAAAGCTCACATTATATAGGGTTTAAAATGGGCCAGTAACCGTGCTAGCACTTTATAATTATTATCTCATTTGATCCTTACAACAACCCTGGGAGGTAGGTGCTACTATTATCCCCACTTTACAGATGAGGAAACTGAGGGGTAGAAAAGTGAAGGGATTTTCCTAAGATTATACATGTCTTCTGACTCCAAATCTAGCCACTTGGCCTCCAAGGAATGAGGAATCCTCCATGCATCTTCCTTCCCCACTGCCCAAAATTTCCAGTATTTTTGTTCTTGTTGTTCAGTCATTTCCAGTTCTTCATGACCCCATGGACCATAGCACCCCAGACCCTTCTGTCCTCCGCTATCTCTTGAAGTCTGTCTGAGTTCATGTTCATTGTTTCCATGATGCTCTCTATCCACCTTATCCCCTGCTGTCCCCTTTCCCTTTTGCCTTTAATTTTTCCCGATGTCAGGGTCTTTTCCAATGAGTGCTGTCTTCTCATCATGTGGCCACAGTATTTAAGCTTCAGCTTCAGTATTTGGCCTTCCAGTGAATAGCCCAAATTAACTGCTTTAAGTATCTACTGATTTAACCTCATTGCATTTCCAAAGGACTCTCAAAAGTCTTCTACAGCACCACAATTTGAAAGTGTTGATTTTGCAGTGCTCAGCTTTCCTTGTAGTCCAACTCTTACAGCCATACATTACTGTTGGATAAACATAGCCTTGACCATATGGACGTTGGTGGGCAAGGTGATGTCTCTGCTTTTTAGTATGCTGTCCAGATTTACCAAAGCTTTCCTTCCAAGAAGCAAGTATCTTTCAATTTCATCACTGCAGTCTCCATCTGCAGTGATCTTTGAGCACAAAAATATAAAATCTAACACTGCTTCCATTTCTTCTCCTTCTATTTTCCAAAAAGAGATGGGACCAGTTGCTGACATTTCAGATTTTTTTTTGACATTAGGCTTCAAGCCAGCTTTTACACTGTCCTCTCTCACCCTTGTCAAGAACCTTTTTAATTCCCCTTCACTTTCTACCATCACATTGGTATAATCCACACATCTGAGATTATTGATAATTCTCCTGGCAACCTTAATTCTGTCTTTTGATTCATCCAGCCTGACATTTCACATGATATACTCTGCATATAAGTTAAATAAATACAGTGACAGTATAGAGACGTCTTTTAAACATACCTAACTATGGTAGATGGATTCATATCCTGATTCTATCACATTTGGAAATGTATTGGATCCTCTAAAGGTCCTTTCTAGCTCTAAATCTATTATTCCCAATATTTTCCTTCTAATCAGATCTCTTTTATATACCTTATTTTTTATTTATAAAAAGGTGTGTGTGTGTGAGAGAGAGAGAGAGAGAGAGAGAGAGAGAGAGAGAGAGAGAGAGAGAGAGAGGTAGAGAGAGAGAGAAAGAGAGAGAGAGAGAGAGAGAGAGAGAGAGAGAGAGAGATTAGAGGGAGGGACCTAGATTTTCCCTGTCAATATTGTTACCTCAGTTTCCTTCATTAGCTTGAATGGATTCCCTCAGCAATGACTTAATTTTGGAGTTGGCCTCACCCCAGACAACCAAGTGACTTCTTTGCCTGTGAATGTAACCATTACCCTGGCTTCACTAGCTTACAAAACCTCAAAGAAGGAGACTACAAGATCTATGTGGGGCTAAGGAATGAAGAATATTATTTAAATTGATGCTGTGGATGAGATGGTTTGGTCTCAAGGAATTGTCCAAACTGTCATAATGGGCTTTCCTGATATAAGATGAGATTTAAATATAAAATAATAATAACTTTGGTCAGGGCCATATTATAAGGCATATGCATGCACACAAGAGCATTTTGTTCCATCATTCAGGTATCACTTTGTACTCAAACATAGTATACTGTTTATGATTTGCCCTCAAAATACAATCAAATCATCTTTGTTTGATAAATTACTTTCTTGAGTTTTTATAAATTCTTAACTGAAGCAAAGGATGTTCTAGACCCCCTTTCATAACCTCATCAGACTTAGTGTTTCAAAATCATGTTTTTTCTTATAAGTACAACACAGACATCTATATTGTGCTGTTCTGGGCTCTTTATAGAACATGTGGGATGAGAAGAGTTTGCCAGGCAGGAGGAAATGTGGAAAATGTGACACAGGCTTTGGCATTTTGCAATGCACACTCCTATTTGACATGGACAAACATTATCAGCAAATGCTTTCACCATGTTCTGTATTAAAATGTAACTTCTGAAAATATCCCAGATATTTCCTAATGGTGGACATCATTAACTGGCATGGAAACTACCTGTAAGGAAAAAAAAATAAGAAGGTCCATTTATACTTCATGGAAAGGTCTTGCCACTGGGGAAATGAATGCATGGAGTATTAGAAATTCTAGCAAACTACTGATTCTGGTTTTTATATCTCTAGGCTATTCTTTGTCATTATCCATTGTGTCAGATTCCTCTTGTCGCATGGCCTTCACTGTAGACTTTTATGATAATAGCTAAAGTTTAATGGAATGACTGCTGAGCATAGAGTAAGGAGAGCAGGGCTTGAGTCTTGGATCCACTGCTTGCTAGCTAGGTAGCTCGGAATAGGTCATTTAGCCTTGTTAATCCTCAATTTTCACATCTTTAAAGTAGGCACGATAAAATTTGCACTACTCACCTTACATGGTTACCCCATTTAATTCAACCTCAACAATTAATCGTCTCTTATGTGCCAGTTATAGTGACACACAGTGGGGATACACAGACAAAATGAAATATTGCCTGCCCTCAGTAAGCCTTTGTTGTTATTGTTATTATAATTGCTACTATTAGTGTATCTACATGACTTTTTGGGAAGGAATACACCAGAGCAGATGGGTGATAGTCTTAATGGATACGCCTGATTACACTTTTCAGGGAAACATTTAGTTCCAATCAGCGTGCCCTGCCATAAGGGAGGGAAGTGAGCAGCCAAAATATTTAATTGGCAGCTCTCTCATAACTGCCAGAAGGTCATATAAAAAGGATATTGTGGTGACAGACTATTATAGATGAGTGTTTTAAGATACTTTGGCAAAGATAACGTGATGTGAAACTTTTTCTATATTAGACCTGATTGCAGTTTTATAGTAATCTCTCTGCAAATGGTTCCTGAACAAATGCTTACTTTCTTTATCTATGTGATTCTGTCTTTCTATGAAATAGGTACACTATAGAGAAGAAGGGGGAAAAAAGGTCTGGGAAAAAGAAATACATTCAAGAATTGGAATTTGCCTTAAATTAAATGTAACACATTTACAAGCACATGCTATGTGCAGGGCATTATGTTAGGTATTAGGCATCCCAAAATGAAACCACTTTTATCCTCATGGAAATCACTTTATGCTGAGGGATAAAAATTTTACACAGATAAGTAAAATAAAACAAGTAATCAGTCAATAAGTAAGCATTTATCAAGTGCCTGCTATCTGCCAACCACTGTGTTTTGTGCTAATGATACAAAATCAAAAGTGAAATAATTAAAGGAATTTGCATGCTAAGAGATAAGACATATCTGTAGGTGTAGGGGGGAGAGGGACCATTGGAGATTGCTGAGTAGAGGGATGACGTAGTGAGATCAATGTTTTAGGAGTATCAATTTGACTACGGCGTGGAGAACATATTATAAAGGGGAAATTACTACAAAAAAGGGACACCAATTAAAAGTCTATTGTTGAGGCAAGAAGTGATGAAAACCACATTAGGGTGGTTGTTGTGTGAGTAGAGAAAAGAGGGTTGATAGGAGAAGATGTTGTAGAGATAGAATCATGAAGATTTGGCACCTCACTGGATAGGGCGGCAGGGGAGGGGATGTGAAAAGACTCTGAGGTTACACACTTGGTTGACAAAAAAGGATAGTAGTAGCCTTAACAGCAATAGTGAATATTATAAGAGGGATAGATTTTGTGGTAAATAAAGTCAATTCCTTTTTGTATATAATTAATTAGAGATGCCTTTGGGACATCCAAGTGTTAATTATCTAGGAGACAGCACCTTCAATAAATATAATTGCCTATATAGGAATCCTCAAGATAAGTACCCACCTGTAACAGGTTTTTCCTAACCCACCTATAGTATTCTTATGGATAAGACAAAGCAAGTAGTGTCCTTACTAGGAAGTAAGGCTGGGTCTGAATTACACACCTCTCTAGTATTCCTGAGTGTAAATACAGCAAATCCACAACCCTTCAGTCTCCTATTAATTTATTACCTTTCTTAGTGGGTTCAAAGACAATCTATAAGGAATGATCTAAAATCAAATTACATTAAAAGCATAATATCTCATGCTCATCAACTGGGGAATGGCTGAAAAAGCTGTGGTATATGAATATAATCAAATACTATTGTTCCATCAGAAATGATGAGCAGGAAAGACTTACATGAACTGATGCTGAATGAAATGCACAGAACTTGGAGAACATTGTACATCGTAACAGCAACATTGTGTGACAACCAACTTTGATAGACTTAGTTCTTCTGAGCAATGCAACGATCTAAGACAGTTCCAAAGGATGGAAAATGCTATTCACATCCACAGAAAGAACTATGGAGTCTGAATGAAGATTGAAGCATGTTATTCACTCTCTCTCTCTCTCTCTCTTTCTCTCTCTCTGTCTTCCTCTCTCTCTCTCTTCTTTGTCATGGTTTTCTCATTTCATTCTGATTCTTCTTTCACAACATGACTAATGTGGAAATATGTATAATATAATTGTACGTGTATAGCCTATATCGAATTGCCGACCGTCTTGGGGATGGGGGAGAGGAGGGAGGGAGAAAAAATTTAGAACTCAAAATCTTAGAAAAGTGAATGTTGCAAACTAAAAATTAAATAAATTAATTCTAAAAAAAACTTGGGAAGCAATAGAGCCATGGTACTCTGTGTTCATAAAAAAAGACACTCTCAATAATTGATAATTAATTAGCTCCTAGAACCCATCCTAATCTATCAAAACTGCAGAAGCCTTTTCCCATGGTCTATAGTGTTCTGTGTTTACCTCAAACCCTGAGATGAATCCTTAGACAAACGCCAATCTTATTGGCAATATAATTTTTAACAGCCACAAAATAGTCACAAAAACAGTAACAAAGTTAGTTGAATTCATCTCAGAGCTGCAGTACAAGTATCTTCATTCCTCTCAGGAATTCTTAGAATGTCTTCTCCATAGAATAAGAGTTAATTTAGTTCAGTTCTCATCAGGAATAAAAGACAGCGAGTAAACTTATTTCTCCATCTGGAACAACAGTTCAGCTTCTCTCAAACCATCTCTTCAGACTCCTCAAATGTGACAATTAACTCTCCAAATCCCTCACAAATGTACAGTATTCTTAAAATGGCAATTAACTGTCAGTCCCTCACAGAGGCTTTCTACCATGAAAGTTAGCTGTCTTAGTCTCTTCAGGAATGGAGATCTATTAGACCTATCTTAGTGGTTCATAGACACCTATGACAGTTAACTTGTCGGTCCCAAGGCACAGAGTGTTAGAGGTCTCTGTGACAAAAAACATTTAAGCTGGGGTTATATTTATACAAAATTCTTACAGTTTTCCTTAGTTTCTCATGTTACATGGCACAAATGCTGTAACCATAATTGTAGTGATTTGATCATCTGCTTATCCACTCAGAAACTTACCCCATTGTGTTTGATACGATAGTCAGTCTCTGATTAAAGATTAATCGACTTTTCTATATCTCTTCTCTATGTATTCCATCAGTCCCTCTCTCCCTCCTTAGGAGGTTGCCCAGGAAATCCCTCTTTTATGATTCTATTCATTTCTCTTCCCTCTTGAGAAGAATAGTTCCCCTTACTTCTTGCTGCAGTATTTGGAGGGAATGATGCCAAAGACAGCAACAACAACTGTGAGGAACAACAATGATGATAATACTTAGCATTCATATAGGCATGAAAATTTGTAAATTTTTAATTTAATGAATTAAATAATTAAATAAAATTTCCCAATATCAGCTCTTTTCTTTTTCTTTTTTTTGAGGAGGGAAGGCAGGCAATTGGGGTGAAGTGACTTGCCCAAGGTCACACAGCTAGTAAGTGTGTCAAGTATCTGAGGCCAGATTTAAACTCAGGTCCTCCCAACTCTCTAGTCACCTAGCTGCCCCAATATCCGCTCTCACAACAACCCTTTATGGTAGGTGCTATTTTTATCTCCATTTTGCAGATGAGGAAACTGAGGCTGAGAGGTTAATGAATTGGGCAATTATACAGCTTAATAAGGGCCTGAGGCAGGATTTGAACTCAGGTCTCTCTGACAACAAGTGAAATACTCTATCTTTTGCATCACCTTGTTGCCTAGCTGGACTGGCAAGATGCATAATTCTTCACCAACCCCCTAAAGTCCCAATCTCTGCTTATCTACTTGACTATTAGTAGTCATAGGTTGGGATCTGGGATGGTACTTGGTAGGGTTGTGGATAGGGATGGAACTGAGGAGGAGAAGAAAACTAGTATTGATGCTGTAGTAAAGAAATGTTCTCTGCATATTAGTGATAACTTTTATCATGAGTCTTCACTTTGTTGCAAACAGCAAAAACCCTTAAGAAAAATCCATAAGGGCTGTGTGTTGGCTACATGGATCATAGAATAGGGGTCCTAGTTTACAGTGGACTAGAAGGGAAGAGTCCAGTGGAATATAATGATGAGTAGCAGAAGAATGCAAAAAACATGGGTCATCTCTGGGGCCTTTGGAGGAAAAAGAAGAAGGTTATCAGGAAAATGGTCCAGGACAGAACAGGACCCTGTGGGGGAGCATTAGCTGAAGATCTAAGATTCTCCCAGGTGATAATGTGATGGCATGGTAGAAAAGGAAGCTGATTCAAGATCCCTGAGTCAATATTCCCCTTGCTACCATTTATCCTTTATCCCATCCTGTTGGATATGCTGTGCCAGTAGTTGCTGAAATCATAGGATCATTGAATTTTAGAGCTGGGTGATACCTTATTGATATTCTTCAATTTTCATAATAGAGAGTAAGGGCCTTTATAGAAGTAATGAGAATAATCAGTATTAAAGCCAGGATTTGAACATAGATTCTATGTGTTTTCTACTATAGGCTACCATGACTTAGATCTGGGTGAAACCCTGTTCCCAGATTAAAGGAGAGTTTGTGTTTCCTTGTCCTCCTCCTTCCCCTGTCCCATGTTAGAATTCTGAGTGAATTTTCCCATGGAAATATTGTTCTTAATGGTGATTAAGCCCTATACTTTACATGTATTATGGATTAAATAGTCTTCTTTGAACTGACCTGGGGAAGTAACCATCATCAAAGCAATTTCCATGTGAAATTGTATTTTGAGATCCAAGCAACTACTTAAAAATTGACTTTAAAATATGACTCATTCATAATTTGTAGATTGCCTTTTCCTCCTTTGAATTTCCATAGCAGATAATTTTTGAGTATGTTGGGTGTTTCAATAGAGAAAGTGCTAGATCTGGATTGAGGAAGGGCTGAGGAGCTGTGTGGCCCTGGACAAGTTACTTCACCTCTTTCTTCCTTGGTTCCTTGATCTGTAAAATGGGAATAATAAAAGCATCTGCTTCGCAGGGTTATTGTGAGGATAAAATTTTATAATTGTGTTAATTGCTTTGTAAATTTCCAAGAGTTATATATCACCATCATCTATCTATGATTCTGTGTAACAATACTGCTGATAAATTATTTTTAAAGAGGCAATCAGGGTTAAATGACTTTGCCAGAATCCTGCAGCTAGTACATATATGACACGGCATTTTAACTTATAACCTGATTCCATATATCCTGGTCTTCTATCTACCGTGCCACCTAGATGCCCCAGATAAATTCTTTTTAAACAGTAAACATAAGAGAAATGCCCAAACTATTTTTGGTGCTAAACGAATCTAAGTAAATACCTTTGTGTTTCCTATGTATTTTGAAATAATTTGCCATCAATTTTACAAATGAACTTTGTTATTTTGTTTGGCTCTGTAAAATATCCCTTCAGTAACTTGATTGGTAAATAGCTACTAGTAGTATTCCTAGAACTACAACAGACAATAGAAAGAGAAAAGACCATCTTTGCTTTACTCCTGTATTTACTTGGAAACTTATAGTGTTACCCATTGGAAATAGTGCTTGTTTATTTTTTAAATTTTAGACAGATATTATTCACCATTAAAACAATAATCCTCCCTATAGTTTGTAAGATATTTTATGTAAATGAATGTTATATTTGTAGAAGGATTTTTCCTTGCATTTTTTCAGATAACAATATTGTTTTGTATTTTTATACTTCATTTATTAATTTGTTTTTATTTCTTTTATATTTTATCTAATTCCTCCCCTCCTTTCCTCCTTCTTTTCCTCCTGTCCTTTAAGTGACTAGATCAAAATCCCAACTACTTGCCCCCTCTTCAATTTCTTTTGTTTGTTTTTTCTGCACTTTTTAATCTAGAAATCATTTCTTTACCTTCTCTTCATTAATTCTCTTAATGTTATGTATTCTAAGCCTTTCTCTGCTTTGATTCATGGTCTATATACTTCCTCCACCTTTTTTAAAAATCTCTTTGTGTTGCTTCATGGAATTAAAGTTTCTGAGGTATTAAATTTAATCTCCCTCTTCTAATAAATTTTTATGTTATTGCCTTTGTAGATCTTGTCCTATCATTTTACTTTTTTCCATCATGCTTTCTGTTGTGCTCTATTCAAAAATATTAATTTGTGAGGGAAGTAATGAGCATAAAAGCATTACCTCATGGTCTTTCAGTCCAGTTCTATCCCTTCTCCTTTTCATGAACATTCTCTATCCCCTTTACTATGCATTTTCATCTCTGTTTCATCTATTCCCAACTTTCTGTGTGACATTTGTCCCCACATGTTCTGCTTTTTCTTCTCCTGATGCAGAATGTTAATCCATGGAGGAATAACATTTTCTCAGAGGAAATTTTCTTGTGTACCTCTTCCCTCAGTTTTGACCAATTGAATGATCCCCATCTCCTATTACAGACTTATACTTCCTTCCCAGTGGGGACTCCCCTGAGTCTTCAGTGAGTACCTCTTCTTCTGTGGATTTCAGTGTCTCCCTTTCCCCCCTCCCAATTCTTCTTTAGCCCTTTTTTATTTCTGAGAGACTGAAGGGCTTATCTTCTTTTTATTTTTCACCTATGAACTTAGGGGAAACCACACATTTTCCTCTACATTGCTCCTTCATTCTTCCTATTTATGCACCCTCCAAATCTACAACTTTGTATTGAAAAATGCATTTATTGCCCTGTAGGGCCTTTGTAAGGTGTCCATGTTGTGTCAGATGTGGTGCTTCAACATCATTTTTCCTAGTTCTTTAAATTCTGCTTTCATCTCTATTGCCTTCTATAATTTTTTCTTGAATTTCTTAAAGGTCCATCTTTACTAATTATCCAGATAGATTTCTCTTTTTTAAGAAAAAAAAATAAGCCCTAATAATCAGGTAATTTTTTTCATTTTTATTCTTTACTTGGAAAGAATTATCTTATTTCCTGGACCAATGAAATGAGGATATTTTCTGAACCTAATTAGGAATGAAAGTTGAAGGGAAAGGATTCAAGAATATTCACTCTGTGCCATGCCAGCAAGAAGCTGTGTGTGGGGGTAGCTAATAAGCCAATTTCTGAAACACCCTATATACACCCTGGAGGTGGGAGGAATACCAGTCAAAATAGTTTTCTCCAGCTCACATTGATGTTTAGTTATGCTTCCCCATCCTGTACTTGTATAGCTCATTTTTTGCACTCCAGTATAGGACCTTACATTTATCTCTATTCAATTCCATTTTATTAAATTTAGCTCTCTCATCATTTTAACCTATTGAGATCTTTTGGGATATTGGGTCTGCCATTCAACATACTAGTTATCCCTCCCAGAATTCTGTCTCTTCTAAGTATAGGCAGGGAGAATTCTCCACTGATAGGAAGGAAGACATCAGGGCTGAGAGCAGTTCTTTGACAGGAATGCTGAAGGAATCTTCACATAACTACCAAAACACCCTATTATAGAAATATGAGCTAATGTTATTAATAATCATTATTTCTACTGATCCTTTGGATTAAACCATGTCTTTATAGAGGGAAAATATAAGAACTAGGGCTGAGAGTTTGAAATGTCTATACCATAGCTAATTAAATCATGCTTGATGGAGCTGAAATACAGAATGATACTTATGGAATAGTGAAGATGGATTATATAACTAATTAGAACAACTAAGATTTAAGTTTTCAGGTTTTCTCAATAAACAAATATCTCTGAGGAAAGGGATTTTTTTTCTCTCCATCTGTAAAACCACTGAGCATTGGGACACTCCCATTATGGAGTATCTTCAATGACTCCCTTATTAGATTAGTCACTATAAGGACTAACTGCTTATTTCTAAATTTGATGGGAACATTAATCACAGAGTGCATTCAATGTGCTAGTGTAGATCCCAAGAATGAATACAATTAAACTGCATTAAAATTCCATACTGAATGATTCAGAAGAGCCCATTTTTATATTAATATTAATATCTTTATGAAGTAACAGATGTTCTTTTTTTTCCTTTTTCTTTTTGTGTGGGTTGGGGGTAGGGGAAGGGAGTTGACAGACGTTTTCTGACATAGATACCATCGGTCATATTAGTAGAACACCAAGAAAGGTGTATTTTGTAATTCTAATGTTTATTAATTTTGCCTCCCTATTTGTTGCTTTATGGGTTTGTTTTCGTCATTTGTCACATTCAGAATACGCATTTGGAACTAATGTTTTGGGAGAATGACTGTGTGGGAGAAAGTAAGATATTGTTAGTCTGCTGTAGCCTATAATGCTCTATTTTAAAGGAAGTGGCAGAGTCTGTTCTTTACAAAGCCTACACTGTTATATTTGCTTGAAAAGGCTATCCCTGGCCTAAAGGATATTGATGATGCCCATTGAAAAGTTCAGTTTCCAGCTTAGGCAAGATGATAACCAAAGACTGGTGACCATCTGTAATCTGGATTTAGGAGATTCACTTTAGCTCTTCTTCAGTGACTTGTTTTTTAAGTATGAAAGGCTGCTTTCTGTGCTGTGGAGGTGGCAAGCAAATGATCTGGAAAGCTGAATCTTTTTCGATCTGCCAATTTTTTAAATAGGTAGATGATTATGGATCCTAAGCTTGCTATTATGCAAAAAGGAAAATGTTTTCCTCCAATGACAGTTGTAAGTTGTCTTGTTTTGGGCCTTTTAAAATATTTCACAAGATTCTTTACAGTCTCCCTGGAGTTACAATGCAATCCAAATTGTTTCAGCTATTTATTCCCACAGTAAAATACCAATTGGCTAGAAGCAGGACCTAGAGGGAAATTAGGCAGAGCTAGTCTAAGAACATTCCTCACAAAGGATAAAGCCTGAATTGAAACACTTTTAGACTCACATTCTTAAACTCTGAGCATCTTTCATTTGGGAATTGGCTGTAGTCCTGTCACAGAGGCTCCTCTTTAAATTAAAGTTACAGTGGCCTCGCTTTGACCCTTAATGCACATTCACTATGACTAAGAGTGCCCATTAATAACCAATAGAACAGAAACTCTTAAAGCAACTGAACTTGAGCAACTATATCATCCTTCCTCCACCCCTTTCTTTTAATCCCTTCCCTAAGTGTTAAGTTATTAGAATAAGAAGCTGAAACTGTTTTAGAACAATATGCACATATTGCACATATATTGATTTCTTTTGCACAGAAGTCATATTAAAATAGGACAGAGACCAAGGGCTAAAAACACCTACTCCTATCTTTGACTTTATGGGGTTTTGTGTCAAATTCTTGCCATGAACCAAGATTAATTGGTTCATTTTAAAACAGTGCCTTCACTGTTCCTGGCCCCAATAGGACTATTTGATACATGAGTTACAAAATGTTTTTTTTTTATTACTGTCAGTCAATTAATAGAGCCCTGGCAGTGCAAAAAGAAGCAAAAGACAGTCCCTGGCCTCAAGAAGTTCACAATCTAATAGGGGAGACAAACAGCCAAAAAAGTACAAGTAAGCTATATTCAGGATAAATAGGAAATCATTAAGAGAAGGGAGACACTAGAATTGAGGGAGGTTGAAAAGGGCTTCTAGTGCAAGGTAGACAGAGACGAAGAAGCAGATCCAGCCAGGCGTGGGAGAGGGCCAGAGAAGAAGCCTGGAGCTTAGAGATGGAGTGTCTTGTCCATAGTTCAGAACAGACAATGTATCTGTATAAAGCAAATGTTTTACTTCTGTCCCATTGTGTCTGATCCTCGGGCTAGAAAATGACTTGTCATTATACAAGACAAACACCCCAGGCCCATTTGCTATATTAGGAACATTCTGGTTAATCAGTGGAATCACATCCCTAGGAGATTGTGCTCACTCTTTCTGGGGGACCAGTCTGATCACTAGTTTAAATAAGTTAAAATATGGTGGAGTAAAATGACTTTGGAATTTTATTATATATTTAAAAGGAATAGCAAGTTCTACACAATAGATTTGTAGTTTCATGTGCAATCATCTTTTTATTATACTATGTAACGGAAATGTTTGTTTTATTCCAAAAATCAAAATAAACAACAACAAATTAATAGCTTTACCATTTATTCGTTGTATGACTATGTGCAAGGTCACTTTAATATGATCCTCAGTGTGTTGTTCAGTCATTTTTCTATCATGTCCAACTCTTCATGACCCCACTTATGACCCCATTGTCAAAAATACTGGTGTGGTTTGCCATTTCCTTTTCCAGTTCCTTTTATAGATGAAGAAATTGAGGCAGACAGGGCTAAGTGACTTATTCAGGGTCATACAGCTGGTCTGAGGCCAGATTTGAACTCAGGAATATGAATGTTCCTGACTTCAGGCCTGACTCTCCATCCACTTTGCCACCTACCTGACCGATCCTCAGCTTACTTACTGTCAAATTAGGAAAATAATATTTGTATCCTGCCTCACAGGTTTACTGTGAGGAAAACATTTTGTGAAGGGCATATTTATAAAATTTTGAGCTGTTGTTATTATTGCTTATGGAGCTATGGTTTTGACCATCACAATAGGTAAAAGATTATTCTTGCTGAGTTTGTGAGAACAAACATTTTTGTTCAGTGTTCTGTCATTTTAAGTAGTTGGTTTCATCTCCTACTAGTTGTCATAGAACCAAAGAGGCACTGTAATACCAAAGTCATGACATTTCTGTCATTACAGCATATCATTAAAGCCACAGTTTCATTCTGTTTTCATTTTGTTTAAGCCACCATATTTCAGAGAAGACAGGTGAAGTGTTAATTACTAGCATGATGGAGAGAATGATTAATTCAATAATGTATTAGCTCATTGAGGTTCTAAATTATGAATAGACAGGTCCCAATTATGGCTTCTAAGAATGAAAGTCTAGATTTCAAATAACTCTTAGAAAGAGGTGAAATGTACACATACACCTTACTTTTCAGTGGTGGTCTGAGTACAGATTTAAAATTCCACACTATAAAATTCTTAGAATTGAGAAGAAAAGTCAAAAGATATTTGTTAAGAGCTGGCTGTGTTCACAAAACTTTGGGAATTAGAAAAGAGGTACTTGGCTATGAGTTGCATATAGCATAATGAAAATTTTAAGACAGATTCTATATAATCCAGTAGTCCAGTGGGTCAATGAAAGCACTCATTTGGACATTTCCTCTAAAAAATAGATCTCAACCATCCATGGCTTCCTATTTCATCATGACTTTTATCTATCTATGATTTCCAATAAATTCACCACATAGGGTCCACTCAGAATGCTGGGTGACCTTTCAGACACTGTTTGGATGCTACTTCTGTAAATTTCTTCATTTCAATGTGTGACCAGCACATTTTTCCCCACTCTCATTCCTATACATTTCTCTTCATAGAATCCTCTATAATACTTATCCTGTATAATTCCTCACTCGTAATGCGTTTCAGGCACTGATGCCTGCTGTGTACTTTTCTAATCTTCTTTAATTCTTAACTTTGATTGTTCCTTAATAAAATATTTGTGTGCTTTTTGTTTTCTTCAATCACTGTTATTTCACATTGATTCTCTGCACCCCCGGGAGATGCCTCTATGTAAGCTTCTTGAGAATAGGGATTGTTTCATTTTTTTGTCTTTGTATTGATAGTGTCCAACACAACTCCTGGTACATAGTAGTGCTAAACAAATGCTTATTGATTGACAACAGATATAGCATATTTTCTAAATCACTGGATTTGAAGTTAGGAATATGAGTTCAAATGATGCCTCAGATACTTAGTAGCCATGTGACTGTAGGCACATGATTTAATTTTCTTGTGTCTCAGTTTTCTCATCTGCCAAATGAGGGGGTTGGACATGCTGGACTTGATAGCCCCTAAAGTCCTTTCCAGCTTTAAATATATGATCCTAAGTATAGTCAAACAGAGCAAATCAACACATTTATCATTTATGACAATGTCTGCTTCATTCTGTGTGCACCTCTACTCACTACCTCTCTGTGAAAAGACAGGTAAAATGCTTGACCATTAATCTTCTGAACTCATGAGTAATCACTGCATTTATCAGAATTCTGAAGTCTTCCCATGTTATTTTCCTTTACATTGTTAACATATGTAAAATTCTTTGCCAACATTAAAATATTATATAAAGGCTAGCCATTATTTTTAATAATCATTATTGTCATTATTATATGATTTGAGAATTAGTCCATCAGTTCCCTCAAAATTGTTTCATCATTAGGATGGATCTCCTGTGCACATACTTTGTCTGGTTTAGTTGCATTTCTTGTCTTTATTTTTTTCAAAAACATTTCCACTTTCTCTAGTTGCACTGTGACTTTGTGCATGTATTGACTCCAACATTCTTGATGCTTAAAAGACATTATTTTATTATTTTTTTCTTCTCATCTTTTTCTATACTCCTGGGGCAAGTTGCTATTCTGGAATATTCTTTTATACTCATATATACTACAGTACAGTTACATTTAAATAGACTTTTTGTAATAGAAGAAAATATTAAGATGTAAAATCATCTTTTGTAGGATCATTAAAAGCATCCTTGGTATAATTCCAGTAGCTAACTAAACAATTGGCATGATATGCACCTCTTTCTATTCCAACATAAATTTGGTCACCTTTGCTAAGTTTCCCTATTTTGAAAGTGTTTTTATTTTCTATAGCTTGGTGAGTATAAGTATTGGGTATAGTGACACATATTAAAAGCATTGTTCTTAAATTTCTTATGGATTAATATTATATCCTGGAAATTGTGATTGGTATTTTGGTCCATGATGTTTTCTAGCTCTAGTAAAGTTTATTAGTTGACTTGTACTGAATATTTGTAGTAGGAAGATTTGACATCTGTCGGTCTATGGAAGAAAGAAAGCTTCCGATATATAATTCTTGGCATCACCGATTCTACATAATTACTTTGATTTACCTATCTGGATTCTGTATTTATGTTTTAAAAATGAAACAAAATCACATTTGTGAACCCATATTATTTCCTTCTCTAAGTACCTTATCTCAACTGTTAATTCCTCAAGCTATCAGTTCATCTATTTCTTCTTTTTTACGACCAGTTTCGACCCCCACTTCCTCATCTCTAAGTTCTCACATTTCTTCTAAGTACTCACAAAGCTCTTGCTTAATAACCTATTCTAACATTTTGCCAGGGATAGATACCAAGCTCATCCATCTCTGGAACTGGAAACCATCCAGATTACAGTGGTAAGTGAAATAATGATGGTAGATAGGTTCTGAAGGGGTGGGCAAAGAGAGAAAAAAGTAATAAAATATTGTTGCTATCCCCTGGTGCTGGATTGTTAAAATGCATTTGAACAAAATTGATGGAAATAGAAATGATTCTATTTTGCTTGACATAAAGAAACACATAGTCATAAAGTTGGAAGGAAGCTCTAAGAAGCAGACTGTTATAATGAGAAGAGCACTAAACCCTATTGGGAAGAACCTGTATCCTGATTCCAGCTCTGCCTTTAGCTTTTTTTGTGACCTGAGGCTAGTTAATTCATCTCACCAGGCCTTAGTTTCTGCATCTGTAAAATAAAGAGCTTTATACTAGATGATATCTTAGGTTCCTCAGAGTTCTAAAAGTCTGGGATTCTAATATGATGGGGTCATGTGTCCATTTAATTGATCTTGGAGTTATATTCTAACAATGTGTAATGCTTCTAATGCAGGGGTTATGGCAGTTTCTGTTTTCAAATAGTAGGAAAAGGAATTTATAAAATTCTACCTGCCATGTAATAGCTTGCATAGTTACGTGTACGAGGTCTACTGGGTATACTGATACCTACCACTTACTTTCCTTGAGCAGAAGGAGAGCATAATAGTAGGGTGCCAAAAGGGTGGACCATCACATGGTAGATTGTCTAAAATGAGTTAATAAGACTTTGCTCCTATTGCCTTAGACCACCTACATAAAAGAATGGGGAAGAAATAAAATAGGACTTAAAGGATTTTGACATTGACATCTTCAGAAAGGGCAGAAAAGGGTGCCAAGGTCATTTGGAAGGCCTGAGAAGGACGAGGACTGAGTAATAGGATTTGGGCATTGGGCATTAGTGATGACCCCAAAGAGTGCAATTTTAGCAGTGTCAGATCAAAAGGGGCTAAGGAGTAGGTGGCAGATGAGGAAGTAGAAGCTGCAACTAGGTAATGAAAAGGAGGAAATAGATGAATTGTGAGTTTGAGGAATTAACCATTGAGAGAAGGAAGTTTTTTAGGCTAGGGAAGGTTTGTCAACTAAGGGGTAGCAGTGAGTAGAAGAGGGGTCAAAGATGTAGGAAGAGACAGAAGTTATAAAAGAAAAGGTCTTGGAGAAGGTGTTATGGCACAAATAGAGGGGTTAACTTTGGAAAGGGGGATATTTCTATTTCTCTTTTTTTTCTGAGACAGAGGGAAACAAAGAGCAAATGAATAAAGATACAAGATTTAGGGAATTCGTGTAGGATGTGACATGTCTATTTCCTAAAAATGGTAAGAAAAAGAGCATGTCCCTGTTAGCCAGGATCACACAGAGTGACAATAAGTTGGCTCTCTGGAATTCTGTACCATAGCCAGGAGGTTGCCCTCCTTTTAATCATCATCCCCACCACATTCTTGGCATAGTATGTATGTTGAGTGAGGAAGTACTTTGAACAGGAGAAGGGGAAGAAAAGGCAAACCTGAAGAAAACAATATAGCTAACTGTAGCCATGGCCAGTCTCAGTTATGAATGCATAGGGAGGGAGGGAGGGATATGGAGAGAGAGACAGAGAGAGACAGAGACAGAGAGAGAGAAAGAGAGACAGAGACAGAGAGACAGAGACAGACAGAGAGACAGAGACAGACATAGAGACAGAGACAGACAAAGAGAGACAGAGACAGAGACTGGTAGAGTCAGAGAGATACACAGAGAGAGATTCTCACCCTGTCCTCCTACTCTCTCTCTCTCTCTCTCTCTCTCTCTCTCTCTCTCTCTCCCTGTCCCTCTCTCTTTCTCTCCTTTGCTTTGGAAGATGCTATAATCACACTGGGTACATTTATGCAAGGGGAGAATGAATTATTCTGTTCAACAGCTGGGATCTGCACCTCATTTTCCTTATTCTTACTCAGAGACCTACACAAAGAATAAAGTGAAAAACAAAGGAAGGTTCCAAATGTTAGTCCCCAGAATGAAGGTAAGCTAATAGTGATCAGTCATAGACCTTCTATCGATCAGTAATGATCTGAAGGCAAAGCTGGAGTCTCTGAGGTCTGAGGACAGCATAATCAGCATCAGTCAATAGAAGTCACAAAAGAATGAGGACCTACCAGCTCATAGACTCCTAGGCTTAAAAATAAAGAAGTATAATCAAATATGTCAAGGGTATATTGAATTTGTAAAGCTTTAAACTACTCTGAAGAAAGGTATTAAATATCAGGGATCTTTGTTTAAAGAGAATGGGACCAGAATATATTCAGTTATTGTGCTGTGTATGCATTTACAGTGATCATTGTTTTACAAATTCTCAGGGTATGTGTTTGTGCTGAAGGAATAAACATTTTCACTGATGAGCCACTTGACTTTTCCGTAATTATTAGAGAGCAGTTAATGAGTTTGGAGTCAGTGACCTAAGAAAACAAGGAGACACAGATCTGAATCTGAGGGTGTCTCTCATCTGCTGGTTTATACCTCTGTGAATTTTTTTCAAAATAGGGAATTTTGAAAAACAACAAGAAGAAAAATATAAACAGGGTTTAGCCTGTTCTCTCTTTTCAACAATGTCTCTTTTTGACAGAGTCCTTGGCTCTCAGAGTACCAATTAACATAATCACTTCTTGGAGCAAAGGACAGAGAAATATTGATGTATGAAATTAACCTTGTTCAAAAGACTTGTTTGCTCATTATTCACTTCTTTGCTCATCCCCACTACAATTTCTTTCTTTCCATTACCCTCCTTGTCTAATCTCATGTCATCCTCTACCTATCTCTTTTCATTTTCTATTGCACCCTGAGAGGCATTGTGGGGTGGTGGATATAGAGCTGGTCTCAGAATTAGGAAGTTTAAGGCCTGACTGATATATACTTGCTGTGTGACCATGAGCTCATCACTTAACTTCTCAGTGCTCTAGACCAGTGGTGTCAAACTCAGAAATGGGAGCCACTAGACGATACTTAAGGATCTCCGTGGGCTGTGTGGACTTAGAAAACCACATATGTTTCAATATTTCTCTTTTATTAATATATCAACACATTAAAACTAGATAGGAACTGTATTTTAATCTGGTTCAGTATTCATTCAGGAGTGTTGCAGGTTGCATACAGGCCATGGGCTATGTGTTTGATATGAGTGGTCTAGTCACCTCTCCAAGACAACAGACTGCAGAGAAGGTGGCAGCCTACCTGTGTAAAAAGAGTTTCTGCACCTGGGAGTTTCCTATGCTAAAAAAAAAATCACAGGGACAGTCTCTATTCCTACCTTCAGTAATTGAATGAATTTGACGAAATTACCAAGGACATTGGTAATAATTCTCATGTAACTGTTAGTTGGAAATACCAGAAATTTGTTTTATTCAGTTGTTTTCAGTCACGTTCAATTCTTTGTGATCCCATTTAGGGTTTTCTTGGCAAAGATACTTCAGTGGTTTGCCATTTCCTTCTCCAGCTCATTTTACAGATGAGGAAACTGCCATAAACAGGGTTAGGTGATGTGCCCTGGATCACAAAGGCAGTAAGGGTCTGAGGTCAGGTTTGAACTCAGGAAGATGAGCCTTCCTGACTTCAGGCCTGGCACTCTATCCACTGCACCACCTAGTTGTCAGTGATTTGCTAATAAAATTAATGATCCACTGCACTAGGGGCATTCCTCAAGTTCTTAAATGTATATAGTTGTAAAAACCAAACCAAGCCAAGCAAAAACAAAAACATATAACCAGAAGGTGGTACTAGCCAAACTGGTTGTTCCTCTCTCAATCAGGAGCATGAGGAAAGATGGGTGCCAATTGCTCATTGGCTGGGCTCCCTTTGTTGGTTCCCACAAGTTTCTGATTTCAATTAGAAGAAATTTATGTGTGAAACTTCCTTGCTTTGGTCTTTCTCTGCAATCCAAGCACTGAAACAGGATGCAGCTCAAGTGTTGATATCCACATGACTTCCCATGACTACCACAAATCTCATGCTGGACAGAGGCCTGAGAACAAATGTGACTCTAACTTTTATTGTGTTCTTCAAAGTCTCTCTACTTAATCTTCAAAAACCTATGACCATGATTTCAGCATTTCTGCATCATGATTTTCTTTCAGATCTGAACAGGAATCCAACTTTATCCCCAGAAAGCTAGACCAATTCTCTGCTCACTGTGTAACTTTCTCCAACTGAGAAGTATAGTCATACCCTTGCAAATCCAAATTCATTTGGATTATATCTATTCTAGATATTGAGTGACAGTTCATTGCCATTATTTGGTGTATGAAATAAAATTTCTCCACTATAAAATAGGAAAGATCTTGTTACATACCTCACAGGGTTGTTGCAAGAAGAGTAATAAACGAATGAGTTGTCATCATTTCTATTATTTGGTACCAAATTCCCAGTATGATTTGTTTTAAGCCCATCAGTCAAAGAAAGCATTCTAAGAAAGAGAACTGGAGGGAGAGTCAGGCTCTATTATGTGATTCCCCATATGCACATCCAGTGCATTTAAAGGGCTCAGTAGGTCTGATTTTCTTCTTTCCATGCAAACAAAGAAAAAAAAGAAAATGTAAGTGATTTTAAAATAAGGAAATAACAGAAATGGATACCAGGGTCTGGGCAAATCGAATCAAATGGGATTAAAAAAAAGCAGTGAAACTCAAAAGCTTATTTTCAGAAGAAATTGTCTTCAAACCGGTTTCTACTGAGTAACATCAAATGGAAATCCATTTGCAGCTATAAAAAGAATCTCCTAGCTTTTCTTGTTCGGTGCAACCACTTTAATGTTGCTAAACATCTTTTTTTCTGTCTCTTTTTTGTGTGACATTTTCTTAGTGGCTCATTTTTTAGGTGGGGGAAGTGTCAGGAATTCTCCTCTACATAAAGGTAGAAAGAAGCACGGATAGTATAAATATGTTGACATGTTTGATATAGAAGTTATAAAATATTATCTTTAAATATTTTATAGTTTTCAAAATCATTGATTACCATTAATTGAATAGGGCTTAACTGGTTTTGAGATTCCTTAGATCCCTTGCATAAATACATATTGAGGGGCTGTTTCAAGTGTGTATTAGATCTTAATGTTTCTCTTTGGAACCATTGCCATTTATCATAAAATTGTAAATATAGATTCAGGGATGTTTAAAACACACATTATTTACCTGGCAGGGCATAATGGCTCCAAGAGATGCATTATGGCCTATTTTAAACTCCTCATAGAAAATAGTTTCTGAACACCTACCGGATGTGAATGTTATTTTGTACCAAAGAGTATAGAGATTATGCTGCCGAGTTATTTACTACATGTGTTAAATAAAAGATGTTTTCTAAGGTAGGTGAGTTGAACCAATTTCTTTACTATTTGTAAAAATGATTTACTGCGTGTGGTGATTTGGCAGAAGGCAGTCAGCCAAGGTTTAGCTGAAAGCTCATTTTTAAGGAGCCTTAAATGAGAAGTATAATATGTTCTATTTTGGGTATTCTGAATTGAAAGCTAAGAAAGTTTTTTTTATAATTCATGTGTATATGGAATGGATCTATTCATCCTTTATTTGACATTTTTTGTGTGCTACAATCATTCCTCTTCAAATAGAGTCAGAAAATTTGCCAAAGGTAGTATTAAATGGCTCTAATAAAATAGACTCTAATAAGGTGAAATTGAATAGAGATAAATGTAGTCTAAACTTGAGTTCTAAAATATCAGCCTCACAAGTATGAGATGGGGGTTATATGGCCAGATAGCAATCCATCATCAAAAGAGCTAACATTACAGTAAGTAGAAAAGGGTTGATATGAGATAACAGGGTGATATGAAAATTATGAAAGCTAATGTGACATTGGCTACATTAAGGCAGACAGAGTGCCCAGGTCCCTTTGTATTTTGCCCTGTTCAGACCACATCTACAGCATTTTATTCATTTCTAAGTGCCACATTTTAGGAAAGACATTGATAAGCTCCTTTGATGTCACTGTCATTCCACTACTCCAGAAAATGCATTGGCTCCCCATTCTTCCAAGACAAAATACAATTTCCTCAGGTCGTCATTTAAAAGCCATTTATGATTCTCTAACTTATTCTTCTAGGGTAAATTAATGTCACTCCTCATCACAACTCTGCATTTCATCCAAATTGGCCTGCCTGATGTATATTGCAACACTATTACATCTCTTGCTTCCATGTGTTTACATGGCTCTCCTTAGTGCCTGAAACATCCTCTTCATATCCACCTTTGGAATCCCTAACTCCCATAAAAGCACAACTCAAGTACCATCTTCTATGAGAGGCCCTTTCTGATCCTCCATAGTTGCTCTGTCATGCTGATCCCTATGTTTTAACAAATTACTTTTTATATAATCTATATTTACTTATCTGCATATATGTTGTTTTCCCTCAAGAGACTATAAATAAATTCCTTATGGGGAGGGAGAGTGTGATTTTTTTGTTGACACCGTGTACCTAACACTTCGCACAGTGATGGGCACATAATAACTGATTAATAAATTCTTGTTTAAATTCAAGGCATGTCAGATGTCCTATACAAAGTGATGAAGGTGCGGAAGTGGCAAGTTTAGAGCAGGAAATAAATAATCATCCAGTTTGGCCAGAACATAGAGTACATGAAGGGAAGCTGGGAAGAAGGTGTCAGAACGCGATTATGGAGATCCTTAAATGCCAGACCAGGGGTTTATAATTTAATCCTTTTTCCCTAATCATTTTTGGAAATAGACCAGTACTGGCATTTCTGGGTCAAAGGATTTATGCCATTTAATAACTCTTTGGGTATAATTCCAGATGCTCTCCAAAATGGTTAGATCAGTTCACAATTCCACCAACAATGAATTAGTGTCCCAATTTTGCCACATCCTCTCCAATATTTGTCACTTGACCCTTCAATCATTTTAGCCAATCTGGCAGGTGTAAAATGATCTCTCAAGATTGCTTTAATTTGTATTTATCTAATCAATAATGATTTAGAATATTTTTATATAATAATAAATTATTTTGATTTTTTAATCTAAAACTGCCTGTTTATATTCTTTGACCTTTTATCAGTTGGGGATGACTTGTATTCTTATAGATTTTATGGTGTAGTGGTAGCCATCTCCAGGGCAAGGAAGGGGGAGAAAGGAAAAAAAGAAAAAAAAAGAAACTTACATGATAATTTTATTATATATTTAAAACAAATAGCAAGTTGTACATAAGAGATTTGCAGTTTCCAGTGCCATAATCTTTTTCATTATACTATGTTATGGAAATGCTTGTTTTATTCCATAAATTGAAAATAAAATAAAATATTTAAAAATACTCCTATGTGTAATAGGGAACTATGGAAGGAATTTTTAAAAAATGTTGCAGAGAAGCAATTTGGCTAGGATGGTTTATTCAGAAAAAAAAATCATTCAAATGAGATCCATTTATAAAAGACTTATTATGTGGCAGGCAATGGGGATACAATGACAAAAAAAAAAAGAAAATTACTTCAAGGAGCCTACATTCTATCAGGGACTCTATTACAGAGGCAACAAGGAAGAGCATGAGGGACAGCCTATGGAAAAACACGGAGACAGGAGACAGAACTTAGCATGTGAGCCACAGCAATCCACTTTGGCTCAACTGAACAATTTCTGAATGGGAATAATGAATAATAAGGCTTGAAAAGTAAGTTTGAGCAAGGTTGCAAAGGGCTTTAAATGTGTGGTAAGAGTGGACCTCTGGAATTTACTGAACAGAGGGATTAAATGGTCAGATCTGTGTTTTAGGATTATCGCTGTATAGAGGATGGTTTGGAGAGAGGAGACACTTAGGGAGGTTATTGAAAGGAGGTGAGAGGAGATATGAGCCTGAACTAGAGTTATGGGTGAGTGAATGAAGAGAGGGGATGAATGTGAAAGTATTGTCCAGATAAAATTAATAGGACTTGATAATTGATTGGAAATGTGGGCTGAGGGAGAGAGGTGTCAAGGATAACTATGAGGTTGTGAATTGGGATGACTGGATGGATTGTGGTGCCCTTAAAAGAAATAAGAAATTATATAAGAAAGGTAAGTTTTGGGCCTGGGCGTAGGTATCAGTATTGTTTTGGACATGTTGAATTTGAAAATGTCTATGGGACAAACATACAGTTCAAAATGTACAACAGACTAAATGTACAATAACTGGTGATGCTAGATACCAAGATAGACACTTGGATTGAATATATAGGTCTGAGAATTTTTAATGTACGAAGAATAGTTGTACCTGTGGGAATTTACAAACTCACAATTATTTTGGCAGTGGTATAAATGATAGATTAGTCTTTAATATCTCCCTATTTACTGATTATTTTCCTTCTATTTGCAAGCATAGCTAAGTCTCTCCCATCCTTAAAAACCTTTATTAGACTTCACTAAACTCTCCAGTAATTATCATACATACCTCCTCCATTTCTCAGTCAAACTTCTAGAAAGAGCTGGCTACAATCATTTCCTCCCATTCTCCTCATACATAGGTCTTGGCCTCTGATTCATCACTTGAATAAACCTTTTCTCTCCAAAGGTGCCAAAATGTTCTTAATTGGTATATCTGATGGCCTTTTCTCAATCTTCATCCTTCACTTCTTCACCACATTTAATATCATTGACTGTCTTCTCTCTCTCTCTCTCTCTCTCTCTCTCTCTCTCTCTCTCTCTCTCTCTCTCTCCTCTCCTCTATCTCCTCTTTTCTGTCTTCTATCCCTCTCTTTCTATTTCCCCCTCTATTCTCTTTTCTTTCCCTCTATCTCTTTTCTTCCTCTCATCTCTCCCTCTCTCTACTTCTCTGTCTCTTTATTACTCCTTTCTCTCCCCCTCTATTCTCTCTTCTCTCCCTCTATCTCTTTTCCTCCTCTCTCCTCTTTTCTCCCTCCTCTCTTCTTTCTCTCTTTTCTCTCCTCTCCTCTCCCTCTCTCTACCTCTATCCTTCTCTCTCCTCTCTTCTCTACCCCTCACTTTCCTCTTCTCTCTCTTTCTCTCTCCCCCTCTCTTTTATCAGCTCACCCAAGAGTATAGTTATTAATTCAATGCAGGTGACTCTCAAATCTATAAATCCAGTCCTGTGTCCCTCTTATTCTTCAGTTGCTCATCACCAACAGCCTGTTAGACTTTTGGGATTACAAATTGCCTGTTAGACTTTGGGAATTAAATATTCTGACAGCACCTCAAACTCAGTGTGTCCACACCTGAAATCATTCCTAAAGTCATCCCTCTCTTGAACTAATTCTATCACCGCCCTCTAGTCACTTGGGTTCAAAATCAGCCATATTCTACTCCTCATTCTTCCTAGCCCCATATATTGAATCAATTGCCAAATTGTGTTATATCTCAAATCCATCTCCTTCTCTTCATATAACCACCACACCAGTTCAGGCTCTCATCAAGTCTCACTTAGACTATTTATAAAAGTGTCCCTTTTGTAATCCTTTCTCAACTCCACTAATCACCTTCATATTTTCTAGAGTGATTTTTCCTAAAAGGCTGGTTTGATTTTTCCCTCTTCTCAATAAACTCCATTCGCTCCTTATTAATCCCCCTAGAATTAAATCCTATTTGGCACTTCAAGCCCTTGACAGCTTTGACCCAGCCTATCTTTGGAGCCATATTACCCCCTTTGGCCATCCCAACATTGCAGCTAAACTCACTTTCTCATGATTTTTCGTACACAGCACTCCATTTCTCACCTCACTGCCTTTGAATTGATTCTTCTCATACACTTCTTGCACTCTTCTTCTTGGAATCCATAGTCTTCTAGATCAGAGCTAATGCCACCTTCTGAAAGACATCTTTCCTGTTCCCTTCATCTATTAGTATCTTTCCTCTGTCATCACTTTGTATCTATTTTGATCTATATGATTGTGTGTTATTTCCCCTTGTAGAATGCAAACCCCTTGAGGGAAGGAGCTTTTTCATTTTTGTCATTATATTCTTAGCACCTAGTACCTGGCATGTAGTAGATACTTAACAAGTACTTATAGATGGATTGAAGGTATTGCATAGCATTGAGAATCTGACTTAGGTGTTTAGCAAGATTTCTCTCTTTGAATGGCGTAAATTATTATTTTTTACAGAAAGCTGCTTTAAATAGCATGGCATAATACAAAGTATCACAGAATCTGTTCCTACAGTATATAGTTGGCTGAGAGTTACGTATGTGAATGATGTAGTATGCAGTTAAGATTACTGGCAGGTAATTCAAACTGCCTACTCAAAGTCTGGAAGAAAGAACTCATTTAAAAATTTAGCAGATCATTACAAAATAATATAAAGTTCCTCAGTATTTTCTGAAAATGGGTTTGAAATTATATTTAGCTAAGTAGTCATTGAAAAAAAAAAGCTGCCTGGTCTAGAGAGAATTTGCACATGGAACTGAAGGTGGTGTCACAGTATACCAGCCAGCCATCTATCTAACCTTGTGAACATTGCTATCTGACCTGTAGCTGCCTTGCTTCTCCCTTTCTGGAACTTTCTCTTTCTCAGTGGACCTCCAGACACCATACCCCACCCTTCCTGGGGGTCTTAATCCATTCCACTCCCATCAGAAAAACTCCATACCCCAGCCACCATTCTTCAGTATGTATTATCACCAGCTATTATCATGGAAGCTCCTTGAGAGCAGCAGAGACTCTCATTTTTGTATTTGATTCTCTAGTACCTAATACTCCAGTGCCTAACTCATAGTAAGTGTTTCATAAATGTTTCATTATTTATTATTATTATTATTAATTTATTCATTCAGTTCAGGTTCAAGCACCTGTATTTCCTCCTGTGTTGGATGGTAGAGATGCCATTTTCAATTTCCTGATTTTGATTAGCAGTGGCAGCAGTATTCAGAATTAGGAAATGGGGAAACTGCAAGCTTTGCCCAGAAGATATTATAGTAGTAAAGGTAGGGAGAATAGGGAGTAAAGGATGGATGCAGGAAATGCTGGGAAGGTGGAATCAACAGAAAACATTTGAAATGAAAGGTGAGGAAGAATGAAAAAATCAAAGATAAGCCTAAGGTTGTAAACTTCAAAGTCTGAGTGAATAGTGTTAGTACAGACAGAAACAAATTTCAGAAAGAGGAAGAGGCCAAGGGCAAAAGATAATGTGTTAGATCCTGGAGTCATCCAAATTGAAAGACAATCTTCTGTGCAAGAAGGCACTATGAGCAGACATTTGCCTGTAGCTGTAGCTACCATTTACCTTGCTTATGCTCAGCAAATCCCCTAGGTTTTCAACGGTAATGTGTTCCTTTAATGTTGTTATTGGAGCAGGTTGCCATGAAAGTAGCAAAATTGGGTCCTGGGTATCTTTGTGACAGAATGTGGAAGGGTTTTGAGTGAATCAGATACATTTGGGGTTCTAGAGAACAGCACTTTGTGGGGATCTTCTAGCTAGAAAAAGAGATGTGTAACATCTGGAAAGAGTAAGTGTTATGGCTGGTGGAAGATTATATTCTCTGCTGGCCATTCAAACTCTGAGGCAGTGTATGACTTTGGGTTCTGGTGCCCTTCTACACAGTTATATTAGAATTTGGGAGACAATGGTAAGAGAGCATTGTTGATTGTAGACATCTTATTGATAAAATTTTCTGAGTTCCCAGTAGTCTTTTCAGAAGGAAAGAGAAGATGTAGGGGGAAACCAGTGTGGACCCAGGCTAGATGAGAGGGTATGTGTATGATTCTGATTCAATAAGCTGTTTGGGACATGTTCATTTTTTGGAGCTAATGGAGCAGCCAGGTAGAGATAACAACCAGGTGGGCAGCCAGTTAAGTGGTTGTGGAGCTCAGAAGAGAAGCTTTTAGAAGGAAGATAGAATTACCAAAAATGTTTTGAGTATATAGCCTTAAAGAGGTCAGGCCTTAAAAGTTAGCCAACAATATTGATCAAACTTTTCTATGAAATCTTTCCTGAAATGACAGTAAAATGAAATTCAAAGAAATGGTAAATATAAAAGATATCTAGCATATAATATATATCATATGTATATATACATATAATATGATACAGCATATATATGTGAATAGATATGTATACACTATTTCCTTTTTTTGTGGTGATAGGCTGGGTAACACATGTACCTTTTTATTTTATGTTTTTGTAGTGTTTATGTGTTGTGACTTTAGGAATCATTAAGATTTTCATAAATATTTTATCTCTGTGAAAATATCATCAAAGTTCTATTTCTAGGTCTATAAAGCAATTACATGTTTGGAAGTACTATTTTATTGCAATAAAAGGAAGAGTGTTCGTGATATGTGGCTTATTGAAGCCGGTGTGATTCAGTTCAAAATGAATCCTAATTATTGCTTTCCATTATTTATAGCAGGGAAGCTAGGAGGTACAGTGGATAGAGTGTTGGGTTTGGAGTCAGGAAGACTCATCTTTGTGATTTCAAATCTGCCCTCAGACACTTGCTAGCTGTG